>NC_064881.1:3946308-4263039 GCF_929443795.1 Astur gentilis | reverse complement strand
AAACTTTTTTCTTTCCCATTTAGGACTGGAAGTTCTCTCCTCCCAAAGGATGTCCTCAGTTCCATTTTTGTCCCATGTTCCTCCCTGTGTAGTCTTTCCTTACCCTGCCCTTTGTTGTCTTTCTTTATCTTTGACTTTGCAACTTCCCAGTGCCACCCACTGTGTTTCAAAACAATCTTAACCTTTCAAGTGGGTCTCCTTACAAATCCCTCCCTCTTTTCTAGCTTTGATCTTCCCATTCTCCTCAACATGGCCCTCAGTGAAATCCTTACTTGTTCATCTAATTCAGACAGTAAGCTCCTCAGTCTTGGTATTGAAGTACTGGTAAAACACAAGCCATCAGTAATCATGAGGTGGCTGGCTTTGACTTCCACTGCCACTAGGCAGAAACAAGAGTTAGCAAGTGAATAGTTGTTCCCTTTACACATGTCTGGCCATAAAGAATGCATCAGGCACTAAGCATAACAGAGTGCAGGCCCTGAGCAGCATTATCACAGGTCCCCAATAAGCTCAGTGCCTGTAGATTTTGTGATAGAATCCAACAATCTTTAGCCATTTATCACAAATTACTTTACTGGTACTGCAAATATCATGAAAAGCTCAAGCAATGCAACATTTCATGTCAAACCCACCTCTTTCTTCCATTGCTCCGGTCATTCCATAGCACACAAAGAACTGCCAACAGCTCTCTTCTCTGCACCCATAAATAACAGAAATTGCCTTATTTTTATAAATTTGGAATTAACGCGAGCAGTTAGGTAGCAGTTTCCCCAAAAGTGACTTTTAGTCCACCTGAATCTCCTGTTTAATGGCCCTATAACTTGCCTAAAACGTTGCCACTTTTCAAGGCTGTCTTCAAGAAACTATGTGGTGCAAGGAAGCCCCACCCCACCGAAATGGGATTAATAACCAAGTGGGTTAAATGACAGAGTGCTGACACAGGTTCATTTAGTTACCATCACAAGATCTGGCCACAAATATATTGCGCATTACTCTACTGTGAGTTATCATGGCTCTGACCCCTCTCGGGAGATCCCCATGCCACCACTGTATTAACGACTGCATCTGCTTCAGAATAACCTTATTAGCTTGCCACAGCTGAGCCAGTAATCTCATAGGATTTTTGTCCCGGTCCCTTGCGGGGTGTGATTCTCTTCTCCTTGAATCCAGTTTGATGCCCAAAATTTAATAAGTTTTCCTGGACCCTCTGCTCTCCCTCCCCCTCCCCCTTTTATCATCTGCTGTAGGGACCATGAAATCCCTGGTAACCTCCCCAAATGCCATCAATAACTCCTGAAATGCCATGATGTTTGGTGCTTCCTTAGACAAAAAGCTATGTTAATTAGGTAGGAGGATTTTTTTGTCCTTCTTTTTAATCCAGAATTTTTGCCTACGCATCCACTATGGGGATGTACCAAGCACCTCAAGTAACTAGTGCAAAACTACAGAACCCATATGCGTACCTTTATCTATGTAAATGTTGCCCTCAAGTCTGAAACCTTTAAGTGGCAAGTGAAATCTATCATGTGTTCTGGTAACATGTGAGCAGCATTATGTGTGACGGGGGGTGGGGGTATGGGTTTGTGCGTGTCTCTCTTTCTCTCTACTTCCCATCTGACTGAACCCTCAGTCTGCTATTCCTTGTAATCTGCATCACTTGATCGAGAGGCACAAACGATACTGAACACAGCAAGGTGTCTATATAATCATTAACTCTCTCGCCCTCTGGATAGGACAAATGATATACAAGCCTAAACTCGCCAGGGGTCTTCTTTGGGACTGTGTCCTGGGGGAATCTTCTCCTATGAGTTAATGGAGTATTCCTAAATGGGCTGGCTGCTTTCCTTCTGTGTGCCAGTTCTTTCCCAACTTTCCTTTCACAACCTCTGGCATCAAAAGCAAAGATACCGCATTCATAGCATGTGCTTTTTTTCAAGACCCATGCAAGAAATAGCAAAGCCATTAACAAACCCTTTGAATAGAAAAATCTGCTGTAACATGATCTGCAGTAGGCAAACATTTAACCACAATAGTGTTTAGATTATCCTTGCCAGGGTGGAATAAATGCCTTTTAATTCTCTGTTGAACAATCCTTGACTTCTTTCTCTTTCCCTCTCTCTCTTTTTTGTTTTATTTTTACTGTGTTGGCCTATTTCTGCTAGTTTCCCCCACAATACTGTGGGTTACACTTGTTTTGACTGCACAGCTGCCTTCCCACCCACACTGACTTTTGTGTACTCGACTTCCAGCCTCTAACATTTGCAGCTTTTGAGGCTGATGTTAGGAGGAGAATCTGACAAGTCCATGGGTAAAACGGAAAGGGCACCGGGTGAGGAGTTTGGAGCTGTTCCTAGCTTGCTACCTGCTTTGTTGCCTTGGATGAGTTACAGCACCCTGGTGGTTGTAGTTCCTTCTCTGTAAAATGACTACTGTAATATTTAAATTCTGTTTGTGAGGAGCTTTGAGATGCACAGCTGAAAACACTGTCTGAATGCTGTTAAAATTGAACTGGCTTCTTTGGCTCCCTGACTAGCCTAAGCGGCTTAGATCATGGCTCTCCAACTATTACAGCACCTTGTTGTGTCCCATCACCCTGATGAGTGCTCACGATCATTCCAGGGCTTCTCTTCCCAAAAGCAACAAGTGAAATACTTGAACAGTGTCTATAAAGAGTGATGCTGCTGCCCTGCCATCACCACTTCAGTTCAATGCCTTTTTCGTTAAGAACCCCTTTCTGTCTCCCCCCGTTTAGCAAGCTTTGGATGAAGTACATTTCACCAGCTCTGCGCCAGGTATTTTCCTTTGCTACAGCTGTCAGGTATACATTTAATAAGGATGGGAGAACCCCAAATCATCATCTTGACCCTCATAAACTGTGTTTAAACTAAGCCACTAGGTATTGTGTTTGGTTCTGGAGAAAACTGTGTTTTGGCAATCAGGCAGGAAAGCAGTACAATGAATGAAATACATTTATTTCCTGTTTATGATCATGGAATACACCTTCTTTCCCCATCACTGGAATGTTTCCGGCTTTCAATAATGTTCATCCTCTCTCTTATCTGTACCTACCCTATCTGCCTCTTGCTGCTTTTTGATTTTCTTTACCACCTTGTCCAGAATTTCTGCATTGCTTGCTTGTTGTTTGCTTGCTTGCTTGCTTTTTCTCACTTGTGCAGACACAGTGTCCGCGTTATTGCTCTAGCTTGTTTTCCAATTTTATTTTCCCTGTTATTTCTTTTTTATTGTTTCGGTCTTTTCCTTTTGTTTGCCTCTCATTATTCTTCCTTTTCTCATCAATTTTCTCTGCCAGTTTTTCCCCTCTTTGAGTATTTTCTCCTCTGGTGATCCCATCTTCTTCCCCCAAAATAACCAACCTCTTTTTATTTTTGTCTACCTTTCATTCTGTTGATTACTCTTTCCAGAGGTTGATGAATCTAGCTTGCTCGTGAAATATTTAAATATTTAATAACAGGATGACAGCTATTCCCAGGATACTTGTGTCAGCGGACAGACAAGAACCCCCTACCCTTCCAGTCTCCCAGCAGGCCTTTTATGCACTAACATATACCCGGGAAACAGGATTGCTGAGGGGAAGGAAAGGTTGCAGTTGAAATTAAGTCCCCTTGAGCCATCTCTAATTCCTAGTCGGCTGAATGAAAATATTCAGATGTGTAATGCCTTCAGTGCCTTTGTTGCAGGTGATAGTAGAGGCTCTTCCTTTGTGCCTTAGTGCCTCTGTTCTCTTCATGACTGATCTGGCCCTGTTACTAGCACACATGAGAGAGAGCTGAGGTTATTCTGTGCTTTATTCCCTTGAGCTCCTTGACCTCACATAGTAATGGACGTAGCAGGCACATCATGGAAAGTGACGTTCTCCTCAGCCTCTGCCTGACAAGAACTCCGAACTTTCCTCTGAGTAATAACTGTCCCTCTTCCTGTGCGACACACTTTCTGACTATAAACTTTGGATTGAGCTTTGTCACCTTCCTTTAACAATCCTGTGTTGTTTCCTCATTAAATTGACACCAGTGGAATTACAATCTTCTCTGTCTTGTAGCATTTATCCCCATTTCCCCTTCTTTCATGGAGAAGTTTGTCTTATGTTGTTTCTTATATTCAATGGGCTGATCCAGAGAACACATGGTAGAGAATGATAGACTCTTGGACTTTTGTCTTAGGCAGTTTTGTTTCCTCTTCCCATCAGCCGATCTTTTTTCCTATGTAGTTCATGTAATCCCCTGAGTTGTTTGAAGCCTCCCATAATAATCTCACTGGTATTTCTCCACACTTACAGCTGTATTTCCTCTATTCTTTTGTTTTCCCATAGCTGATGACAGGAGAGGGAGGGATATTTTCAATAAAACACTTACGCCCATCACTAACTCACAGCTCAACCCAACTGATGAAAGGTCCCCTTTGAACTATCTGCCAGACAAGTCTTTCTCTTCAGCCCAGGACAAGAGGGATGCCTAGGAGTTGTATCTAAGATGGCAAAACGTGTCAAAATGGCAGCTGCTGAAAGAAGGCAAATCCCTTCTCTCCAGAATTACTTCCACATCTCCAGTCGCATGTTTATGCATGTAGTTCTGTATCACCAGTACTCCTGCCCCCCTTTCATCTCTTCTGGACTGCTGACTGTCCTCCTCTTTCCTTTTTTGATGGCTTCACCCTTCCAAATTAGACTATGCACAGACCGTACCAGGGATCCTGGATGAAGAGCAGAAATCTGTTCACCCTTTCTTCCCCATTTCACTTTCTTTTTCTTCACAGACAAGCTTTTGTATGTGCTATTTGTCAAATGAATGACTTGTAAATTCCCTTCCTTGCCCTCCAAAAAGCCCCCAGATCCCATACAAACAAACTCAACAGCCACATACATTAATTAACGGAGAAAATATGTAATAGTTTCTGTGAATTGTTCGAAGAGATAAGTAGTCTCGTCTTGTAGCATGTCCTTGAAGATAGGGAGTAGGAAGAGCATTTTATGACTCTGGAATTTTCTTAAACTGCCTACTCTAAAATGAAACAAACATCTTGGAAGTTGAGCCTAGGCTGCACATGCATGGTCAGAACACAAGCCAGGCACGGCAAAGCAGCATTTGCATTAGGTGTTCATTTTTTGCTGGTGTGTAAAACTCCTTCAGCCCCACATTCTGTTCCTTTGCTTCAGCTAATGATTCTTACCTGACTCCTTTAATTGGAAGGTGGAAGTCCCTTCCTGTACACACCACGCAACATGTCAAGTTATACACAAGTCACCTCCATTAGTGCCGGTGGGTGGGGGAAAGCACAAAGGGAAAATATAACAACAATTCTGCTCAAGCCTTTGAAGTGTTAGACGATCAATCTGTCTGCTTGAGTCTGATTCTGAATCCCTCTTTAAAATGCATCAAATGTTTGAGCCTGAAGTTCCGTCCTGACAGCATCTGTGAGTCTCTGTGGAGACATCTGCTCCGCAGTTTCACAGACGCTCTCTGTGTTCACATGAGAAGGGTTTGATCCAAAGGCCTAGCCGGAGTGAGACTGTGTGGAGTTGAACTAGACAGACAGTTTTAGCAGGGTCCTGTGGAGTCTCAGTAGCAAAGACCCTGTGGAGCTGGAGTACGTGTTCTGTAGCAAGGGCCAGAGGTTTTTATTCTGCCTTTCAACCAGACTGTTCTCCACCAAAACCAAAATAGCTACAGGGACATTTGTTGGGGAGAGGGGAAGCGGAGTGCCACAGCCTCTTGGATGCTTTTAATGCCAGACTTGTACACCATGTCAACAACAATGATTAAAACGAAACTCCAAGTGTTTATTATTGGAGAGCTAGGAGCATTTGGGTTTCCTCAAAGTAAGAATGGCAAATAATTCTGAAGCATTAGAAGAACTGCTTTCCTTCCACTGTGGCTGTGTGGTTGCTACACTGTTCTTGGCTGTTATCTCACAATTAATGTGAGAAGTAAACCAGAATTGCTTTTTCATCTTGTTCAAGCTTACATACACCATAGACTTTAGTACTCAATGGCCAGGAATTGCCTTTTACTATGCTGTATGTATGTAGCTCCCTTAAAAGAGAGACTGTAAAAAGTTCATGTTATGACTTAGCACCATATAGATTTTCCAATAGCTTTCCTGGACAGTCTGCAGTGTCAGTAGCTTTTCCATCACAATGGTCCCAGAGACCATTTTAGGCAAGTAGTACTCTGTAGCTGTGGGTTTTAGCAACAGCTTCAGTAATTGTACTGTTTTCACAAATGCCAGCAGCACATTAAAAATAGGCTGGGGCCATCTTTAAGGGTTATGAAATAATCTGAATTCACTCCTTGTGAAATTAAATCTGGAGTAGTTCAGACCTATGGGTGGAACTGTAAGCAGTCTTCCGAGATAGCATCTTGCTTTATAGGGCAGCCTTCTATTTACTGCATCACACAGCAAGATAATAATTTGCTGATCTGTCATTAGTGCCATCAATTTAAAAAAAAAAAAAAAGCAAACCTCTTGTGTATTTTCTTTGCCTTAGGAATCATGGTTCACAAACCCAACAAACCAGTGGCATTAAACTGTTAGCAGTAAACAAGATGCAAATTTTTATGGATCCTGTATTTGAAAGAATATTTGTTGACCAAATTCGTAACTCCTTTAGCCTTTCATTTTATCATGCATTAGGATCTGAAATCACTTGGTCAATTGATGAATCATTTCTTCACTGGATGCTTACTGGATAGGTAGCAAACTCAGGAAAATTGTTTTGCTTCATATTTTCAGTGGTGGCCAGAGCTGTAACCCAAATGAGGTGGGACATTTGGTAGCCTCCACATTCTTCTGTCTACACCTGCAAATCACTATCTGGTCTCTGCTACTGTCAGGAAATGGGAGGGGAGGGTGTGTCTTCTAAAATTAGGATCAGGGGAAACAGCAATCAAAATCAAATAAATAAAATCTATGGTAGGAATAGGTCTCCCAAAATTGGGAGAGAGAGTTTTCGTTTTTATTTTCAGAAAGCAAGCAGTTTAAAAATGCCCTTAGTTTTCCCTCAGTTTCTGCAGCATGGTTGCATGTACTGCTGCTGGGCTTTTGGTCTTATGCTGCCCATGTCCAAACTTTTCCCCACATGACAATGATTGCTGCCTTTTTATTTTGCGCACTAACAAGCAAAATGGTTGGTGGACTTCTTCCAACTCCAGGCTGATGATGCACTAAAAATGATGCCTTAGACTGAGCTGGGTTTTTCCATTGCCTGCTCCTACTGAACTGGGAACACCACAAACATGTTCAGGAGATCAGCTACTGGTGAGCGTTGCCATATAAAGCAGAAGTCTTCCTCAGTGTCAAGCACAGCAACACATAGCATAGTATTTGAGGGGGAAAATGCAATCCTCTCTGTAACGTTAATTTGGAAGCTATTAATTGTAAGTAAGGGTGCTTCCTCTTCATAAACATGCCCTACCATTAGGTACCGCTGCAGCAGCAGTCAGTTCTGCACAGCCTGTCTCCTCCCCCAAACAGCTACAAACCACAAACAAAAGCAAAGTTTTTTGAAGCCCTGATTTCCTTCGAGACTTACTGTTCACAGATCCTAGCAGAAGTTTTGGCACATCCTGAGCCCCAGTCAGGATGACTGGAGTCAAGCAGATTGCAGGTTTGAAGGAATACATCGCCTCCTCCAAAAGGCACACCGTTGGGAGAGCCGACAGCCCTCAGTCTGCTGCCAAAGCGAGGGCTCTGTGAGCCACTCTAACGGCCATTCTTCTGGTTAACACGGACAGCAGATTTTCATTTTATTCTCTTTTTTTTTCCTGACACACAGAAATGTCTACTTATTCCATTTGGGAGACGGGTATAATCCATAGAACTCAGTGCACATAAGCCAGATGGCAGATCTGAGTAAGTTGTGACCAAAAACTTTTGAACTTTAGCCCAGTTCCACACCAGTGGAAGATGTGTCCCTAGTGAATCTGGTATCTGTGCTCATCGGCATAGCTAAGAAGGGCACAAATAAGTCCTGTGCAAATAATTATGTTGGATCGGTTTATGCCTAACATTTATATATACCCGCCTAATTGAATTGAGTGTCTAATCCCAGGGTTCATTATCTATTTCCCTATCTAAGTTTCTTTTCCTATTTATGTTTAGCACCCAGCTGTCCCCTCCTCCAAATGGTCACCCGTTGCCCCGTAAAAGACTTCGCATCAGCCTCCCAAACCTGTATCATGGTGCAGCAATTTTCTCAGTAAGGGGGCACTGGGAGCTGGGCCTGTCCCTGATGCTGGATGAAAGCAGTTAGGAGAAAAACCGCATGAAAGTGTGAAAGATAGAGCACGTTGTTCTCGAAGCCCTCCTTGACAGTTCTGACGGAGAGAGTTTAGCGTGATACTCAGTCAGGACATGGCATTGCTGCCTTTTGTAGTAATCAGAATAAAGCAATAAAAAGATCAGTTAAAATGCTTGCTGGAAGTTATTGATAGAAAAATTCTTTCTGCACGAAAGATTATAAACAGAGCTTTATCTGAGGATGGATTTGTTTTAATTTGGCATTGATGTATTTGATACCTGGTAGGATCAAAGAAAAGGGAATCAAAGAGCGAAATACAAGCAGAACTGCTTCTCTGAATATTGGCCTCTTTTATAGATATAAAATCTCAGGACTAGAGTGTTCAAATTTATTTGTACTGATGTTTGTTTAAAGATCAATATTAAATAAATTGGTCTGGAAGCTATAGTCATAAAGCAGCTGTTGGACTAATGTAATCCCACAATGCTATTTTGTCTACTGCATGAAACCTGGTTAGCTGTGTACTTCTAATAACATGTGGTTATCTAGTGAAAAAGAAAATAGCTGAACTGGATTCGGTGTACTTGGATTAACTACATATATGTCCATATATTTGAAAATTCAGCTTGCTGAGCAGATTGTAAATCAAGGCTAACTTTCAGATTGTCATGATAAATTCCAACTTGAATTTAAATAGTTGCAGAAAGAATTTTATGCCGTTCACGTTGAAAGTAGCAAGGAGACATATAATTGTAAATCTGCCTGGTTTGGCTTTGAATGTGTAATAAATCTCCAGTGTCTAAATACATACAGTTTATGTGTTTGATAGTAAACACAGAGTTCTTCGTGGCCATTCTTCTGTGATTCTGTTGACAATTTGCAGGGATTTTCTCTGTGATTTCCCTCAATGAAAACAAGAAGAAAGGAAATATTTCAAAATGTAGGGCTGCTTTGCATTATGAGAGTCACATGAAGGACCTCTGACAAGCCTAAGATTTCTATGTGTTTGAGAGGCTGTCAAAAACGCTCTGAGCCAAAAAACGGGATTTGTTTGTACAACGTAAACCAGTTTATCTAAAGGTCTGAGAGACACCTGAAAGCTTTGGATAAGCAGTTTTGGGTGAAGCCAGCAGCTTTTTAGAAGGGCCTGCCCCTCAGGTTCCCCAGACTGGTCAGGGCTGAAAAGGCAACTGGTGCCTCTTCACCATGCTGAGATTTTGGGAGCCTGTAACATGGCGCTGTTGACTTTGCCCGTCCACACAAAAGCTCCCCAGAATCCAGCGCACTGAGTTTCAGAGGTCAGTTAGCTAGAAGCACCCCAACTTCTTTTCCCAATTAGCACCCAGATGTCACAGTACAGCCTTGTAAAGTCTCCTACCCTTGAAAGCCAGCATCAGCCTCACCCACTGGTACCGCACCTAAAACCCCCCGCTGGTGACGCACAGAGGCAGGGAGAGGAGGTCTGCCTTTTCTCTACAGCCCGTGCTTTTCCAATCCATCAACCATACCTGCGTGGCTTTAACACCATTTTCATGAGTAGAGCTGAACAACGGACACTGTAAGTAATAAATGTCTTCTCCAGTGTGTATTCAAGGGGGAACTGCCGGTATCCTGAAAGTTTCAACACCCTTATCTCAGCCATGTCGTAAGTGTATGGATGTGTCATCTCAGTGTTTCAGGGTTAACAAGTGGATGACTTCTGTGTCAGGATCACGATGTTTGCCCTCCTACACCACAAACTCGGCTGTATTTATGCACTCTAATCCAGCTTTACTGGGTGTATAGACACACGTGTGCATACAAATATTAGGATTCGATGGAGTGAATGTCCGTAGGTGTAAAAAAGGACCTTTGTTCGGAGACACACCCTGAGGCACATTTGCAATCTGAAAAGCCATTTGAATTTAATTGTAAAAGAAGATGTGGTATGAATAAAATTATTTTTCAGCAACTGCAGCATATTTAAATCTTCCTGCCTCCTGAAGGGATTTTTACAGTAATTCCCACTGGCCAGGAGACCATTGCTCAATTGCTCATAGCTTTGGGGAAGCTGACCAACCCAGCCTTACTGTTTTTTCTCAGCTTTCCTAGTGATTCTGTCTGTCTTCTTGGGTGAATCACTTAACTGCAGTGAATTGTAGTTGCCCACAACATTACAATGGGGACAGTGGTACTTTCCCTTGGTAGGTAAAGCATTTTGGGAACTCTGTGTGAATATGGCTTTTGCAGATTGTTTTGTGTGATCACGATGAAAAACTCTACTGCACTGAAAATATGATGAGAGGGCATAGTATACAGGCATGTCTGGGGGGGAAAACATGCATAAAGAAGAGCCCCAGATGACAATACAGCCACCTGCAGCCCTGTACCAGGCATGACCTGAAACAGCAGAATCCTGTCACTGTTGCTTTAACATCATGATTTGCAGATGTCCAGCTGTATTCCGCAATTTATATATTGTTTACGTAGCAGTGTCTACATATCTCTAACCATATATGTACAGATAGCAGGACCTTTTGTTTCTTGTCTTTTTTAGCGATAAATTTTAGTGCAATACGGGTGGGACATTACCCCATTGTATTTCTCCCCTTTGGAAATTCAGGAAGGATGCTAGGTTTATAACCAGGGTCATAATCAAGAAAGGGCTTAACATGGGGAGTAGGGAAAATTGGAGTTAAAGGAGAGAATCTTTCCTTCTCATGAAAGAAATTTTGTAATGTAATTTAACTGCAGGTTCTGCAGCAAGGAGAAAAATCCATTTTCCAACTATTTAGGACTTTTAGTCTCTAGAAGCCTCAACCATGGAAATGAGGGAACCTGTTTACTAACATAGTGTGATGCTGCCACTCTGGCATGTTTTAAGTGCCGTGAAATGAGAATAGATAGGCTATGAATTTGTAGATATATAACTGCATACTATATGTATAGTTCTAATTTTTGTAACAAAGACATAAAACTTAAAGCAGAAATGTGGCTGATTGTGCTGAATTATTACTCCAAGATAGATTCATCAAATCTCCCAGCTGTATAAGACAGGGCTTACTAATGAAGTTCCCTATCAAAAAGAAAAGCCTAATTTTGATTTGGCTTAGGTAATGAACTTCTTTTTCCTGGTGTGATTATCTGCATGGGGTGGCTAAAAGAGTAGCAAGAGAGAGTGCGCTCACAGAAGCATTATGCAAAATGTCTTTTGTCTCTTTTTGCTGGGATATATTAAATTTTCAATGTAGTCTATGTAATATAAAATTATGATAATGACTTTTGGCCCACTGTGAAGGCAGCTTGCTGGTCCTGAGCATGTGTGTCTGGCTTGAGCACTAGGATACACTGTGGGAGTTGCCTTTTCTATTAACAAACCTCTAGATACCTAATGATGAATTTTCTTTCACCAAATGTTCTCCTTTTGTCTAAAATACAAGCATTTTCTAAATTGCTTTTGAGAAAAACAAGAGAGGCAGAGAGGTCTATGGCACTGACAAGGGATATTGAAACAAAGCAAGGAATTCAGTTAGCATCATTCTTGTAATTATAAGCCAACCAAAAGGTTGTTTCATGTAATAGTGAAAATATTTACTACCTTATTGAAATAAATGATGGCATTACATTAGTGAAGGAACAAATCGAGCAATTTGCTCATAAAATGTCAGTGCAAGTTCAGTAGCATGAAACTTGACAGTTGAATTTATTGCAGGTAATTGTAGCAACTTTTGCTACCCATAGTCTCTTCAGTAATTGTGAAATCTTTCTCCTCTTCCACCCTTTTTTCCCACTCCTCATCAAAAAAAGGCCAAGCAATGAAAAAAAGACTCGTAGGTGTTCTTTTTTTATTATAATTTATTAAACAAGACGTAAAGTAAAAAATTAATGTATTTTAAATAGGAGGAGCATTTTATAAGCTGAGCATAGTCCATAGACATCTTGGAAAATCATTTTGCTATGTGAAAAAGTACATTAGCAGCTTAACATACAAATTCTGTGTTTTTCTACATTTCTATATTTTTTCCTTATTGTCAAAGACACTGCGACAGAACTCGGAAGTCCACACCGAGTCGTGCTTCCTACCTGAAATAACGGTTGGCCCCATGTGACATCACTATTACATTTGTTATCATGGTGTCATACTCAGGGGATTAAAATTTCAAGGGAGGAATAAGGTGCAGCAGCCCATTAGTTGACTGGACCATTTTCAGTCTGTTGCCATTAGCAAGAAAAGAAATGTAATTAAACATATACCGAAAATACAGGTCTGATCCTGCCACCCAAATGTCCTTGTCTGCGCACAGAGGACTATGCTTTGGTGGATCTCCTCCCAGAGCAGAACTGCAGGATCTGGCTCATATTGTTCAGGCCTGTCATATTATTAAGGCGATTATTTTTCAAAGTTTCCCAGGAGAGCTGAGCTGCCCCCTGAGGCAGCTCCAGCCGGTAGCTTTCTGTGGCATGTGTCAGGGAAAGGGCAGGGCTGCGGGTATTTACATACCTGATGATCACAACAGAATTATCTCTGCTGTGTGCCTGTTTGCATGTAGTTGCTTTTAATTTGGTAAAACAGGTTAGTTACCAAGAAACCGCTTAGCTTTTGCAGAATATTTAGGATTGCTTTATATCAAAATCTGAGGCAAAAAGATGAAGTAGAACACGGTGGAATAATAAAAATAAAAGCCTCATTTTTAATTTTCTGATACTACAGAGAGCTAACATAACCTTTAGCGGATTTAGAGCAAATCTCTCCAGAAATGGAATCAAGCCTTCTTCTCTTCTTCTACGTAAAGAATGTATTGTAGGTTCTGCATTAAATAAAAGCTCTGTGAATATCCGAGAACACATTAGTAGGTCTAAAGGTTGGGAATGTGTGCAATTAATTAATTAAATTATTACACAATGTAGCTGGTAGCAGTGTAAGCCTGCGCTCCTTTGACCCTCCTCTCTCCTTAGCCCTTACTGCTATAAATGAAGACATATAGGAATGATGCCTGTCTCTTGCTGGCGTTAGTTTTAGGTTTCCCGGTGATACACATAATCAGACTCTTTCTCCTACATCTGTAAATGTCCTACCTTTCGGCGGTACAGAAAACCTCTCAGCGTCTGGCGTTTCTTTGTAGCTGCCAGTAATCTCTGACTGTAATCTTTATTAAATCAGTCCTTTAGTCGCTGTGAAAACCATTTCCTTACTATGTATAGCTATTTAGATTTCATTTAAAAATAAATAATAAAACCTTCTGAGACATATGGCATTATACCACAGGTGTCATGCCCTTCGAGGCTGCCTTGTGCATAGCAATGGCTGCGGATCGATGAGAGAGCTTGAAGGCTCTAAGAAATGAGTCTGCTGAAAGTTCGAAGGGTGGAAGTCTCCAGTATGTAATGAGGTTATGTCTGTGCTGCGCTCGCTTTCCTGCCAGTCGGGAGGCAATGTACTGCTCTGCTCGCGTGGCCAAAAAATATTGTTCTTTTGGTCACTACCCAAGCTTCCATATGTTACGGCTTTTTTTTTTTTTTTTTAGATGCAGCACTTAGGTAAATGCTGAATGGATCAAACTACATGAGGTTATGTTCCAATGGCAGAAAGAACAATTCTTGGCAGCCACTTTCAGTGTTTTTATCCTTAATTCTGCATCTGTGTTTTATCAGCTGAAGCAGACAGCAGCAGATGCACAGAAACTTCTCTGCATAAGGACTTTAGGAAAGTAAAACCGGTCATTTTAAGAGCAAATGGCTGTGCTGCAGTCGGAGCACCCTGGAAATGGCAAAGTGATTGTTTAAAATGTTTTGATCTGGTAGTGTCTCATTTATACAAGAAATTGTGATTTCAGTCTGATTATTTTCTAATCCAATGGACACCTTTTGGTCTTCAAAGCCCCTTTTTCTTTGTTTTTTTTTTTTCTTTTCTTCACTCCTTGATCAGTTTAGTTTACTATGAGATTGACTCAGTAGTTTTAGATCGTGCTTATTGCTTGGTCACAGATGGTTGCACAGCAAATGTATCCATTTCACTTGCTTCTTCATATAGAGATGGTTAGATCTATGTAATATGCTTTCCCTTTTCAGAATGCAGAGCTTTGAGTCATTCTTAGCATTTATTTGTGTAAGGAGATTTCACAGTAGAGTGGGAGGCTTTTGCCCCATTAACATTTGGTACATGTGCTCACCAAACAGACACCTGGTTTTTTTCCTCCAGGTGGGATATTTTGCAGGAGATTCAGGTCTGCAAAGCTCTCTTCAAATCCTCTGGCTGGGGCACCACTGTATTTGTATTAATGTATCTCCTGTTCTTGTGAGTAAATGGCTGGCATTCTGGTTTTGTTGGTCTGCCAGCCAAACTATGAAGTGGTAATTGAGTCTGTTTTAAAGTGGAATGCTTTAGACAGTGCTTTAATTGTACTTGAGCCAATTCCATAAATATACACTCCAGTATTAAGTTATTTTCAGCTATAAGCACTTACGCATAAACCATTTGTATTGTGTTTAGTAAGTTTGCTTCACTTGTCTTTAAAACAAAAATATTTTCTAGAACTCCTTCCTCCCTCTCACATGCTTTTAAATTACAAAGCAGGTGCACGTTTTTAAAACCGATCTCGTTGTTCTTGTCAAAATGGTCCTGTCCCTCTCTGCTCCCTCCATCCATGTGTGGAAAACGTCGCATTTATTATCACACCCAGTTTTATGCATCTTCCAGATGATTTAACTGAACCGATGCTATGGAGGATATGCTGACTGGCACTTTTCCCATGCTTAATGTGTTAACAAAAGCCAATAGTGTCAGTTTTAACAGTTTTAGTTAAATTCCCATGACACTCTTAACAAACGTTGAAACCTCTGCCATGTCTTACCCTGACAGATTCCCTGCCGTCATTGCACACTTAAAATAAATGTCATCCCCAATCAAAAAGTTCACATTTTTTCTGACAATATAATTTGTTACTTTGTTCCTGTTTTATCTCTTTCTTCGGCACAATAATCCAAGAATGCATATGTTACTTCTTTGAAGTGTTTTGTGCCATCTTTTATTGTTAGAGCTAGAAGCACAGAAGAAAGCAATGGAAATAGCCCCTTCATTTGACTCGGTACAAAAGGATGTTTTCTTCACGGGGCACGTGGAATATGAATTGTGCCTCCTATGGCTAAGTGAGAGTAACCCGACATGTCTGGAAATGTGCTCAGTGGCAGAGCGTACCCACCACATGTGTAACACAGCTGTTAGTAGTGAGTTCCATGCGCTTGGAGTGATGCTTTTCGCGTAAGTATCACCCCATCTTTTCCACTAGGGGTTTCACCACCTTTCCTCTTTCAAAGACAGTTTTTGCAGTGGGTAGAGGAGAGAGAACCCTACAGAATGGTATACTCTCTATAGGCTACCCTTGGCTATATATTAGAGCTTTGAATTGGCTGGAATATTCTACCTGTGAGCGCACGTATTTATGTAAAGAGAAGCCCCT
This sequence comes from Astur gentilis, assembly GCF_929443795.1. Classification (NCBI taxonomy): domain Eukaryota; kingdom Metazoa; phylum Chordata; class Aves; order Accipitriformes; family Accipitridae; genus Astur; species Astur gentilis. The sequence goes on along the minus strand of NC_064881.1, from coordinate 4,247,349 downwards.
TTGTGAGCAGCAGCGTCTCTTTGATCTAACCTATGCAAGCCATTATGGCGAGATAGTAGGCAGAGTTTTTTTAATTATTGCATTATAGGTACAATTGGCACCTCTCTCTTTTCCTCCCTCCCTCCCTCTCGCCGTGTCTGTCGCGCGCTCAGAGACGGAGCGAGGTGGCTTTCACAGCAGCTGGTTAATTTCCCTGGCTTCACACTACTGTTTAATGATCCGTTCCTCCTGTGCCACCTCTCTCATCTACTGAAAGATAGGTACAAATTGTACCTATAAAAATTATAATACAACTCTGGATTATCTTTGTTTTTCAAATTGTGATCATCTGAATTGAGGTTTAATATTCTTTCCTTTCACGGTTCTTTAGAAATAGCCAAGAATAAATCACTACATCCTACACAGAGCATTTTGGTGTAAAGATTTCACATTTGGGGCATTTGGCAGCCTTTCATATGGTTGGTTGTTTTTGAAGGTGGAAGATAAATCCCATGGAGATATCATCCAAACAACCGTATGGCCACTGAGCCAGCCTGCAAACCATTGCAAATGGCCAGATATGCTGGCAGGTCTGGCTTTCAGACTGCATCTGTCTCTGGGCACCTCAGAAGACCTGGTAGCACTTGGCTCTGCTTGAAAGAGGTGGGTAACAAATAGCTGTGCCGGAATGACACAGGAAGAGTTAATCCTTCCTCGGGGCAGAGGGATCAACGGAAACATTTCCCTCCCAGGGTTACGATCCTATCAGTGGTGGGTAATAGGAAGGGGAAAGTGTCACCCATACCTAATGAATTGCTGTCTTATCTCTGGGAGTGGTCCTGTAAGATCAGGAATTACATATTTTAGCAGAGAACCAGAGGGAAGTTTACACCACTAGTCACCCTTTGTTTTGTTCCTTCCAGGGCTAAGCTTCACTCCCTAGGAGATGCTAGTCCCTTGCTTTTGAAGAATGCTCAAAAATGTGTTTAAAATTTCTCAACATATGGGAGAGTCTATGATTTTTGTGAATTTATTTTTTTATTTTTTTATCCAGTCTCTTAACTGGAGGACATCAGGACCAGGTCCAATAACCAAATAAATCTGTTTCGGCACAAAAGCAGGGTAATGTTGGGACTGTGTTAAAGGGATATCCAAAATAAATAATCTCAGGGGAAAAAAAATCATCAACCCCAAACAAAAAGAAAACAGAAGAGTGTCAGTGCAGTTAAAGAAAGGTTGCACATTTCAAACTGCAGATTTTAATTCAGTGGGAAGCCTTCTCTTGAGTATTACGACAGAGTTTAAAGGGACCTCCATAATGATTGATATTCAGTAGATTTTCATGTGTTTTCAAAGTTTCTTTCTTAAAGGAAAGCCATTCACATGCCTGATTAGTAAGCAGAGAGCAGCCCTTCTTAAAAGCTGTGCTAGGAAGCTGGGGAATTTGCGTAATTTAGAGAAACGTGTTGGACAGAGGGGTTTGGAAGTGAAGGTATACTGTCTTCCTAGGAGGAATGTACTAGAGACTCCTCATTCTGAATAATAGGTACTGTATCCTCTGTTAAAAATACTGAATCACAGTTTGGTGAATTTAGACACTGGATTTGAAGTCCTCTTCTAGCTAGCGTGTTTGAATCCATTTCTAAATGCCACTACTGCAAGCAAAGCAAATGGAGAAGAAATTTCAGGCACGTAACCCAAGAAGTTCTTTCAGTAGAAATGAAACCGGTTTTAGGTGTAACAGCCATCACAGTTGACAGAAGGCAAGACAGGAGAGGGATAGTAGAGAAAGAAGTTGAAAGGGAGCCAGAACCAATACAATTAGCCATAAAGCAACTGATGGTGGGAACCGATTTCACAGGATTTGTTATCCCATCGTGAGTTTCGTACTTGTCCTTCTCAGTTTCCTAGGGAAGATCTCACATCAGAGACTCCCCCCCACCCCCATCTTCTTTTTGCATTGTAAGGGTAAGATAAAACCAGGTACAACTCATCCCTGGTGACCTCTCCTCTCAAGGTGCCCTACTCTGCATCCTCCTGCCATGAGAGCCAAGAACTTTTCAGTTCTTCTGTTCCCCCCACAGCCTCCACAATATGTATCCCTGATTTCCTCTTTCAGAGCCGCACAGTGCAAAAGGAGGAGGTTCTCTGTGCAATTGTTTCAGCCTGCAGGATGACTATTTTAAGTGAGCAAGCATTCTGCTACTGATCCCAAAGTTGGGACTTGCCATTGGCATCAGGATAGAGCTTAAAAATGTCTCCTTTCACAAGGCACATCTTGGCCTGCGTGCATAAGCAGCACATACCTGCCCTGCTAATCAGTAAAGCCAAAAGCAGAATGCTTAATGAAAGCATTGTAGAGCTAGGAAGACCCTCTGTAATCCAACCACACGAACAATGCTAGGATAAAGTTTGTTTGACCGGAACATTTATCAAGGGGTTACAAATGATAAACACATACAAAATCCACCCTTAAAAAGTAGTAGCCAGGAAAAAGAGAGAGAATCACTGAATACATTTTTCACTGTGAATTGTTTCCCAGGTTCTGCTTGAAATTCAGGTTGTTTATAATCCTCAATCCTTTTGGAAATTGCTTTGAAGAAAGCTTAATGATTGGAGATTATTGTAAAGCCAGTTTTCCATGAATACCACTTTAAGTGTTTGTGGCATTCATAGGTCGTCTTTGTTTTGTGACCTTCCACCACAACTAGGTGGTGTTCCAAAATCAGACATAGGCTATGACTACGTTCTTTAGCATTGGATGGCTATTCCAAGAGCACACAGACCAATAGATACTCTGTGGTCTGTTCTGCCTCTGCAGAGGTATGAATCTTTGGAATAACTCCATTTCCACATACTGTAGTTCCTCTAGTTCTTGTTCAGACACCATTCAAATGCTTTCACATTGACCAGCAAATTGCCACAGCCTCAGATGAGCGTGCGGCAACATCAGTGTCTGTTTCCTGTGCTCTCCTACCTGTTTTGAGCTGTGAATGTGTCTACACTTGGGTAAGAAACCTTCTTCACAGTTTCAGTGGGCTTATGGTTGCAGCATATCAGTACAGTGTATCTTGCGTCTGATCAGCCATACACGTGCTGTCTTGCAGCCACTTCTGGTGTGTGATACAGCAATCTCAGCAAGCACGCATGGCTTGCTAAGATTTATCTAGAAGAGTGTCCCAGCTTCTTTGTGTTTACTTATCTTTCTCAGGCTCGACTTGCCTTTTCTCCTTGGAAAAAGTGATGATTTTCAATGATGTTGGGAACATGTGCTGGGGATGCTTTAATGGATAGAGAAAATAACATGGTGTGTGTTTCTTTTTCCAAATGTCAGCAATTTATGGTTATCTGTTATCAGTGTAATGGTATTTTCAGTATTCCATCAGTCTAACTTTTCTCATCAGTATGATAACATAATTGCATATAGATCCTGCTACACAGACAAAGATGTGCAAAGGCACATAGATACATGTTGTCTATAAACAGCACCACACAGAACATATATTACATAAGTTAAACAGAAGTAATTTTCAACCTATTGACTTGACTGCAAGAGAGGCACATCAGCTCAGATACCCAGCTCCTGCTTCTAAGGCCATGTTCCAACCAAAATTACCAGTAAGTGATCTGGAAGGGGAAAATATCCTAGCACCCATAACAATTTATTTTGAAAATTCTGGCTGCTGTTCTTTTTTCCCTTTTTTTTTTCTTGTTTGTTTTTTTTGTTTTCCTGATGAGTGCTCTGTGTTTTTGGTTTTCAAGCAGCAGGAAGGAAAAACATCTCCCTTAATTTGCTGTGACTTTTTCCTGAGTAACTCTAATACATTGTATCCTGTGAAATCTATTAAAACCCTTAACACTTTTAAAAAAAGAATGTGGAGAAGTTCATTCACTCTATAGAGAATGGTTTTAACTAAGCTGATATATATGTATACACACATACATGTGTACATGTACACATATATATATTTACTTTGTAGAGCAAGTATACATCTGTACATTATTTTTTAAAAGTGTTAAGTTTTTAATAGAGAGATAAATAAAAAAAACAAGGAAAAAAGAAAATAAAATATAGATAAGATTTTGATACAGAAATGAAAGAATAACCTGGCAGAAACGGTCTTTTGGAGTCAGAAGTTGCCTTTGCCCTCAACAACTCTGCCACTCCGCTGCAAAACAGGGAGCACACTTTCCCTCCACCTTTCCATCAGCTCTGCAATCAGCCAGGCCCTGGGGGGGGGGGGGGCTCCCTACTGTATCTTCCTTCATCAGCATGGCATCTCTCAAGGGGCCCGCACCGAATCTGTTAAGATTAGCTGTGTTCCACATTAGTGACAGGAGCTGCCTGTCTCTCTCAGGAGTACACGGTGGCATGGTACTGCTTCCTGTTTGAGCACAATCAAGGCTTTAATTGCAGGGAATTTTTTTTCATTACCTGTTAATTGATAAATCATGCTTGCAGGTCTGTGAAACGAGCCACATTGTGAGCAGTACTCCAGGTTTCTCTTCCTTCTCCCTCAGAACCAGGACATCTCCAACACTGGGAGTAGAGCGCTGGTGCCAGGGAAAAACCTCCATCCCTCAGCACCCCCATGAGCAGCTCTTAAAGCAGGTGAAGCTGGCTCGGGAGCCTGCGCCTTCCCCTGATGTAGGTCCTCAAGTGATAGAGCTTCAGCTGGGAGACTTTACACCACTCCCTTTCCATCCTGGGGTAACAGCAAAGGCACGTGTTGCAGCCCTGCTTCCCAGGCTTATTCTCAGCTGCCTGGATTTGGAGCAGACCACAGGCTGCTGTAGCTTGGCACAGGCTTGGCTAGAGACAGCAGCAGAACTGGAAGAGGGAAAGGTGAATTTTAAGTCACCTTCATGCACCTGCGTGGGTACATGCAGCTGTGTGCACACAGACGCAGCTTCTTTTGTGCATGTTAGCCACAGCTATGGATCAGGCCTTTGATCTAAAATCAACAACAAAAAAATGAGTTGGGCATTAAAGTCACCATCTTCAGGAGGCACATAAAACATGCATTTTTTTAAGATCTCTTTTGTCATTTCTCTCCTTTTATTCTTGCTTCTGTTGCAAGTAGCAAGAGGCCACCGTCTTGGGAGGAACAGTAAAAATCCTGAGTATAGTGAAATAATTTAGCTGATAATTCCCCACTGTATAATTTTCTACGCTTCCTGCTAGCTGACCTTGTGGGCTCCTGTCAGGTTGCTAAGGGAAATCCAGCAGGACTCCTGCTCTGCTCCTCTACTTTTAAAAAAGTATTACAGGAAATGGAGGCATGTTTATGTCAGCTTAGTTATGTGCATATTTGATCAAGTGGCATTCTCTAACCCTTTTCCTTGCTTTTTTTTGCTTTTTTTAAAAATGGGATGATAGCTCTGTAGAGAGGAGCTGTTCCTTAGCTAATCACTTGGCATTTTGAACATGAGAGGCATCACCAAAAAAGTAGGCAGCAGGCACGTGTGCATGCGTGTGTGCGGGAAAGGTAAAGAGCGTAACTGGGGTGTTCGAGGAAAGTGGTGGAATTGTGCCCGAGACTTCCTGTGTCTGGTGTCTTTATACAAAGGTAGGTGCATTGTCTGCACTAAACAACAGTAATAATGAGGGATGGGAGCATTAAGATTACCGTTGCCAGGTCATGCCACCTTGGTAGTGTGAGCACAGCTGTTAAGATCTCCTAGACATTTGATGACTTGTGCACAAATGAGCTGACGTTCCCATTCCGGTTTTCGGCAGACAAATGTTCCCCACAAAAACACATCTGCCGTGGGTGGTGCTTGCATTGACTGTAGCACAGCAGAGAGGACACAGGCTGACTGCACAGAAATAGCTCTAGGTAACAAGGAGATAGCTCTGCACTGCTTCTAGGTGGTCCCTCTCAGGACTGAGGAGGCTTGGATGGGAACCACGGGCAGGAGGCTAGCACTGCTGCTGCCTGTGCTGTGCCTGGTGTGCAGAGAAATTGAAAATGTTGCTCGCCAGGGCTATCAATCTGGCACCTTTGACATCCCCCAAGAATAAATGAATCTGTTGGAATGGATTTGGCTCATATTGCAGTTTTTACTGCCACGGTAGCTGTAAAAATAAAACTTCAGAGCTAGGCTGTGCTGTGGTGCCATGATGTGCCCAGGTTTGGAATTTCACGTTCTGGGGTTTGAGCTAGGTTCTTTTTATTTGTTAGCATCCTTTAGGTTTTCCAACTTGTAATGGCAGAGGTCCCTTTGGACCTGATGCCAGGCCAGAGAATCCAGGCGCATCTGAGGAACCCAGATTGTCCCTGCGGCCTCTAACCATGTTACAGGATATTCAAGGTTACTCATAAGGTGTTTTGGCATGATAGGCACTGCAAGCAGGTGCAGCCACTGCCTCCACTGTGATTTTCCCTGACCTAGGAAAGTTTCTCTGTGCAACTCATACAGGAAATAACAAACCATTGATTGGTGTCTGACTTGTTTGTAGGTAATTATAGGCCATTGATCTAACCAAGCTGGAGCTATGGCACTGTAAGCTATGCAGCCCTCATTACCTCTGACCCGGTGACTGCAGCATCAAGTCATTGGAAAACTCATCCAGAAGAGAATCGTACCTTAAGTTTTTGTCTGCTGTAGAAAAAGCAAAGGTGAAATGGTCATTTGTAAGTTTTACTAGGCTGCATGTGATAACTTTGCAGCCTGATGTATAAAAGCGCACGGTATCCTTGGGACAAGTGAGCTTCCTGTATTGTCCTGCTCTTTATAGGCTGGTGGCTTTAGAGGAGGAATTGTTTCAGCTGGCTTGCGTTGTGTCTCAGCTGTCACAGGGAGAATGCAGTAATATTTGTGATCAAATGTCACTAGGCTGTGGCATAGAGCTGGGAACATGACACTACTTTGGATCAGATCCTTTTAAAATTCAGCAATAGTAGCAAATTATGTCTGCTATGGATTAAACACAAGCATGTTTTGATCTACATTCAATTGCATGCCCCAGAATTTTTATCAATAAGTCTACGATTTATAGGCATTGATTTTGCAAGGCCCTTAACAGGAGAATAAAAAGGGCCCTCAAGGATCGAACTCGAAAACTATTGCTCTTGCAGAAATCTGGTACTTTATATTAGTGAAGGTGGCAAATCTTTGATCAAAACAGCCTAGACAGTAAGTTGTCACAGAGATTATTTTGGGATGTTTGGTGCTTTTAATTAATGTTTTCTTTTGGAAAGAAGTAAACCCTTTAAGTAGTCATGTAAGTTCCTTGTCAGTTTGTCTGTTCTGTTCATCCTCCATATATCTGGTGTCGCAACAATATGCACAGACTGAAGTAGCACTGTATAAATTACAGGTTTTTTCTCCCTCCAGTTTCCCTGCTCTTCTGCATTAAGAGTTTTGGAATCAGAAGAGAAAAAACATAAAATCTGGATTTAGATATTTGTTTCTAAGAAAAAAACCTTCACTCATTCCTCTTTTTTTGCCAGCACTTGCATTCATAAATAAAGGAAAATATTGTACCTGCCAGGAAGCATTATAAAAGGCACTTTCTTTCTTGTCAACTTCCATTATTTTGTACAGGTTGTGTAAGGGCATTCAGCCTGCTGCATTGGAATATGCAGGGTGTGTTTGCATGGTTTACATTTGCACCCAGTTTTGAATACATTTGATGTTAGCAGTGGATTTTTATGTTTGCTGCAGGATGATATTATACCACAGATGACAGGACAGCAGAATTGCCTTGTAAGTCTAGCTGCTGGGCTGTCGTTCTCCGAGTTCAAAGCACAGAGGCGGGTATTTGCAAAACTGACGGTAGATACAGGGCATTCAGTGAGAGACTTTGGAACATGATTTCCAATGGCACTTGGAGTATAAGTATAAGCAGCTTCCATGAACGCAGCCTCTAACAGATCAGGTCAAGAGGCAAATCCTGCCATCTGACACACTCTACATTGGTAATCATTTTTACCCCCAAAAAATTACCAGTTTGTTCTGTCTGGTAATGGGCTGGAGTAGGTGATAGAAGTACCTCTGTGGACCATGAGAGCCTCTGTTTCATATCCACAGAAATACTATACAAACAGGAATGAGCTTTTCTTTTACTACACACTATTATGTGTATATTTTCCACTGACAGACAGGTGACTGGTTCAGATGGGCATAGACGGTGTAATTTATGCATCCATTTGGCGTGTGCGTGTTCCCAGATCATGGCATTGTCTCCTCTTCTTGCTAGATAAGTTGAAACATTGACAGGCAGTGTGTTCACTTTTTCCTTTTATTACAGTAATTTATAAGATATTTTAGCTAACAGGAGAACAGCCCAAGGGGGCATTCTCATGTTAATTACCAAATGTGGGCTTGTCAAAATCAAATAGCTTCAGGAGTAATGCAAGTAATACCGCATCATTATATTGTTTGGCCCTCAACCCCAATATTAGCTTTTAGAAAGAAAAAAAAAAAGCTTATTTGATTGGGGTTTTAAATTTAAAAAATCCCCAAGTCTGACCCATCAGAGACCGGAAGAGAAATGCAAGGGAGAGCATATAGCTTTAGACTGAATAGAGTTCAAATAACGCAGCGAGCTTTTAGTATTATTTTTTTAAAAATATTCAGCTAAAAACAAAAGAACTGTCGCAGTGTTGATTGCCATTTTCTGACATTTCTTATACAGCTGAAAGTGGTTGCGCCCACTGTAATGTACCATCAGAAAATTCTGCTTCCAACATTGCAGCATAGGGTTTGCAGCTGTTATTGTTCTTCCCTGTGGAACATCAGTAGTGGCCACCCCATGTCACTTCCTGACAATATTGTTGCTCCTACCACGCAATGCCATGCTCCACAAATCACCCATCCCATTCAGGTACTCCAAGGTACTGTCTGTGAGAATCTGCCAACAACTGGGACCAACAGAGAAGATGTGTTCATATATACACATAGACATTGATACTCATACAAACACTGCTGACACATACTGTCTCATTGTTTCTGAAGCCATCAGCAAAACCAATGGGGTTCCAATGCAGTCATTAACTAGCTTTTATGCTGTATTGTTGAGTTCTGATAACACTTGAGGGTTTGAGATGATCAGTCAATAATTGCGTTTTCTCCTTTACATTGCAATATTGCACAAATCACTTCAGTCCACCCTACAGACTGTCTCTGCCGTTTCAGAAACTAGCAAGGAGAACCCTGTCATGCAATCTGCTGATTCCTCAGTGCTGTAAATATGAGTGAGGTGAATAAGGGAGGATATCTTCCTGCGAGGCTGTGCTGCCATTCTGAGGTTTGACATTACTATTTTTATTTAACTGATTTTGTGCTGCCACCATGTTTCATGGCACAAAAGTAGAATAGACTTACTTTACTAAATCTTTAACAAAGCCACATAAATCTTTCCCAGTTCCAGAATGTTACCCAGTCTGAGGCTTGTCCTACAGACTGTTCCACATGAACCCCTCTAATTGCCAATCAGCTTCTTGCAAAACGCCATTTCCAAAAGCAATCAGATTCCAGTCCTGTTGAACCATTTTGGATAACAAAGTCTAAATCTACAAATCCCTAAACAAAACCTCCTGGCATTGGTATTCGCCTGGTTCTGCCAGAATAGAGGCAGAGCTGAGCATTTCTGACCACGGCTGTCACTTTTTCTATGAAGAAAAATGCTGTCTCTCAGCTCAAACCAGCTAGGACTTTATAGCTTAAAACCAACAAGTTGAATTTTACCTAGAAGTCAGTAGACAGCCACCGTAGTTCTTCAAGGATTATAGTCTGCAGTTACTGTGTGGTTCTGCAGTGAAACCCCCATAGGTGCAAACATCTTACCTCCAAAGACAAAGGCAGATAGCATCTTGATCAGCTCATATGCTTGTGAAAATACAAGTCTTCCTGCTAAGCAAAAGTGGCGAGAAGAGCTCTTAGTAGTCACTATTACCTGAGTAGCTAATACAGACGATTATTCTCCAAATCAACAGGCTTAGAAGATAAGCCTTAATAATCCTTTGGCCAAAGTACTTCCACATATTTTCCCATGTTACTTAGAAGCAGAATTATCATGGTTTATTTGGGTGGAGCTTTATCCAGGTGTTTCTCCCCTGTTCATCAATACCTATGAGATGCTTAGGTAGAATACTTTCCCAGTCCAAATCAGAAGAGATGGAGGTTTACAGGTGTGTCTACCCTGGCAGCTGGATATGTTGTGATTCATGTTGCTTTTCTTACATGTCTCCTGGTTCTCCCTTTATACGTTTACAACACTGATGACAAAGCAGAACCTTGCAGTGAAGATCTTTGTGACCTGTCGGGGTGGGGGGAAATCACCCCATGAATCCTCACTCAAAATACCCCAGCATTGAAGGTAAAAGGCATAGGTGGAAACTTTTGGAGCCAAACTCCCTCTCCTCAGGCATTTTTAGGTCATGGGTATCTTACATTGACAGAACAATTGTACTCTGTAGGAGAGACTTGGATTTGACTCTGAGGTTTTATTGTGTGTCCTGTCACTTCTAGAAATTCAGGAAACATCACAGGCTGAAATTCAAGCAGAAAAGACTCATTATTCTGAGAGACTGTTACTCAAAACTTCATGGTGACTCTTGCAAATCGACTCTGACAGGTAGCTATCAAACACCCCTATATCTCCGTTAGAGCTTGCACAGACACAAGAAATCTATCTGGATCTGACTAGATCCTGAAAATAATTCCTCACAGTCAGAAACACTTGACTCTATCACCTGAAGCAAACAACCTGGATTAACCAGCTTGTTAACCACCTGTTTTCTTTGACTCTTGCACAGTTACAGCAGATTTCAAATGCTCTTTTCCTTGTAATCAATACATTCAGAACTGGGCTTAATCCACTGGCATTTTAGCCATCATCCTTTCTGCTTCGTTAGTTTGAGGTCATCTAAATTGTACAGCATAGCTGATCCTGCCTTAAGGCAGGGGGATGCTCTAGGTGACCTTTTAAGGTCCCTTCCAACGCTGTTTTCAATGAGTCTGTGATATGATCTGTCAAGACAAAATAGATGAGCAGGTACTTAGGGGTATTTAGGATATATCTTCATCACTAATATGGTTTGATACCTATACAGTTTTCCTGCTTAAATCCGTAGCAGTCAATTTTGACTTTTAGAAGGTGCTTTTTAAATGCTGGTGGAAAATGTCTGTACAACTCTCAGATCCTCAAAAAAAAAAAAAAAAAGACAGGGATTGTTGGCACGTAACAAAGGCACATCTCCCACTGTATGGCTGCTGCTACCACACAGCACAGATCAAAAGCGTGGCTAGCTATACAAGGTGAATCATGGGCTACTGGGGACACGTGCATTACTGATGTCTAATAAGAATCCATCGGTGTGGAAACTGGAATAACACAGACTGGTTAGTGAAGATAACTTCAACAGTGCAGTAAGGTGACCTGTACACAAATGCTAGTCACTAGTTCAAGCATCATATTCATAATGGACATTCTTTATCAAACACAGGCTGGAGGTTGAAGATTTCCTATATTTAAGGCCAAGCATATACATCACGGACTCATTGTGTCCTTGAGCCTCTTTCTTAATTTATGCTGAGCAGTGTTCTCAGCCGTAGTGATTACCAAAGGTAGCTTTGATGGAGACCGCAGGAGGGAAATGAAGTCTCTGACAGGGTTCCCATGCAGCCAGTTCACAGTGATGCTGTTGTGTAGAGTCGGCTGTAGTCAGCAGGTCAGATACAGACTTCTACAGTCAGCTTATGCAGAAACTCCCTTGCTCTAAAGGATTTAAATGGGAACACTGTCAGGTTTAGTGTTCCTGTTGAGCTCAATTTTCTTGGTGGACTGTAAGTGGAGAGAAAGCCTCAAATGCAGCCCAACCCTAGGTCATTAGGGGCTTTAAAAGATTACAGTCAGGACCTTGAATTGTATCTAGTAATAAACGGGGCATTAGCAGAGTGTGTGGCGCTCACGATGGCTTTGTATACCCCAAATACAAAATAATCAAGTATATCATTTAGATGAAAATTTACTCTGGTTGGTTGAAGGAAAATGGGGAAGGGAGAAGGCAGTGGAAGAAAAACACAGCAAGTTTGTGTTCTTAAGCCACTTAGCAGGCTGAGCTGGCTAATGGGAGGCAGAATCCCCCACTTTAAATGAATAGAGAAAACACAATCGTACATATATCTACTTGCTGATAGTAGATTTTATATTCAAAATGAGAATTCAACTCCTTGTAAATAAATAGCAGAGAAATATCCATCTGGTATTTATGAAGAGGCATGTTTTATCAGCAGTTTCAGCATATAACCTAGAGATTTGAGTTGGTTCAAAAAACTGAGTCCCTCTTACCAGCTGAAATGATCTTTTGAAAATCAAGGCACATAAATAAAAAAGGGGACAAGATAGAAAACCTCACATAAGCACTTCTCATACTTTCCATCTTTTGTATCAAAGACTTTCAGTGTTCATTGCTCTCAGTCCAGAAGACTGAGTGCCAACTTACACTAGCACCAGTTTTCAGAATAAACAATGTAAGATTTAAAAACATTGAGTGTTTGCAGTTAGCGATTGTGTGCAGCTATAGGTGCAGCAGTATGATGCATTCATGAATTACAACACTCTTAGACAACGGGGTAAAAGGTATGCTAAGACAACAGGAGCACAGCAATGAACGTGATATTCATGTGCTCAAAGTGCACGTGTGTGCAAAGGGAATGAACATTAGTTTACTACCCTACTGCATGATACCTTTGCGGTTCCAGAAGATGCTACCATACTGAAATCTATCTGTATCTTTCAGGCTTCTATCGTGTTGAAAGTGTAAAATTGTTTGTCCACAAAGTTGTTTTAAGCTGTAATTCTGGTTTGAACCCAGGGACCCTGTGCAACCTTATTTCATGCAGTCCTTGAAATCAACTGATCTTTGTGACAAAGGGTAGTCGCTAAAAAGGATGTTGTAGTGTGAAAGGGGGGTTGTGGGCAGCTGCATTTCTAGGTAGCGCTCAAGTCTCCTCCTTTTGGAGATCTGCGTTTTATTGACCCTGATTCGTTTGTAGAAGAAAAATAAGCAGAACTCCAGAACTTAACATCTTCTTTCAAAACAGGGTTGAAGGAATTGAATGGAGACTGACAGGAGCGCTTAGCACTGTGGATATCTAAATTCTGTCTTGCCAAAGGGTAAATAGAGGACATTCATTTGTTCATCAGCTTCCAAATCTCCGCTCTCCCCCTCCCGAAGGGAGGAGGCAAGAAAAAATAATTTGGAGAAGGGGGTTCTGAATACTTCATATTCTCTTTTGCCCATTTCTAGCAGAGCCAGGCATGAACAATTAAATCTAGGGCTTCCCTGTGGTCTGTGAATAACACAGCACAGTGCTAACCATCAGGGCACAAAAGCAGACAACAAAAGGGGCTTTTTTATTTTTTGTTTACCCTTCAGGTCACTGTTTACCTTATCACTGAAGGGGAAGTTATCATCTCATCCCTTTTGGAAGTCGTACTGGGTTGATTCTGTACCTCCAGGTATCGGACTGGCTAGTGATGAAGTGGGCATGTCAGCCAGGGGTTAGGGAAGTCATACCGGGAGCTGTTGCGCTCACTCTCCCGTCTCACTCCCTCCGTCTTTCCCTCTGCCTCTTGCTCTTCTCTGTCAAACCATTTTCTCTTGCTCCCTCTCTCTCTCTCTTTCAGCCGGAATGATTTTTTTTTCCTTCACCCTCCCCTCTAAATTTACTTCACAGCAGATTGTCTTGTAGTAAATCACCAAAAACCCAAATAGCACTAAAGCATTCTGATACAACATTAGCATTTGCTTAACAAGCACAAGATAAACATTAAACAAAGAACTGCATTTCTTTATTAGAGGCTGCAAGATACATAATCCATGAGCACAAGAAACATGGGACCCAGTGGATATGCAGATGTGTGTTATTTCATTGGCGCTGGGCGGCCTTGTTAGAAAAGGTTTTCATCTGAAGGCTTGGGGGTGGATAGTTGACTGTCCCTGGTGGGGCTGTAACTAGATACGGAGACTGTTGCAAGCTAGGCTGGGCTCCCTGGTGGATGCGCTGATTGGACAGCCCGAGGAAAACTTGGGAAGCATCAGGAAGTGAACTCAATCACCTTGGGGATGAGAGGGGAGAACCAGATGAAGGCATTTGACTTCTTTTGTAACTCCCACTAAGGACAGATTGCCAGTGCGATCCAGCCTCCATAACTGCAAATCAGGCCCTTTCCCCTATGCCGATTTCATTAGAATGGCCAGCATGGTGCAAAGAGGAGGGAGAAAAAAAAGGTTAGACACAGTAATTTTACAGGCAGGCGGGTACAAAAAAAATCTGCATAATTAAGCAGTCAAGGCTGCTAATAGGGGAGTTTATATGCTCTGGGACCAGGCAAGGGCAGCACATATGGATATAGCACTGGATATTAAATCTACGGCATGCAGACTTACTTCAGGGCCCTTAGAGAAAAGGCTAATTATAGAGAGAGGAATTGTGTTTACTGGTCTGTCTTGGGCAAAGATGTTGAGAGAAGTGCAACCAAGTTTTGCAGTTAGACATGAACAGTCTGTTAATAGAGATATCAAAAATATGTGCTTGTGGTTGCTTCATATCTAATCAACAGGAAATCACAGATTCCGAGACCCCCTTCTCCCACTTAAATGAGAAGGGGAAAACACATACATATACATATTCCGGATGCAGGATGTGAATGTGTTCATTATTAAATTGCTGGAATTTAATCTGAACCAAGCTCTTTATCATCAATAAATTATATTTAGCAGTTTACCCTAGTTTAGCCGCTCCTGTTTAAAAATGTCAGTGCTTCTGGGTATAAGCTCCAAGTCAGCATTTAAATATAAATGGATAATATGAATGGAAGTTGCAACGGGCAGGACTGAGCAGTTAGAGAAAGGGTATGTTTATGTAACAAGTCCTGACGTGGTGGACATTAACATTTCATAACGCAGATCAAAGGTATGGAGAAGACCCAAGAGCCCTCAGTCAGAGGCCCCTAGCAACTGTCTAGTATGCTCCATGAGATGATTTCTCCAAATTAGAAAGACTTAGACTTTTCTTTATCCATATAGATAGATAGATAGAGATATATATTTTTTTAATACTTTCAAAAGTGATTGGCCTTTTTCTAGCTCCCTGCCCACTCCCCAAGGAAAGAAGTGTCTCATTGTACTCAGTACAGGGAGAAGGCTATCAAGGCATTATCATGAAACATAACCATAACCATCATATCCATAACCAGCAGGAGAGGCCAGTGGCCACTGCCTGTTTGATTTAGTATTTTGCTGCTTTAGGCTTTTGTCTTTTTTGTGTTTCGATGGAACATACCAAGCTCTACTATCATGGATAGCCCTGTTCTGGAGTCCTGGAAAGCAAGAATGTCAATCAGAAGTCTGCTGTGAGGGCCTCATTCAGCGGGGTGTCAGAGCCCCGTGTGAGATGCTGGGTACCCATCAGCACCTCAGGAATTCAGGGTGATCGTGAGGCACTGTGGAGCGTGCAGGAGGAAGCCCTTGGCTTGGCTTGCTTTGTTGCATGGGTGGGGAAAAACAAACCAGCATTCAGGGAATTTACTGAAGTTTTGTGTGGAGTCCTGTACCAGCACCTCAATAACATACAGTGGTAATAACAGAAACATGCACAAAGCAGCCCCTGCCCCAAATGCTCGCAATGGCACTGAGTGCTCGCTTTGCAAAGGAAATAACACTTCTGTTATTTGGTAAATAACTGCAGGCTGGCCTTCTAACAGTGATTTCATATCCCAAGTCCTACAGCAGGTGAGCTCAAACGATGTCAGCCAGGCTGACCATGAAGAACATGTTCTGTTCTGGGCTTTTTTTAACCTGTACTGTAAAGTGAGGCATAGGGAGGAGTGCTGGGGGTCACCTGCAGCCAGGCTGCTCTGCACTGGGTGGGACTTGTAGCAGGTGGCAATAGCGTGACAGTCCTTGGGGCATCTGGAAGAGCAGAGAATTTCTCTTCCCCACGCCTCACCCAAAGTGATAAGTAACTAAATGAGATATATATATATATATATATATATATTTAGAACACTGTTGTTTATGTTGCTTATAAGCCAGAAAGCTCAGCATACCTATGAAGCCCTGTTTCTTGAGGGTATCACATTAGGCAGCAGTCACACAGCCAGAGTAAATGTCTGTCCAGGTGTCAGTCTTCCCTGTTTTGTTCATATCCAACAGAAGGAGAGAGGCCTCAAAGAGAGCTGTGCTTCTACACATTTCGTGAGAATACAGTTGAGTGGAGGACAGCAATCTGTATGGTGTTTCCAGACAGGGAAAAAGTGAATACTGAGATTCAGCGCTTTCTAAACATCATGGATAAGAACAGAAAAATAGGACCTGGGAGAGACCTTCCGCATGTACATTCTTGGACACAGAGTCAATCAACTGGGAAACACAAATCTGGAGAAAGAAAGCCTTTCTTGCTTTCTGGTTCATGCAGAATTGTTTGCTTGGTTTTAATCTTTGGGTAACTTGTGTTCATCTTCTCATTCTGCTCAGCTGGGATGCTTTCACTGTACTACAATTTCTTTCCTATGCAGAGCCATCTCACTTGTCTTTACAATAGCTCCCTGCTCCTTTGTTTCAATTTGTAAATTTGTCATGGAAGCAAATACACGTGTGTGTGTGTGTGTGCATGTGTGCACACACTCACTCTCTTCTACATGTCAGTTAAAAGGATTAATGAAAATCCTATTCCAGCAATTTTTCCATGTTGGCAAGAAAATCTGCCTTAAAACATTTGCAGGGTATCTGCGATGAAGGTATTAAAGCATCAGGATTGCCCCTTGTGAAACACAGTTTGGGGACAGTTGTGTTATCAGTTTAAATGCAAATAATATAAAATTGTGGAAGATGCTTGTTCTGAGGCCTATTTCAAGAATAAGTTGCAATTGCCAAAAGACAGAATAACTTTTCGCTACTGAGGAGCAAGCAGATAACCTGTCAATAGTGATGATCTAATGGCAGTCTCCAAGCTGTGCTGTGTCATCAGCCAGCTGTCAATCCCACCAGCGTGTCTCAAAAGCACTAATTGTTGTGATAGTATCAGTGTGAAAGCTGCTAAGAAAAAAACATAGTCCCTTGGTGCTGCTTTGTAAAAGATAGGTTGAGGATCAAAGTTCAGCTTGGTTTGACTGGATTTCATTTTTGCTTGCATAGCTACCTGTTAACACATTACTAAGCACCTAATTGTAGCTGGTTGCAGCTGCAGTTATTTTGCTGGTAAAAGACAGCAATCAAGCTGACTGCAGTCTCCTTTGAAAAAGGTATTTGCCAGCTTCTCATAAAAGCATCTCCTCTTCTCCCATGCAGCCCCATTAGGCTTGGATTGGGGGAAAAATGCCTACTCCTCCTCATTCAAGTAGATATTAGAAACTTGCTGTGGCTTAAGGAGTAATTCAAAATTTAAGGAGTAATCCTGCTTAAGTAGTAGTTCAGGCATCATTTCTATATGCAATTTGAAATCCATATGCATGTATCTTTTATTGATACACATCTCCATATTGCTGCTCTTCCACCTTCTCTTTCTCCAGTGCAGTTCATTCACTGCTTGATTGTTAAGTCCTCCAAAAGAGCTGAAAGTATTTCTCCTTCTCTTTTGATTAGGAACTTCAAAGGCAGAAATAATATCTGTGTTTAGATAGAGTCTAATATAACACTGCCATTAGAAGAGATATATAATTATAACTAGCAGACACCTGTCAGTAATGTTCTCTCAGTATTCCTCCACTGTTATTTTTGGCTCCTTTTTGCTCCGTTAATCCACCCATTCCCGTCTCCAAATCCCACTGCTTTTTCCTTCTCATCATCTCAAAGATCTCTCCATTTCTTTCCACCTTTACAGCCAGTTCTCTTATTAGAAGCCAAGTTATATTTCACTTTAACCATATTGCTTTTCCTCAGACTAGACAACTGCAGCCACCAAGCTGGTTTTGGATACTGATTTATATGGTTTGCTTACAGTTACTTGTGTTACTCTTACCCCTTTATCAAGTATAAGTGTCTTGTGATCATTTTCAAAGATTTCTATCCAGCCCTGCCTACGCTCCCTTGTTGAGATTCCTGTATCCCTGCCTCTGTGCTCTTCTAGTGCTCACGGCTTTGAACACCTATTTCTGGAGTCACAGCCAATGTCCCATTATCTTTTGTCACAGGGCTCTTGTGCTTTGAAGAAATGCTGTTAGGACCCCTGCACAGCTCTAGCTTGTCCAGCTTTGTGTCCTTTTCAACATCTAAGTTCTGCCATGCTTGCCTGGAGTGATTATTTGTTTCAGAAAAAAGAACACAAATATGTGTGCTTTATTCAGTGTTCCCAGTCCCATTCTTTTCTGGCTGCTTGTCCTCACACGGAGAGGTTTTCTGGGCTGGGGCCACCCGCCTGGAATATAGTGTGAGTGGCAGGGAACGGGTAACAAGACGAGATGACAGTATATTCTGCTGTTCTTCTCATTCCTTCAAACTCTGACAGGTTACAGCCACAGAACCACTTACCTGCCTGCATCTCTTTTGCTCTCAGACATCTTCCGATGGTCTAGAAAAATCTACTTTTAAGAAGATTCAAGTGACTGGGCATTAAGGATTTGGCAAAGCTTTTGCAGGCAGCAAGGTCTGGGACCTGATCCTGCAGATACTCAGGGCATTTTACAAAGCCCTGAGTATGGAGAGAGGCAAGAGAGGAGAGGCTATATTTATCCTGGTAGGCAACACCAGGGACATGAGAACAATTGACCCCTTTGTTTCTATTTCTCCCCACTTTTGCAACCCTGCCAGGCCTAATTTAGCATCTGTACTCACCTTCCCTGAAGGCAATGCAGTCTTTTACTTGGCTTGAAACTGTTTTCCCAGAAACCCATATGTCAGCTGGCATAGGAAGAGGTTTCTTGGAGAATGGGTGTGCGACCTGGGTTCTGTGGTTCCTTAGTTTTTCTGCTGCTCCGGGTGTACCTCAGGAGACCAGCAGCCTGATGAATGCATTGTTCTAAAATGTCAAAAGGACCTCTGGGCACAAAGTGTTGTGTCCTTCAGAACCACCCAACTCATGCAAAAGCAAGAGAGGTGCAGCCATAGGGAAAATGTCAAGCTGGGACTGAATAGCTGCGAGCGTCATTGCCACCAGTAAACAGGATCACTTATTTGACCGGGGTAAAACGAATGCTAAAAATACACAGTGCCCATCCAGTTCTCCCATTCAATATTGCAACCCAGCTGCTGAGCCAGGGAGTTTTATCTGCATTTGTGACACATCCTGCGTTATTAAATAAATAAATAAATAAATAAATCAAGGAACATACAGTAGATGCATTTTACTGCCAGAGTGGAACTTCACAATCCTACCAGGGGACCTTTTTGTAATGTTTGTAATGTGCTGCTATCGTGCTTTAGCAAAGAAAAATGTCACTGCTGGGCTTTATTTTTAACAGACTTTTTTAACATCAATTAATGCAAGAAAATGTAGTGAAGCAGATCTTCCTTTATATTTGGGTGAAAGCAGGGAGGGGGCTTCAGGGAACGGTATGCATGGGCAGAGGGCTGAGGGGGCAGAAAAGGAGTTTCTTCTGCGATTCCACAGCAAAGAGGTGGATTATTTTTTTTTAAAGGTTTGTAAATGCAGATGGGCACCCAGCTTCCATTGGCAGTCTCTGCAGTTAAGAAATCAAGCTGCCTTTGAATGTATCATTTGTGTGGCATCTTAAAAAAATACATTACAAAACATGCAGCCTAAGTTATCCAACATGAAAGACTGTATGCTCTGTCGGTGTTCGCTCGGCTGAAATCAGTCAAGCCCCATGCGCCCTCTTTTTATTATAAGAGGTAAAATGATCAGGCCGCCCCAAGAAGTGACATTTGTTACTTACTGCATGAACCGTGTTAAGAGTTGCATCAGATTGTATTTCCCTCATGCTCGAAACCATTATACTTGCAGTGTTTGCTAGCTTTCTCCTGTTTCTCTTAACACAAACGCAAACACACATGCAGGGTTGTAGGCAAACTCTTCCCTTCCAACATTGATTTGTTTTCTGCTGCTGCGAAGAGACATCACTGCAACCTTGGCCATGCAACATGCACTTCTTTCATGTGGGCCTTTTGTGGAATTAAAAGTGAAAGATACCTGTTACTTGGCAGGTTTTTTTGACTTACCATGATGTGACAGTTTTGATCTGGGCACAGAGGGCACAGAACATGTGATTCAGAGATAATGTACTGTACATGATGTAATATCTTACCAATACAGTGAACCAAGGGCAAAGCAACAACTTTAATTTGGAATTTTCCTTCTATTGCCACTTCTACCGAGACCTTCAGACTGGTTTATTTTCTGAGAAATGCTGGTATTTTAGTATGTCAGCCGACTTACTGTTTGCTATAGCTCACTTTCAAGTTGGGGGTGTTTTTTTCTCTTCATAGCCAACTTCGTATTTTATCTTTTGGGGGAGAGGAAGGGTGTGTGTCAATCACATATATGAAATTTTGGAAAGAGAAGGGAGTTGGTAGATGGTTTGTGAGTATGGCGCCCAGTTCAGTTGCCCTACCTCAGTTTGCTTGTTGCTCTGCGGGTATTCTTTGTCAGCTTATTATTTTCGGTTCTGATCTTTGGCTTCTGGTGCCCAGCTGAACTACAGAGGCTGCCCACCCTTTCTGCTGTATAATTTTCAAGGATTTAACACAGCAATTTTTCTCCTTCTCCACTGCCACATCATATATCAAGTCCAGCAATCAAACAGAAGTGAACATCAACAAAATATGTTGCTTGTTTGTAAAAGTGTCACGGGATCAAAATCTGCATGCTTCACTCAGCAAAATGCATTGTCAAATCTAACAGTGGGATCTAGCTGGTCAGTGATACACAGCATAGCAAGCGGGTTTGCCTTCTTGCTCTCCTCCCGTTCCTTTTTTTTCTTTTTTTGACTTCCAAAATGCCCCTGTTTTTCCAAATATGACTAGAGAGGTAATACTCCTCCTTGACCTTACTTTCTGTTCAAATCCTGCCTAGTGTTAAATCCCTCTGCTCACCTCCAGGTTTAATAAATTAAAAGTTGCTTCTTCAGTGAGGTGAAGGAGGCAATTAAAGAGGCTAGGGGATATATTCTATTTGCTTTACACCCTTGCATCTCAGATGCTTGTTTTCCCCACTTTGCTTGGAGAAAGACTGACAAGCATAACATGCCGAGGAAGTACAGAAACTTGCTGCCTGCAAGGTTTGTGGTGAAGACAGTTTTAAACAGCATCAGGGCTTCCGAACAATGGCCCTCCAACTTTCAAAAAGAAAAGACCAGGCAAGTTAAATGCACATCTTCTACAATTCTGTTAAGAAATACTTTTATTTCTTAATACCATCAAGAGGTTAATGATGGAAACAAAATCCTGCGGAGCTGGCCTTCGTTACATAATCAGGGTATACAATATTTAAATGGTAGCCTAAATTAACCTGCTCAGGTCTTGAACAAGTTGTCATAAAGTTAAGAAATTAAAAATTTGCCTACAGCATCTTTATAATTCCACATGATAGCTGTAGAAATATTTTAAACCTTTTTTTTTTTTTTTCGGGGGGGGGGGGGGGGCAGTAATGCCTGGGATTGCTCTGTAAAAGGGATGACTGTCTTCACTGGCAGTCTTCTTATCCCTGATGAAATGTGAAAAAAACTGGGTCCACAAGTACTGTGTGTCTTCTTTCATTCTTCTGCTTATTCTTCAACTGTGTCAACAGTATGTGTGGATAAATAAAATATCATCAAGGATGCTGATACCATCTTCCTTTTCCCCTTTCCCTCCTCTAACTTATAATAATGTGGGGCAAAGGTCTACTTAACATAACACAGTTACGATAACTAGTACATTTGTATTTCTGCTATGATGAGAGGTCTGCTGTAGTGAGACTCATCCACTGTTGCTGCTTCTTCTCAGTAGTGTTAATTATTCTTCAGGCTCGTGTAGCATGTGTATGGAAACACAAAATAAGCGATCAGGGAGTAGGATATTTTTGGTTTTATTTGTTGTGTCAGTGACACTTCCACTCTGACACAAACTCACAGCACAACACTCCTGATCTGTAATGAGGTTGTGTCCCAGGTTGTGTATTAAAAGCACTAAATAGTCCCTAGCTTATTCAAAATCCTCATTTATCTGAATTAATTTTGTGTCCCCCATTTCATTGGGGTAAATTAGGTTTCACAGTTTCACAATTCGATCACAAGTCGCACAATGCTTCTTTTTCAACCCTAGCTCCTGAAATGACACTACTGCATCAAACCTCAGTCTTCATTTAAAAAAGAAAGTCAAATACTTGCTTTCCTTGTTACAGAGAAACCCTCTGAGGTGGAACTGCCCAAACTTGAACACCCAGTGCAGAATTCCAGGCGTACACTCGGTTAAATCTCATTATTTTTAACCCGTTCTCCCCATTTCGCAGCCCACGGCATTAATAAATTTGGTTTCGGCAACTGCTACACACCTTGTGCGGGTACCCACGGCACTACTACACGTGGGGCTGGACCGGGTCAGCTTTTGGGGGTTCTGAGGGAGCCCTGCAGGCTCGCAGGCAGGGGAAGAGTGGCTCCCCTGGTTCTCCATGCTTCACAGGCATGACCGAGTGGGGACAGGGTCTCAGCTCCAGGCTCTCGCTGTCTCAGAAGGGGATTTCACTGCCGGAGAGGGGGTGGACGGCCCAACGTGCCCTTCGCACACCTCCTGGCCGTACTAAAAGATGGCGGGAGCCCAGGCCAGGCCTCGCAGCCCTGGGGAGCTCTGCCACTGTGCCCACCAAGGAGGGACTTCTCGCGGCGGGGACAGAGGAAAGGCCGCGCCAGGCACGCCGGCCATGCAAGCCCCAGGCCTGCGGGGCCGAGGCTCGGGTCCCGCCGGCCATGCAAGCCCCAGGCCTGCGCGGCCGAGGCTCGGGTCCCGCGGTTCGGGCCCCGCGGGGGCGTCGCTGGGGCCGGGCGGAGAGGCGGGACTCGCAGGGGGCCGGGGCTCGGGAGCCCCGGCGGGGCAGCCCGGCGGGGGGCCGGCGGGGGGGGGGGGCCGGCAGCGGGAGCCCGGCGGGGAGCAGCGCCCGCGGCCTGCTGCCCTGGCGTGAACGGGGCTGTCGGGAGCTGAGCCGGCGCCTGGAAAGGAAGGGTGTCGAGTAAATGCATTTCAGGGAGGCGGCGGGGAGGGGGCGGGTTGGGTGTTGGGGTGGAATTTGGCACTTGCCCAAACCCCCGGGGAAAGAAGGGCGTGGAAGAAAGCCCAGCTAAACCCCGCTGTCTCTTGACCCCCTCCTCCCCGCTCCTGCTAAGCGTGGTTTGAATCTTCCTCCCTTTCTTCCTCGGTTCCGCTTTTTTTCCTACCTCTTCTTATTTAAATGAACAGACACACACAATGAAAACTCAGTGGGCCTTTTGGAGAATATTTCGGCCAACAAATGCAGTCTTGTAAGTTATTTATTGGCGTACGTCTCAGTAAAAGCCTAATGCCTTACAGTGGTCAGCCACCTCTCTCTAGCTGTTACAGGCATGTTTTTCATATCGCTTTTCAGATTTCCTCAGAGTCTTACAAGTGTTTTTTGGTTTTTCACTGATGTTAATCACCTCATAGTCATTTAATGTCGCACCGCATTTTTCTCCAGCTCTATAAGTTTTATCTAGAGAGGATATACACTGACCTGACAGCCTATACATTTATTTTTCTCATAATAGTGCTGTATTTGTTTCCTTTGGTAATACAGTTTGATGCCTTATACTTGTAACCTGCTGTTCTTTTTAATTGCTTATTGTTATTAATTATATAGTGGTAACATTGTTGGCTTGAGACATTTGGCTGTAAAAATACATCTATTCTTATTGCCGTTGGAGCTGCACTGAATTACCCAAGCTCCGTCTGGAAAC
Source organism: Astur gentilis (assembly GCF_929443795.1). Taxonomy (NCBI): domain Eukaryota; kingdom Metazoa; phylum Chordata; class Aves; order Accipitriformes; family Accipitridae; genus Astur; species Astur gentilis. Next base: position 4,223,513 of record NC_064881.1, on the reverse strand, counting down.
GTATGCTTTTCCGCATTTCTTCAGTGAAATTAGAATGAGGGTTAAATCGGGACTTCCTTGTGCCTTTTCATGTCCAGCTGGGTTTCACGCCCTTGTTCTGCTTCGGCTCGCCACCTCTTCTCCTCCATCAGCCTTTTCAGTCTACCCCCTTTTTTCTTCATCATTGCTACCACATCTGTTCTGCTTCCCCAACCAACCTTTGCCTGTCAATGATACATCTCTTTTCAGCCAGCTCTTCTCTGTTTCTTCTACTCTGTTGTTTTTCCTGGGGGTTTTTTCCCCCTTATTATTTCATGTTCATAATTTTGCCATTCTGCTACCTGAAAGTTCACTAGAGAGGGGGGGTGTTCTTAGATACCACTCCTCAGTTGCTATCATAGTGGGAGATGTCTTTGCTTCAGTGAGGAATTAGGTTTGATGAAGAGTTGGAATATGTCTCTAAAAGTGGCATTTAGAATTAAAAAAAAAAAAAAAAAAGCCAACCCACAAACATGTAACAAATAGAGGAAAAATAACTAATTGGCCCTCATTATTCTCTTATCCACAAACAAAGAACTTTTAATATAGAAATCCCAACAGCTGTTTGTTCAGCTCAGTGTGAAGTCTTAGTACCAGCAGAGAAAGTGGGAAGAAGAGTGGAGTAGGTTTAGAATGAAGTCTGGTCCTTTTTTGATATGTGAGCCCAAAGCTGCTTGCTTGCTTTATAGCAGGATCAAAGAGAGACATAGGGAAAGGTTGGTGCAAATTATAATTGAGCTTTCTCATGCTTTCCTAAACAAAACAGCAAACTAAGTCAGACGAGCAATATAAATAATTCTTTATATTGAGCTTTATCATTTTAATACATTGCTGTACAAAGAGATCTCCCCCAACTGGCAAAGCAGTTTGCTCGGGTGAAAAGAATCTAATTAAATGCCCAGTTATCAACATAGACCTGAGGGTCTTAACAGCCTGAACTGCTTCTTCCTGATTTTTCTGAGGGGTTGGGGTGAGGAGATGGAGGTTAAGAAGAAAGAAAGCAGGATGTTAATACACCCCTAAATGAGTTTAAAAGCTGGATCAATATCCCAGCAATTGCTGCTCATTTCAAAGTGTCCCTCACCTATGTAAGAAGGTGCCAAGTAATCTTTGACTTGTATAATGGCATTCAGATTTGGAAAAAATTATCAATAGTATCTGATGTATTAGGAAATATGAGGAGTACTGTTACTTCTTCATGGCATCAATTCAAATATCCAGTAATACCCGAAAGCCCTATCCTACCCTGTCCTACCCTTCCGTAGCCTAGCCTAGCCTATTCTTTTTTTCCATTTTCCTTTTTTCTTCCCCTTCTTTTAAGAGTAAGCAGGCAATTCTTTGTAGGTTGGATAAACAGCATTTCAGCATTTAGAGACTGTCTTTCAGACATCTAACGGCTTCATGCCAAAAGAAGGAAGGCAATTCTGACCCTTTCTGTATACTCTGAACAAAAGAAATACATGATGAGAGTTGTGTATAAAACATAATTTTTACTGCTGGTCCACTGTGGTGTAGAATTAATATTGATGCTTTAATTGTCTCCATGCAAGAAGATGTTTCCCCAGCACCCCTGAATTTAGAACAGGTTGCACTTAGTTTATGCAACATGAAATATCCTCTCCTAGTTCAACAATTTGTGTTTTCTTTGTGCAAAAGTTAAAAGTAGATATACTTGTAGTTCCGCCAGTTCCAGAAGTCCCGGGTGAGTGGGCATTACTAGTAGGCATTTGACATCAAATAACAGAGAAAGCTGGTTCTCCAACCAGAAAGCAAGAACAAGAAAAAGAAGCTGTAGCTGCACAGTGAACAAAAATATTGAAATTGAATGAACAATGCTAAAAAAGCCAAAAGTTTTTAGATTTTACTGTTCTTAATTCTTCTGAATACAAATGTGACATTTTTATTAGGTTTTTTTCCCTACAGTTTGATTAAATTGTTCATAACTGCTTTGCTCAGGCAATCTCTGAGCCATTGAGATTGTAATTTGACTTTACTAGAGAAGATTTGGTCAAAAAAACCTTCTTCTTGGAAGAAAGCTCACAGAAGAGAACAAGAAAAACCCAGTTCTGACCTTAATTCTGACACTGTGTTCATGACAATGGGCAGATTAAGCAGGGCCTGATTCTTCATCCATGAGAATTTAGTAAGAGTTTTCATTCTCTGTTTGAGGTGGGAAAACAGACATTTAGCAGCTCTGGGGTTTGGTTTCTTTATCTGTAATATGCAGATAATAATCTGTATCTCACTGTGCAGTGTAAGGAGGTCTTGACCTTGCACACTGGCAGAATTTAGTCCCACAAAAAGTCTAGACAAGAGTCTAGTAAAGACAGGAGGCCTGCTCCCCTGAGCTAGTTATGCCAGTGTTCGAAGGATCAGTCTCCAAGTTTTTAATCAGTGCTCACTAAGTGCTTTTTTGAAAAGGTAAACGTTGAGCTGGATCATCTGTCTACAAATAACTCATACCACTCAGCTTATTTCTACTGGTTTAAATTTCTTTTTATATCCCATGGTAAAATTGTTTCCAAAATAAGCTCTATCACATGGGATTTTATTGCAATGATGGAGTGTAACCTTGTAATGTCTACGTGATGCAACACAGGCTTTTTTCCGAACAAATTTTAATACCTTTTCCTGGTGCAGTTACAGACAAGGAGTAGCAAATTATGCATGTCCCATCAGTCGGTGAATAGCCCTGTTGCTGAATTCCTGAACTCTCACCTGGTAGTCAGTTGCCCAGAAAATGCTGTTCTTTGATGGAGAGGGCATTTGCTGTATTTAAATCATTCTTACTTGAGCTGAAAACATGACCGTTATTAAAAAATAGACCCTGCCAGTTGCCCTTCTTTTATTTTCATCCAGCCTCACGGAAGCCAGACAATTTGTGGCTTTAATAGAACATACAAGGCACATGTGGTAAGAAGAGTTCACTTACAAGCAGCCAAAGCGAGTGCAACCAAGCAAAAAAGTGAACAGTTGGTGAAGTGAAATGCATCCCTTGCTTCAGACAAAAATACAGTGGAATGAAAGATGCAGTAGACTGGCTTTCCCTTAAGCAGATCTAATTTCAAAATCTGGCCCTGGAGAGATGAACTTTTGCTTTAATTGAGGAGGTGGATCCCAGCTCTTTGTCACTCCATCAATCAGCACCCTTTGCTGTAGCTTTAGCAATACGCTGCAGAAGGCTGTAGGATTTATTCCCTGCATGTTCAATAAGGGCTTCCTATCTCGTGCTGCTGGGAACCAGTATGGCCTGGCCTCAACAGCACAGTGCAGATCCCATCCTCTTCCTTCTGACGCTGGCCAGTATCCTACAAGGCAGAGTCAAAGCTGGGTCTCAGCTTTCCCCTTGGGAGGCTACAGCTGTTGGTGCCTCAAGAGTTTAGGATTGTTTCTTTCATCTTGTCCACATCCTTCCTCACACATGGGCAGAGTGTTGCCCAAAAATCATTATGAACTGTAAAAAAGCAAGGGGAGAGACATTGCTCAGGTTGCAGCCCAATATTTTGAGTTTCCCCGTCTCAGCTAACATCATGATTTCAGTTAAAAGTGGTATTAAGAGTAAACACAGACCACTGTGCAGGCATGCCTACACAAGCAGTAGTGCGTGAGCACGAGCAGTAGTGTGTGGCACAAGAGGGAAATGCAGGATAACAGTGCCGAGAGGGTGAGGAATATATTTCCTTCCCCCACCCTCCCGATTCCAAACATGTAGTGATCTGCCCTGGATGCTGCAGGAGAAACAGGGATGTACTTCTGTCTTTCCATCCAATCCTCCATCTGGTCCCATCAGCACTGAACTGTTAGTTAGGACTTTTAAAAACCCCATTTTTCCATGGCAGGTTCATCTCAACGGCTGTAAATTCCAGCTGTATTCTTTTTCCTCCTGCGAATTCCAGCTGTATGCTTTGCCTTTACTATGTCTCCATCTTTATCACTATATTCCCATGCTTTTCATGTCAACTTCCAAAATTAACACCATGGTGGATAGTGTTTTTCATGGGGGGTGGGGGGTGGTGGTGATAGTAGTTGAGAAATTGAAAATGGCAGAAGCACTATTACCATCAGGAAGAAATTATGAACGTGGTGCTGGGGACTTCATCATTTCAGCTTCCAGGCTTGGAAGAGGTGTTTTGTGTTCCTTAGCAGGTGAGGATACTTGTCACGCACTTAATCACCATAGTGGACCATAAGACGGAATTTCGAGCAGGAATGAGGGTGTCTCTAGTGGCACAGAGAGGCTGATGAGTGTGTGGGTATATGGCTGGTAGAATCAAAAAGATGCAGACAAACCCAGTGCTATAAGCTAGGAAGCACGGATGGCTGTATACTCCGCAAATTATAGTGTTGTACGGTGTATTTTGTCCTTCCCCGGTTTTCAGTGTGAGATGTTGTAGCCGAGGGGTTAGCTGTCATCCGTGGCCTGCCTTCCTTACTCGTCAGATCTCTGGTTTATAAATGCATGCTGGAAAATTAACTCGGGAAGAGTGGAAGCCATGTGAAGAAGAAACTGGTTTAGGGGCATGGTTTGCTTGGTAAAAAAATTATAAAGAAAACACATTGAATGTGGGAGCTGTGCATGCTTTAGACCTGAAAAAAATACAGGGACTGCAGGCCATTTCATTCCTATGTTGTGTGCAGAGGGCAGAGTTTACACTACTTCTCAGCAGATGCTTTTAAGCACGACCCAGCCTCGTGATGATTTACCAGGAGGACATCATCATCTTTGGACCTTTGCCTATAGATTTATTCAGAGTAAAAGGCAGAAGGACCCTTCTGGACAATCTCGAGGGTGAATAAGAGAAAGAGTTACTTATAAACTGTTACAAATTGGTACTCGGTAATGGCTGTAGTGTTGATCAGACAATATAAGAGGGCCCCCAGTGGTTACCGACCTAACAGCTGCATGTAAGTCAGCCAGTGAACATTTGCTTGTAGCTGCTCTAGTTTTGTTTTTATTGAAGAGCAAGAAGCATAAACATGGGACACACAGTCTAGAGGCTGCTTAAAGGGTTTCACTTGTTTAAAGTGTATACTGAAATGTCAGAGCCTTCCATGAAATGAACAAGTTGTGCATTGAGTTGGTAACACAAATTGGGCCAGGTCATCCAAAGCCGTGCCTCAAGTTGGGGTGTGAGTCGGGGGGGGTCTTGCCTGCCATACAAGTTAGTAACTCCGCAGCGTGGGTCGCCGGTGCAAAGATAGTGGATCCCCAAATGTGAGTATATGCTCAGTGCGAAGACTTGATTTTGTTTGCTTTTATAGCTGGTTATCAAGTTAGTTGCTGAGGTAATGGGCTGCACCTCAATTAAAATCTACCTACCCCCATTGAAACATTTAATATTTGTGTAAATATTAAACATTTATATGAATATTAAATGCATTTATTTAGAGTTGATTCATGTTTACATTTTCCCGCTATCTGAATAAAGATTACAAATGGAAAGTAATTTACTTATGCAGAAATTCTGCATGCATCAAACTCATTTCTCTACCAGCAGTGGGTAAACCATCCTCATCCATGTTGCGAGGTCTTAGCCATGTCCAAACTCATATCCTAACCATGTAAGGGCAACAGTAAGCAGCAGTTCTGTGCTGTACAGTGGGTATTTTGTTCTTGCCTTCCTTATGGAGTTGTTGGATCCATAATGTGAAGGACGTGCTGACTTGTTTTACGATGTACCACATCAGGGAATGCAGTGCATAGTTTTCTGTTAGATTTGGAAAAGTGCAGGCTTTATATTAAAGGTTCATTTCTTTTTCATCGTTCAGCTAACTCATTTGCACTGTAATGTACTTTCCTCTTCCTCCTTCTGATAGTTGCTGCTTTTATACCTATTTTGCAAGCCATATTTTTAGTCTAATCCATATACCAGTTGTCTAAAATTCCATAGCATTGCTTATTTCTTACCTATAACTCTTAATAAAAAATAGGGCTGTGCCAACCTATTATATCCTTAATAGAATATTCTAATGGTTATTAAATCAATTGACTCTGAATCTCACTTTAATAAATGAGTCAGACAGTATTTTCCAATTACTGTCAGCCGCCACCTTTCCAAAGAGCAGATTATTTTGATTGAATTTTTTAAAGCTGTTCAGCACTTTTTTCTTTTTTTTTTTCTTTTCTTTTTTTTCCCTGAGTAAGAGCAAAGAGCAGTAGCTCTGTTCTGCAGCAAAGGAGAGCCTCTTGGACTGTATCTGACGCTCCGTTCTATTTCAGATTTATCCCAAATGGAAACTGAAAATGTGACATTTCACCGGTCCTTTATTTATTAATGATATCATACTTTGCACTTCCATAGCACCCTATCAAATTGTGTGCTAAACATGAAGAGCTAGACAGGGGCCAGGGTGTAAACAGAGCCTTTTGCATCCTCTTTCCCCATCTGGCACCTTTGCAAGAGCTGCCACACCCTGGCTCTTTCATGCCAGTGGGAGATAAAATGCTGGCTGTGCTTTTAAATTCTCTATGGAGAACAGAGCACAGGGACAAAGTCTTGTTCCCTCATCCTTCTGCAGTGCTGTGTGATCCAAACAAGCAGGCAGTTGTGTGCCTGAACATGTTATCTTAAACCTTTTCAAACCCAAGTGGTAGTGATTCTGGTTCTTCTGTGTGTGGTAGATAGTCCTGGACTCTTCTCCAGCTCCGCTGTGCCAGTTGTATTAAAAGTCTTAAGCGATACTAATTAGGTCAGCCTATTAAAGTGGAAATTAAAAATTAACACTTCTTATTTAAAGGTGGGTAGTCTGAGAAACACAGGTGATACTGTCATGCCCAAGGTGATAGGAGTAAGTCAGTGTCAGAGCTTGGAACGGAACCCAGCACTCCTGGCTCTTCTGCCAATACTGTAACCTTATCTGTCTCCCTTAAATTTAAATCATTCTGGTCTCACATTCTTGAATCAAAGGACTGGAACCTTGCCCCTTGTTCTGAGGATGTAGCACAGAGCAGGTGATGTGCAAAAAATGGGTGAAAAACAGTGTGAGTGGAGGGCTTTATAACTCCCTGAACAGTGGGACATAGGAAAAAAATTATTCTATTAGTTATACAAATGTAGTCATATTTTAAATGCGGTCTTTAGAACTAGGAGACTAAAAACATTTTATTTTTAAGAGAAAGCTTAGATTCTGCACAAATTGATGTCTCTTGCCTGGGGAAGTTTCCTATCTGCCCCAGGCGAGTGGGTGAGGGGATTTTTCAAACCCTGTTTATAAGCCTTTAGGAAAATCGGATTTGCAACATGCAGTAATCAAAGTGGGTTTGATGTTTGTGACCAGGAGATCGCCTCAGATCTGGGTGATAGGGGAAATACAATAGGATCACATTTAATGGGGTTCAGTTCTTCTTGAACAAGTACAAATACTATGTAACTAAAATTAGGTTTGCTTCAGCATTGGGAGTGCATGCCTTTCTTCCTACTTTTTCTTCATTAGCTAAGGTAATGTAAAGCCTTCTCTGTCTTCTGTAGCTCCATATAAAAATATTTCTTTTTAGGAAGTCTTTCTCCCTTGGAATGTTTGAAGAACTCCCTGTTCAGTGTTCCCATGCTCAAGAATGATTAGCGTGGTTCATTTACACTTTGCCAACAGTAACTCTGTGATTTGAGAATTGGCATCGATTATCTTCACCTTGACGTGTGGAAGATCCTGGGATGGAGCTCCGTTTGTCCTAATTGCTTTGACTGTGTGTATCAGCACAAACAGTTTGATGAAGAAACTTCACCCTACAGGCTTTCTAGCTCATAATTACCCTTTGTGGGGACTTGCACTGTCTTCAGAACTATCTGTTTGGTAATGACCACAGCGAGGATCTGGATGTAGGAGAAATGATCTGATCACGTGCGGCAGTCTGTACAGTCCTTGTAATTGATTTGCAGGTTCAGGGAAGAAGAGGCATTTATATATGGTTTGTTGAACCTTCCTCCTCTTTTCAGTATGCTGTTTTGCAGCCTTGCCCACAGCTGTGGGTTGCTGCCTGTTAGGAGAGTGCAGCGTACAGCCTGCCTCACAGGATGCAGCCATCTCTCTTGGATGTGCAGACTGGTGTGTGCCAGGTTCTTTTCCCTCATGCTCCCCTTGATGGTGCTTGTGCAGGCCATACTTGTCTTCTCTCAGCAGTAGCAAAAGCAGAACACACTGGAAGGGTTTGTCAGTGATGGTGGAAAACCTCACATCTCAGGCAACTCTTAAGACTCCACTAAAATTTCCCCTGCTAAGGAAATCATTAGCGTATATTTGATAAATGGTTGCTAAGTTATCTATGAAGACTTATGAAAGATGTCACCTACCTCTAATCTGCCCTTGGGAGTCTTTTGCACAGAGTATGTTCAGCCAACAGTACCTGACTACCAGTGTTTCTGGCTGGATGGGACATGTACCTCGGCAGCCTGTGCTCTGCTGCCTCAATAGTCTGGTCTCTCCAGAGAAGCTGTAGTGGCAAAACAGCTGAGGTTGACCTGAGCCTTTGAGTTTGTGCTGATGGCTGTCCTCAGCGTATCCAGCTATAAATTGGTGCCCGGTCAGGCAAGGTGGGAGTCAAAAGCAGCAAAGTTCTTCTGTCTGATGTGGGTAACGGAGACAGGCACCTCAGTGGCAATAGTCTGTGGGCACGGGATCGCCAGGACCACTGACCTTTTTCAGCTGACTCCCAGAGCAGGCCTGCCATTTCACACCCCTCTGATAGCTCTTCAGCATGTGGAGGTAGCCAGGAACTGAGAACACTGCTTTAATGAAGGATTGGGTAGAGGACGAAGGGACGTCTGCGATTTGCTGTGTGAGCGCGCAGGCGATGCTCGGCCTGTTTGCCTATACCTGTGGCACCACTCTGTTGCGCTGAGACTTGACAGAAAGACAGGAGAGTGAAAAAAAATGGCCACATGCCAATATGTCCATTTTAAAGAGCCAAAATGGTGTCCTACATTCATCTCACAGTCGCTATTTGAAAAACACAATCTTACCATGAAAGGCAATGGAGGCGCCGCCGTATATATGAACATTATGAGAGCTAGGTGTTCCGTGAAGAGAGAGCTCCCCAGTTACAGACTTGTCAGGGAAAGAAATTTCTGTAGTTGGTGTATTTTTACCTGTTTGCTCCAAAGGAGAGACCCCACCACCCCACCCCAATTTTGTGTAAATCTTTTGGCTCGTTGGTTTTCATCTGCCCCTTACCTTCCCATTATAGAGAGCTCTGACACCTTGTAGAAAACCACACAACGGTAGCTTTCAGTAGTCCCACCTGCAGAACGGCCACCACCACCTGGCTCAGCTCGCACTGTCTAAAGCCCACAGATTCCCACCCTTTGCTAAAGATGCCATGACTTCTACGTGAAGGCTAAATTTAGCTTTCAGACTAACGAGAAGGGAAAGCTGATGGCTACCATTGAAATTTTTTGAAATCTGATAAGTTCCTAAGGGTCATTTTGAGAGGGCATGTGGCCCCACTCAGCTGCACAAGCACCGTGTCGTGTTTTCTTTACATTGGTGGGGAGGATTGTTGCGTGGAGTACAAAACATTGTCTCTGCTCTCACCACCTACGGCAACTGCCAACCGCGAACATCCGTCATTACGGTCACTAATCGCTGCAGGCAGCGAGCGCTCGGTTCGGCAGGAGGTGGGCAGCATGGCATTTAGGTGTTCGGGGTGGGCAGTGCGCTCTCCTAAATAACTCCTTTTCACCTGAGAGAAGGTAGGGAGCCGTGCCAGTCGCCAAGCGTTTTATTCCCGCTTGATTTTTAATAATCAGATACAGTATTTACCTGCGAGATCAATGCTACTCGTGTAGCACACCGGTGACATACAGAAGGACCTTTTCTAAGCGGCGTTGTGGGAATTGAGGCCTCTGCAGCAGGGCTGGAAGCCACTTCTTACCTAGCAACTGTTTCTAAGTAGGACAGCCGTTGACTGCCCTCATGGCGGAGTGGATGAATCCTGCAGCACCCTCAGGAAGGGAACCTGGTGCCAGGCACCAGCCGGCCTTCGGAGGACAATGGGAGGAAGCAGAGGAACAAGCGGCAGGGAGCGGGAAGGGTTTTAAAGCTGCAGGACATTGACGGGAAAGCTGCGTCAGGAGGCGCACGGGGACTTTTCTGAGCTGTTGAGAGGAGAAATGCGAATAAAGGGAAGAAAATCTGGGACTGTCAGAAAGAGAGCTGGGAAATCCTGCGGCTCGCAAAAGGTTTCAGGGATGCCCCTGGCAGTGGAAACGTGGAGCAGGAGTGATTCAGTGAGGGTATAAACTACCCTTCCCTCTCACGCTGGTTACGAGAAACTCCATGTCAGCCAGAGCGCCAAAAATGCGTGCGTTCGCAGTTCTTACCCGTGGTAGATGGGATGATGCGTGATCAGCGTTAAATTCCTCACGCGCTGTTTTGCAAATGTACTCCGTTGTGATCGGGTGGCTCTGCTAAGAGGTGATGTTTCGAGTCCTACTCATCATTTCCTACTGAAGTCTAATGCTCTGCATTCCTGTTTGGTGCTAACTGTAGGTGGAAAATCTGTGCTTTTAATGCCCAGTTAAGCTTTGTACATTCTGAAACCTTTCAGGTAAGAGAACACTTCAGCAGCTGTAGGTGCTGAGGGGCATCTGGTTTCCTGAGCTTAGGAAAACAAAAAGTCTCTTCAGTTCGTAGATCATGTTGGACTTGCTCTTTGGTAAGGGGTCTGGTGAATTTCACTTTTTCTTTTGATTTCTCCTGCAGATGAAGGACTGAACCATGAATGCAAACTCTGCAATCAGACGTTCGACTCTCCTGCCAAACTTCAGTGCCACCTGATAGAGCACAGCTTTGAAGGCATGGGGGGCACCTTCAAATGTCCAGTGTGCTTTACAGGTAGGAGGCCATCACTGCTTGTCCCAATCATGCCCTTAGCTTGCACTTGCAGAACTCCACTGACAGCTGTGTCATGTGCCAGCTTTAGGTCGGTTTTAGGAAGGAACACTACATTTGTGCTCATTAGTAATATTGATTAGAAATTGTTTAGAAAGCCGAGCTCTCTGGAAGGTCAGGCTTTTCTATCGGAAGTTTGAGGGTTTGGTAATTGCAGAAGTGATAGTCCGTTACCTTCCACAGTATCATGTTCATTACCTTCATGTTCCAAACTTGCCGAGGTTAAAACTGCCCATAAATTTGTGCTTTAAAGCTACAGATTTGTCATCTCAAACGATATAACTCGGAGCAGAACTTGGCCCCACAGGCAAGGGCTGCTAGGTATAGCCTGTGCAGCAACATTCTCCTCTGATTGGGTAAGAAAGCCCGTTTGCATGTATTAGTTGGCTTGTGGTGAGAAGAAACACCCTTGTAATATGCTTTACAAAGCAAACCGTGCTGTCTTGCCACAAGTCGAGTTCTGCTCTCCCCTGACACAAGTCCAAGTGTGGAATAATCCTCCCCAAGTCAGTGGTGTTACTCAGTAGTAAAACCCAAGTGAGAAAATAACTTGACCCAGTAGGGCTAAGCATTGCAGTGTTTGGGCCATAATGAGAAACAGAAAAATGCTGTTGTTGGAAATGAAAACACATTAAAAGGATGCCTACAGAGTTGTTGTGATTTTTTTAAGGACTTCTTAATAGAACATTTCATAAAATGATAACCTAAAACATAAGCGTTAATATGTAGCTTACATGCCCAATTTTGCTTTACAAGTTGAAAATCAAAGATAATCACAAACATGACAAAACACACTTTGGGTATTCTCGTATCAATGGCATGCTAATTCTGGAAGCCATTCAAGGTTTCTGTTCTCCATTAATGGGAGTGAAGGATTTTCATTGATAGGCAAATAGACCCTTTGATACTTTCATTTTACTTCTCTTTGTTTGGCAGCTCCCCTCCCAATAAAACCTGAGTGCACGCTACAGAGGAAAATTAAAGTTGAATTTTTCATCTCTCAGATACAGTGGCTGGTGATGATTATTACCTCACTGTGTTCAGGTTTTACACATTTCTGTGGGTTATAAAATTAAAAAAATACGTAGTTCATCTTCACTGCACAGCTTGTTATAGTAATGTCTGAGCATGGATAGTACTTCCGTAAACAGTTTGCCTGTTAGGTGTCTGTGTTCAATAATTCTTTCAGTTAGGCATTTTTTTGTTTTTTCAGTTTTATTACTGATTCTACTAATTTTTTTCCCTTGCCTTTGTGTACACATTATGACATGGTCTTTTCTTAGTGTAATGCCATGGGTCTTCTATTTCCAAGTTTGGGGGAGTTGTAAATGCAATATAAAAACTTGTGTATGTAAGGAGTACCCACTGACAGTTCTCCTTGTGAGCAAGATCCCTGATAAAACTAATCCTTTAATGTTTGAGCCAGTAGCCTTGTAAAATGTGTTAAAGAGTATGGAGATAAGTCGATTCCAATCTGTGTGAAACACTTTTTCTTTTTTGCTGATGGGGTAAATAGACACCGAGCATTAATCATAAACAATGGTGTTTTATTAGCAATATGCCATTAAATTATTTCAGCATGTCTTGCTAGAATATTAACAAGAAGTAAAAATCACCAATATAAGTTTTATATGGCAAATGGAAACTGATCTTTTTTTTTTTCAAGGTAATGAGAAATGTGATTAAAATGTATGACTCAGAAGAACAATATTCTGATGTTTTTTGTTGCCTTGCAATTAGAATAATTTTAATGATTAGGAGTGGAGTCAAAGTCAAATGCCAGCATCTTTAATAAATCCTTTCCCTGCCTATACAGATTAATATTGTAGATGCAAACTTTTTTAGGTCACAGTGCACCAGGCATCCATCAGAAGTCAGTGCTGCCAACCCAAACACTGCCTCTGGCATATACAATTTAATTATTAATAGTATGTCTCCTAGGTAAACTGTTACACAGTCTTAGGGCCTTGTTTTGTAGTCATTAAAATTGAACATGTTTATATTATTGAAACCCTTGCATTCAGTGTGTAGGCAGAGTTGATCTTAAAGTATCCAAAGAGAATTTACCTGCAGTTCTGTTTCACATTTATAGAGATTGCCCCAGTGTAGCTGTGGGATATAATTTTTAGCATTAACACATTTAAATACAGAGCTGTTTGTTAGCTTTAACTTTAGGCACACAGAGTAAACAGGACTTTGGCATCTATGCCTTCTAAACCTGTTGGTTGCTAGGAAATAAGTTTTGTGTGTGTTCAATCAGAGTGCAGTAAGCATGAAGAAATAATTCTGAAGAGAAAATGGCATTTTTAAATTCTTTAAATTTGAAATCTTCATTGGTTGTCCTGTTAGGGTCTTTTTTTTTTTTTTTTAATACCAGGCATCTGTTTCAATTCATTCATTTTAGAAGAAGGATCACACTTTGTTGATAAATAGTGTTCATTGGTACCCCTTATAGCAACGGTGTCATGTGAAATCAGAGTGCACCAGCCTAATTTTTACCTCTTGGAATTGCTGAGCGTTAATGGAAAATTGCTTCTAAAAAACTCTTCACTTGCACTATGAAATAATGAAAAGCTTGTTGTTTGTCTAATATTCCAGTGTTTGTCCAAGCAAACAAGCTGCAGCAGCATATTTTCTCAGCCCATGGACAAGAGGACAAGATCTATGACTGCACACAGTGTCCACAGAAGTTCTTCTTCCAAACAGAGCTGCAGGTACCACACTTGTTACCTGGGGGTTATAACAGCATTACGTATTTGATAGCTGAGTTCAAAGCTTTACTTGTCATGACCTCCTCTGATACTTGTTCATCATCAGGATGGGAATGAGGGAAGGACAAGAGAAATTGCAGGTGATTCAATCCATGCTGCTTTAAAAAGGTGCTGGCAGAAAGCCACCTGGTACAGACCTGAATTTCGGGAGCCACCTTTGGATTCTTGCTCTGTAGGTTGTTGCAGCTCAAGATATTCTTGAGGAGAGAGAAATGAGCATCCTATTTTTCTGTTTGATATCCATAAAACACTTCCTCCAGCAGTGAAATGGAAAATAAGTGTATTCTTTTGTCTCTAAATGTGAAAAGCTAAGCACTGAAGTATGAGTTTAGGGAGGGAGGGAGGGGGGAAGTAGACAGAATTTTTCTTGGTTTACCTGCTGGCCATTTCCCGTAAATACTAACTTGGTGGGGAAAAATAAATAATAGGGTCAAATGAATGGTACACTGTCTTCTTGTGCCCTGTTGTCAGATTTCTAATGATACTGTTTACTAATGGTAAACAAAAGGACAGAGAGAAAGAAATAAATGTTGAACAAGATCTGAAAACAATTTTGGATAAAGGGATTATTTACTAATTAACAGTCGGCACTGCTTGTCTTGCAATGAGAAGTAGTGATGTGGTATTCCTGATGTGGTGTTACACTTTGAGACAGCAGCAGGAGATTGTTTCTAAATTATTTTAGTTTATATTGAAGTATTAAGATAGGTTAACAGAGAAAAAAAATTCAGGGTCTCTGATGGTCTATAGGGATGGAACAAGGAGAAGTATTTGTACAGTAAGGCCTTTCCTACACTGTCCACCATGTGATTTTTATTTGAAATGAAGACATTTTTCAGCACTTACGATTTTTCAGTAGTTTTTTAGAGCATGGGCCCCTATCTCTAAGTCCTTTGACTGAGGTGTCCACAATTAATTTTGCTTTGGACCAGAGCTGGATTTCATCTCATCAGCAGAGGCAAAAGGCTAGTGAGGCATGTGGACATGTATGCCCATTTAGTATTTCACTTACTGAAAGTTTTAGACACTGAAAACCTGATATTAATGTTTGGCTTGATGATATGAAATATTTCTTTGGAGAAAAAAGAAATCACAGCATTTAAACCATGCATGAATTCATTGTGTGAGAGATTAGTATTTATATCAATTGCACTGCATTTTCTATTTCCTCATGTCTTTCTGCATGAATAAAGCCTTTCTGATAGCCTTCCCTACCTCTTTCTCGGTGGACAGAGGTGGTCATGAGAGCTACTGTAGTATCTGCAGTGCCATACCTGTAACACTCAAAGGTGCCTGTGCTGTGTCACTCTCTCCTATTTTTAATAGCTCTAAATCTGTTTTGTTTACTGTCCATACCAGGTATTGCATGGAAGCTCTGAACCAAAATGGAAGAGGAGGACAAGGAAAAGAAAATAAAAAATCAGACATTTAGGGAAAAAGGCACTCATACATAGTGATGGACAGAAAGAGGCAAGATTGAGTTCTGAAGTCAGAAAATGGTCTGGGTTGTGTAGAAAGTTATTGGACTTGTGGGAAAAATAAAGGAGAAACTGAGTGGAATGAGGAAAGGTCAGAAACTAATTTTGTTGTATGTGTTTCTTTCACAGCATGGTTTTCATGGAATCATTTTCTTTGATTTTTTTGGTCAAAATACTTGTTGGGTTTTTTTGCAAAGTGTTTCCAATAAGGTGAACCTGAAACTGCTTTTTCAGGAAAAAAAAAATTAAATATTTTTGGCTTACTGATTTTCACAAATTCTGTTGTTCATCACTGATTGATCAAAATGAGGAAGCAGGGAAAAGTAGGGACATCAGCAGTTTCTGGAAGGAGAAAGGAGAGATTGTTAGGAAAGAAAGACCAAAAGGAAAAAAGAAAAAAAAAAAAAAAGGAGGAGAGATGGTGCAGTTATGCAAAAGACAATTATGAAGAGAAAGAAACGGGAACAAGAGGATAGAAATTAGTTTTAACAACAGAATTCAGAGTAGATTTTAAAAAGGCAGAATAGGTAACTGAATTCTGAAGATGCAAAAGATACAGAGATCCAGGTGTAGTTGTGACATGTACAATCACCTCCTTACTAGTCAGTCCCCCCTAAAATACATTTTCATTTCAAAATACATAGAGTCCCAAGCAGCTGCCTTCAGCTTTTTTATTGTAATAAAAGCACATGTTTTTCCACTCAAAATTCATCCCTGCCCAAGACTGAGGGCAAGATTTTGCTCTCTCCATCTAAGCCTAGTTCATTAAAACTTCAACATAACTGAAGCACCTGGTTTTCTAGTGAAGGGCACAAAAGGATGTCGCTGCAGGGAGGCAAATTATGCTCTACATTGGCTAGGTGACAATCAGTGTGTTGGTTGTTCCATGCTGCAGAAGGCTCTTAATAGACCACATCTCCATACCCTTAGAGACAGCCTCTCTCTGGCTTATCTACACTTGCAAAAAGGAAAAGGTATTCATTTTCTTATTCACTTAATTCATTATGTTTATTATTTTAATTAACTTGGGTAGCCCCACCTCAGTTAAGAATGCATTATGTTTAAAAAAATGCAGTACCATCATGCCATTTGCATTTATTTGTTGGGAGCACAGGCTTTCTGCTCTTAACCTCCAGTTATCTACCCAGGCTGGTGAAAGGGCAGCAAAGCACTTAGGCAGAGTAGTAGGTACTGACCTTTGGAGTCTGCTTTTGCTGAAAATACATTGATCTTGAGCCCACTCTCATTTAAAACCTATCCTAGGAGGCATAGCTTTGTTCAGGCTATCTATCAGTTGAAGTAGTGGAATCTTTGGCAACTACCCTCTAGGTTATATTTCTCTATCCTTTCACATTACCGTGGCTTGTGTTGGGGCTTGCAGCGTAACAGTGTATTTAGTCCCTCTACCAGGAACGGTTCCTTGCTTTTAATTTAAACGTGCATCTAAAGTGCATCTCCCATGCATGAGAGATGCTAATCGTCTCAGATTAGAAGCCATGGACAGCACTCCCATGGCTGTAGGGCAGAGTAAGAACATGAATAAGGTAGAGCAGATCAGAACACAATAGGATAGAAGCCCTATCCACATGCATAGTACAGCTGATAATTAAAGGGAATGAATTCAGGGATACAGAAAAATAAATGCATTATAATGACGCTTAGCTGGGTGTTTGGCCCAGTGCAATTGTTTGCTTAGCATTTTCTAACTCCTATTCTGGGAATAGTAGGCTATAGGAACATAAGAATCCCCACATACTACATTCATCTCACCTTGGGGAAGTTACTGTCCCTTCATTACCGATCTTCTCAATGCAAAAAACAAGTAGGAAACCTCTTCAGAGGTTTCCATGATTTCACTCCAGACCCCTGTTAGGAATGCAAGACAATCCCATAGGACCACGTTCTGGTGAGAACAGAAAGTAAATGACCAGTCCTGAAAATCAAACCTGCAATGTATTATTCAACCTTTAAGTTGAAATAATGAGATTTTACAGGAATTTGTTTTGTTTTAAGATCATCTCCATAGCTCACCCTTCTCCCACCTTTGACACTTCCTTTAAATGGCTTTGTGGTCCATAGCTATTGAACCAGCTTTAAACGTTTGGAGATACTACCTCCATAGAAAGGAATCAAGTGGAAAGCTTTTGTAACAGTTAGAAGCGTATGTTTTAAGAGTGTTCCGAATTGTGAATTTTCATACTTGTGTGTTCAAAGGCCATGTGGTTTATTTACGCTTCTGAAACGGTGTTGAAAAAGTATGTCCCTAAAAATGTTTATTTTTTAGAATGGAAAGCTTTTAATAAGACATGCTTAATACAATAAGGGCTTTTCAGAAATACGCTTGTAACAATCTTTAAAATCAGAAATACATCCCATCTAGGAAGCTGCAAGGTAAGTGTATTTATAGGGTGCCTAGATGTCTCCAAAAGTTGAAACATTTCTAACTGAACACCTGGAATATGACTATACAGTTCTCTGTACAGGATGGATGTAACTAAAACAGTCATCTCCATCCATCATCCATATTACTGAACTTTTAATTAATAAGGAAGTAAAGAAACTTATTGTTAGTTTAACTTAATATTGGATTTTCATTAAATTATGGTAATCATAAGTCATTTGTGCCTATTAAAACTTCCCTTTCTTGACCTCATGCTATTTCCAGTCCCTGTTTCTTTTGCCTTAGGTTTTGGACTTAGGCTCGGGTGTTTGGACGGGTGTTTGTGCTTCTCTTGTCCCTGATGAGGAGTAGCCATTCCTGTTGTATTTCCAGCCCTAGTGTTACTTCCATAGTTAACATATCATGGTGTTTGTGGGGAGGAATGAGACACTCTTGCAGGATGTTGCCCAGAGTGAATGTATTAATTTTAGATTTTTCTTAGATGTTGCTGGGTCAGAGAGGTACGGATGTCTGGTAGAATTGCTGAATAGTGGTACAGATTTTATCAATGTTTTATCAGTGATGATAGTTACTTCTGAATATGATACTTGCCAAGATTACATGACCTCTCAGGACCATTTTGCCCAGTACAAAAATTATATCTCTCTTTTGGTGAGTTAGAGCATTTACTTAACATTTTGTGACTAATAATTAGCTGCCCCTGGCATAGTAAAGTGTCCCCACTTTACATACATGATAACTAGGGCAAGAAATAATTGGATCAGCGATTGCTTCCCATCCTGTTCAAAAGGGACCTGGCCTCAGTGATTCACGCCCTTGCTGCTTCCCGTCTGGACTCCATCAGCGCAGAATACCTGGGCATAAAGCCATCAGCCTGTAGGACATTCCAGCTAATACAGAGAACTGCAGCACTGTTCCTCAGTAGCAAAGGAGACCAGGAGCATATTCAATCTGCTCTCTTGCTGTCTACACTGCCTTACTACATGTTTGTTCGGTTTTGCTCTAAGACTCAATCCTTAATATTCTCGGTGGACTGGGTCCAGTATATCTCAGAGATCACCTGAGAAGTTCTTCCCATTTGGTAACAACGCAGTAGTTGACAGTCCTGCTTTGTGACTGTTTTTATTAAAGAGCTGAAACTTGTTTGCACAGGAGCCAGAACTTTCTCACAGACTGGCCTGGGAGTGTGGAACAGACTTCCACAGCAGTTAAGTATTACCATGAATGTCCTCAACTTATGCTTTTAAGAGTAGGGTGCACCTAGAGGTGCCAAAGGGTCCCTTCTCTCATATAAACTTGTACCTGCATGTAGATTTCTAAACCTTCCCCATAACCCCAACCTACAACAACAGAGCTCTTCCAAAACAAAATACACAGTTCCTTCCCCAGGGAAAGGATGAAAGAAAGAATGAAGCACTCAGAGCAGATGTTATTCATGTCACTTAAAACAGCAGGAGAACATTCCCAGCTCCCGGTACAAGCAGCTGAAGCAGAGCCGGGCAGAGCCAGCATAGAAGAGTCTCCAGAAGTTTTACTTAGCTTTATGTATGTGTCCCTCTCTGGATGTCCAGTTTTAACATTTGCATGTTCCAAGGTTAGCACTGTTGAAACTTATCTTCCAATTTCTTCCTCATTTCTTTAAGGGTTAAATTTTCCAAAGATCTCTGCATTGTAAAATGCTCCCAAAGATCTCAACATTTTAAAATGGCCTTTAAAATACCCTTGGCCTGAGCCAGAGCAGAATTAACCAAGCTCTAGGCTATTTCAAGAACTAAAAGACTTGACTGAGACCCTTAGCAGAGACAGTAGCAGAGCTGGGATTCAAACACTATATTCTCTCATTTGGGGGTCAGCTGGAGAAAACTGCTAATTAACCTGGACTGGGGTTGTCTCCTTGTGGCAGAGGCCTTCTGGGGCCAGCTGGGAAAGAGATTGGTGTGGGAATAACATCAGCCGTAGCAGCAGTGGCACCGCTACCTCCACATAGGATTGTTTTACCAAGGCCCCAACAGCAGTTGAGTCAGTGTATCATGCAGGTCCCAACGGCGAGCCTTCCATGACAGCAGGGGAGACCATGAATAATTTATACTCTTTACACAAAAACAGGGACAAAACTTTCAAACCTGCAGGTGAAGTTAGATTTTCAAGGATGTTTTCTTCACAAAGAAAGGCCTCAAAACATTTTTTTTAAGTGAAATTGGAGATTAGTTCTGGCATTTCTAGGTCCCCAAACTCTTAGGGTGAGGGGTGGAACATAGAAGCTGGCTTTCTAGGCCCCAAAGGCCAGGAGCCAGCAGGGAATAACTTTGTCAGCTCTTCTTAAAAAGAAGCCTACCTGAAATCCAATTAACAATCAAAGCTTTAGGCCAACATTTTCAAACTCGGTGGCCTATTTCTGTAGAGGGTGCTGAGCACCTCCAGCTGCAGTTAAGGCCAGTGCAAGATGCTGGTGCTGAGTACATCAGGAAATCGGGTCATAAATGCCTGAAGTTAGGAACCTTGATAAAAACATAGGTGCTGAGCAGCCATAGCCTCGTTTAAGGTTTCAGCAAAACACTTTTGATGCCTAAATACAGGCGCCGCATTCAGTAATGTTGGCCTTAGTCCTTAGCAGGCAGCCAGGTTGCTTTTGTCAGAGCAAATGCCTAGGATTCAGGAGAGCTGCATTCAGTTGCAAGGTCAAGTACTAACTTGCTCCACTTAACCATGCATGCTCTCCATCTCATGTGAGTAAGGATGATGATAATAATACGTGTGCCAGAGATACTAGGATTGTAATTAATGCTTATGTTTTGAGGGAACTAGATAGAGCTGCATGCACTGCAAGTATTATTAGTTTTGGTGCTTTTTTTTCCTGAACACTTACTGTACTGTTTCAGATAGATAGATATTAGTGTGTACCAGAATGTGCACTGAGTATTTTTCCATGTCTTCCAAGATGTAAAAAATTCAGACTTGTGTTTCTGAGACATGAGACTTCTTACCCTAGAAGGGAGAATTATTTTCTTTGCAGATTTTCTCAAAAGGCAATCAGGAGAAGTATGGTGGAGGCACTCATGCACCAGCTCTTTAAGGACACACGTTCAAAGTGTTTCCCCTGCAAGTCTTTTGCTTCAATGTCAAACAAAGTTTAAATACCAAAAAAAAAACTTTGAATTCCCTTCCAGTGCCCCTTCCCTCCTGAGGATTGAGGGGTGTTATGGCCATATTAGGTTTTCATGTGGTAATTATTTTCTAAGTAAGAAATTTCCAGGTTTGGAGCTTGTGAGTTCACCCGCCTTTGATTGGCCTAGTCAAACTCCCTGTGGGTACTTGGTTAGTTCATGAATATTTATAACACACTGCAAAGCCCACCAAGCCCAAAGTGCCAGAGTTTTTCAGGGACCATTTTGATTCCACTAAATAGTGCTTGACAAAAATGGGCTTAGTATAAAGGCTTCTTACTTGTCTCCACATACTCCATATACTTGTAACTCTACATGCAACAGTTAGCCTGTGAAACTTCACGCACTCATTCCTGTAAATAAACAGCAAACAATGTGTTTCACAGAATCCCTTATACATTCCCTGAGAGAATGTTCCTTAAATTTCTGGAGCAATTGAATCACAATTATGGGTTTGGTTTTTCAGACACTTGAATGATGTTAATGATGAAATTATAGAATTAACTCTCAAAGACAGTGTAGCAGTTAAGTGATGAATGTTGCCTTTAAATGAACCGTTTTAATGTTGGAAAAAAGTTCAGACTTAAGGAACAGTGAAATGACAAAGGATTGGAAGCTAAATATACTGTCCAAAATAAGTACTGAGCTACACCCACAAAGTACCCATACAAAAATAAGCAAAAATGTATATTCCTTCTCTTTCAAGGGGGATAGAATCATACCCAAATGTGTTTGTGCTTGAATATATGTCCCTATTTTGTCTGCTCCTTCCTGTTTATGCTCTTGTATGCCTGGACTGTTTTTGTAAAATAGAGGTATCTATTTTTTAAAAGATCAGTAGCAACAAAAAAGATTAACCCATACTTTGAATCTGTTCTCCTTATTGCCTCATACAGTCAACATTAAATAGATTCTGCAGAATCAGGTAATATAGTACAGTTCATAATCCTTGTGACTGCAAAGACTGTCATGCAAATATGTTAAGCGAAGTTTGTTGTCTCCAGTGTGAAAGCAGCATGAAACCATGGCAATCAGAAGATAAGCTCCACTATTCCTTTGTCTTTTTACGTGTTGACTCTGAAACATATCAGTGACATTACATGTCAACATTAACATCATGATTTCTGATTTTTAGCAAATGGAACAGCAAGGTGTGTGAGATTTCAGCCTAAAGAAGCAAATCAGAAGTTGCTGCAGAAAGGAAAATGCACAGAAAGGCAGAAGAAGGAAACTAAAGGCAAAGGAGTAGAAGAGAAGTAGAAAGGAGATTATGGGGCAAAGAAAGAAACAAGATAAAAATAATAGTGCTTGGGAAGGCAAACATTTTTCTGCTAAGTGATGCTGATAATAATGATAAGGCACTTGTAAAAATAAACCATGGTAATAAAAAGGGGAAGTTCAGTTATCACATAAAGGCCAATTTCTACCTTCAGTCCTTGTAGAAACCTCTGTGAACATCAGGGAGTCCTGTTGTAGATTGAGGACAGGGGAAGCAGTAAATGTATTCCCTGACCCACAAATAATCATTAGAAATGGAATTCTGCCCTTTGCAGAAAATGAGTTTTTATCATCTGTGCCCTGAACATCGCAGCCTACACCTTGCCATTAGTCAGATCAGTTGGCTCATACACCTGGAGTAAGCAGACGAAATAAGCACTCTGTTTGCATTTGAATAATTTCCCTGGTAGATCAGTTCAGTTCTCTCACTTGTCCATCCATTAATTTCTTGCTAATGTAGTTGATATCGATAACTGATTTTCTGTGCTAGACAGGAAGCACCGCTTCTTCATTCTGTAACGCATTCCTTCCTACAACTGCCCTGCTGTTAGCTACCAGTAGCTGCCATTATATTATCTTTCATCTGGCCCAGAGCTGACAACAGATGGCCATCTCCAGGACTGCCATCAGTGTGACTTTATGAAGCATCCAGCTATGGTGTACTGAGGAGCTTCATGGCCAGTTCTGCAAATCTGCCTCCCTTCCCCCCACCCCCACTGCTGGCCCTCCTCATTCCAACCCCGTGAATAAGCTCCTCATTCCTGGCTCCACTCTCCAGTGGTCCTGCAGTTTCCCAGTGAGTGATGGCACAACGTTACCAGTGAAAGGTTGCCGCTCGAGGTCTGCCCCCTCTTCCCTCCACAGCACTGGCAGAATGTTGCCATGGGCCCTGTATATCCCAGCATCCTCACCTCTCCTTGATTTTGGTGTACCAAAGCGTAAGTAGAGGGGCTCAGTAGCAGCAAACCTGCCGTCTCTTAAGATCTGTAATCTGAACCCTACCTTCTTCTATCACAGAGCTTAGTTTGGTAGCCCTGCCTCTGCTCAAGCTCCAGGGTCTGGAGAGAGGGGGATGTTTGTTCTTTGGTTTTTTGATGTTCCACAAGACATGCTGCCAAACCAAGATTGAGTATATTAAGTGTGAAGGAAGCTGAAGTATCGATTAAGAGACCCAAAGAGGAGAAAAGTATAAAATTCACAAGCATCCTGATTCCATTGACATGTTAGATCATTTGGAAAAGCTGTTTCAACTGGGTGGCTGCTGTGCATTTTGGAGAAAGATATATTGTTTGCTCTTGACAGAGTTTTCTAAAGCAAGGTACCTCCAGAGCTGAACCTGTATTTTAAGAGAAATTCACATTTGTATCCTTTATTGTGATATTTGCAGCAAGTCTACAGCTAGTAACAGTCTCTGCCCTCAAGCTATAAAGGAATAAGGCTCCATTGTTGGAGAGAGAGCAGCCTTCTGTGTGAAAGGCTGAGATGTGGTAGGCAAGATGAATAGTGCTTAAAAGCAGTGCTTGCGGTGCTGTCATTTAGAACAGGAACACTGAGGATTTAAACGAAAGTGAAAGGCATGGTAAATGAATCCTTTAAAATTGGTCAAATTTTCAGCTGCCTAAAATAACAAGTTTTCTCCATTGATAGGTTCATTGAGTAGGAGGAAAGTTGGGAGGGGATGAATCCCTCTAGGGAGGAGGTGCAGATAGTTTGTGAAAACAAGGTGTGGTCAGTGATTCATAAAGAGACACATCCAGGAAACTCCAGTAGACAGCAATCTTGGCTCAAAAGTGGTGACTTTCCTTCTTTTATTTTATTTTCTTTTTTTCCTTTTTCTTTTCTTGGGGGGGGGGGGGGGGGAGGGGAGAAGATAATCATTAGATTCCTCCATTCCAAACATTAGTCAAGAAGACTCGGATGCAGATGGCTACACAACTGGAGCTGTTCATTACAAAACCCCACCAGGAGGAACAGCTTTTGGGTTCAGCTTTTCTACCTGTTACTGGGGTCAGGTTCACCATGCTTTGATCAAACTGAGGCTGAAATATAATTTTGGGTGGAAAAAGAATGGATTTTTGCAGGCTCTCATGTTTGGGGTTTTTTTTTAAGTTGAGCTTCCTTTGTGTTCAAAGCTGAAATTGAGTGTCCCCCACCCTGTTAACAAGGGAAGAGAGATGGTTCAGTTCTCGTGAACTAATACTGCTGAGTTACACACATTTCTACATGCAGCTTTAGTGTATCTGTATTGTTATAGGCTCATTTTGCAGCAGAATCACTAGACACAGGCACTGATCATGGGTGTGTAAATCTGCTTGGGGATACTCTGTCAGTGAATACTCTGCTTCCCCCCCATACTTTGTGTGTGTAGATGTGTGCTATGTAATATGAAGAACCTGTGATACTGTTAAATATTAGTGGTGCATTTTGCGTTTGTAAAGGTGAAAGGTGATTGTGCAGGAAAATGGAACAGTATATTTGCTGTGAGACAGGCACTAAGAACTCACTCCCATGCTCAGTTATAATTCATGACTGTACTGGTGGGAAGCCCTTATCCCTCTGTGGAGTTAATGCATCTCTACTGTAGCCTGCTGAGAGCACCCTGTGTCCCCTCCCACCATCTGTGCATTCACTTGCGTGCTTTCTCTCTCTCTCTTTACTGTGAGATCTCTTGGTGTTAAAACTGTCAGACTACTACTGCCTGGTAAAGGTGGCTTTATGATGTGTATTAATGTTGAATTGTCATTTAAAGGGTGAGGAGGTAGGAAAGGGATATGTCACCGTTTGGTTTAAGCTCTTGTTAGAAAATGCTGACGAGCAGATAGACAGAAAGGTAGATTTGTTACTTCAAACAGCAAACAGCTTTGAACAGTGTATAGAAATTGCCACAATGTAGGGTAAGAGCTATTGATGGCAAATGTATCTTCGTTCCCAATCTGGGCATATTTTGCTGTTTCTTGGTACAGTGAATGTCTGTTTCTCCATGCCAAGATTTGAAACAATGGCATTTTAAATTGAATAATATTTATTTACCCATCCGCTGGCTTACTTGACAACTATTTTATTTTCTACAAGTTGATCTCCTCTTTTAGCTGAAAAGCTCTCTTGCAGGCTGCAAGTTAATTGCTTCTATGCTACCTGAGACTTGAAATTCATGTGACCAAGTGCTATAAGCTAGCACAATCTTACTTAAATAGGTAGTGTACGAAGATTTTTTATTATTATTATTGCTGTAAGGCACTGTCAGAAGACCGGTGAGACTGTCTAGCTTTGAAAGAACTGAACTCAGTTCACAGAGGTTTGAGATGATGCTTTATCAACCTGGCACCTTACCGCAATATTAGACTCAGAATATGGTTAAAAGACCATGTACTTCACTGTCACAGCAATATTAATTTGCAGTGTTTCACTGAATGTAATCTTATGTAGTCTGTTGTTTGTATTCCTTTAAAACTTATAAATCAAATCCAGACCTGGAATACCAGTGTATGAACTTAACAGATGTGCTGCCATAAGGGACTTCCTAGGTTATAAACTGCAGAAATGATCTTTTTCTATTTCAGATTCCTAACTTATTCCAGGGGGATTTAGGAGCCACAGAAGTAAGGTGGAAGGTCACGCGTTCGGACAGTAGCACCCACCCAGTGCTTGACGTTGGGTGTAATTGTCAGGAAATCCACCTCTAATCGTTTTATTATTCAGTCATAGCATCCTGCCGAAGCTCCTGAGCAAAAGTAGGGCAAGAATGACTTCAGTAGCTCTGTGTCCAGGTTTTCTTACGTGAAAGATCACTTTGAGATGACACAGCTGAGTAGTCGGGCTGAAATCCTAGTTGGTATTTTATTAATTTTGCACCAAGATAAATCCTGAAATTCTGACAAACTCCATGACAGGTGAAATTCCTTCTTGCAGAATCTGCTCAGCAAGAGGCTGCTCATTTCGTTCTGTTCGGAGGCAGGCAACAGGAGGGCAGCTTTATAATCAGCCCTCAAAGGAGCCCCGGCCGCCCCAGAGCCTTGGACTGATTGAATAACTCCTGGGCCTCTTCCCCTAGGCCTCCATCAGCAGGGGTCCTGTGGAAAGCAATCTCCCGCAGACTGGCACTGAAGTGAGCTTTAAACTACTATTTTCTGCTCTCCAGAGGAGCCTGGAGTACTAAAAGATAGATGGACTGCAGATATTTTATGAGAAACTGTCAGAAGAAGAGCAGAGTAAATGTTTTTTTTCCTCCTTCTTTGAGTCACACGCTGCATCACTGTAGAATTTTTCCCAGAATCTTTTACACCGAAAGTTTGAAATTAATTGGTTGCTAACCTTAATTTTCACCCCTCCCTCTTCTTCCTCCCTTTTTCTCTTCCCTCTTCTTCGTTTCCTTTTTTTTTTTTTTTTTTCCCCCCCTTAAATATTCACTCGGAGGCCCTTTGCTTAACCACAGTTGCAGAAAATCAGTACCATTTGCACTGAAATATTTATAATGACAGAATGAAAAATTGGATTCATTTTCTGGCCTGTAGCCGAACAGTCTGCAACTTTGCGCAGCATTGTTTAGCATCTCTCATTCCTTCCTTTCATTGGGGTGGTTTTCAGACACACACGCACGCGCTGCCCATGCTTCAGAGGAATGCTTAGCAAAACACAGAGCCATTTTTAATCTCAGCCTTGAGAAAACAACTTGTCTCTAACCTTGCCACCATTTGTGGGGGGAAGTAAAGGGAGGGGGGTCCCCGGGAAGCATGTAGAATCCCTCTTACAGGAGAGATTATAGAGGATGACATGCAGTAATCTGTCCTCCACAGCAAAGCAGTGTACGGCTGGAATTCAGCAAGTTGCTTCAGTGTGTTGCAGGGGAGGCAGAGCGGACTTAGCACCAGGCTGGATAGCAGGATCTCTCCAGTAATCCCTGTTCTGCCACCAATTCCCTCGGTGGCCTTGGGAAACTCATTTGCCCACGAAGGAAAAGGTTGTCAAAAGCTCTCTTTTGTGCGTGAACACAGACTGTGCCTGTAAAAATGCCCTGTGCTTCTTTGCACCTCCAGGTGGATGCTGGAACTGTACATATTTACTTCCCTTGCAGCAATGGTGTGAAGGTGAAGTGGTTGATGTTTGCAAAGTGCTTTGAAAATGAAAGTGCAGATCCTCAGGCTCCAATTTGCATCCCCTGCCAGTATAAAAGGTACCTTAGTCAGACAGCTAAGGATTCCCTCAGTACGCAGCAATTCCTGTTTATTTTGCTATCTGGTTCTGTATCACTCCCTTTTGGTCCTCACAGGTGTGTCTCAGAGTCCAGTGAATTCCAGGGATTTTTAATTGATATAACAGTCCTGAGGGAGCTATTACAAGCTGGCATAAGTTTGGGCAGCCTTACGAATGCTTTAATGTGCACTGAAGACTATGGTGGCCCAAGATTTTAATGTTTAGGCCATGTGGATTTACAAAAATATACAATAGTTGTATAGGAATTAGTCTGAAAATGTACACAATTTAACAGAGAATGATAAGTGCAGAAATTAAAAGAGAAATATATCTGTGAAAAGTGGTGATTTTGAAAACCCTTAGAAATTATTCTGGTGAGTTCTGTAGACTGTCTTGATAATTGTGTTAATTTCTGGAAAAGCCCTGTGGCCAAAATCTTAATCCCTAATGTCTAAAAAGAGGCACCTTGAGACCATACTGGATCCCCTAAGGACGTGGGTTGAGTGCAGGGGTTAGATTCCGCAAGGTGTGGAGAATATCCTGAAAATGTAGGTGCCAGAAATCGCCTATTGAGGTCCAAAAATGTTGTCTTGCTAACTTCACCCGTATCGAATTTACAACATAGCTCTCTCTATTGTGATAGCAGGTATCTGTGTGTAGTACTGAATTCTGATCTCTACTCCACATCACTCATCTGAGCACAAATTTTTTATTTATTTGGTTTCTTCTGTTAGATATTCAAAATGTTGGCTCTCTCTCAGTGTCCTTAGGAGCACAGCACAAGCAGGTGTGCCTATAAGCAGTAGGAAGGGACGGACATCTGCTCTAAGCATCACTACAGCTCAGTTAACACTGCACAGCATTATGTGGTTTGTGAGCAACGCATACTTTTTATCATTCAAAAGTTTCTTACCAACTTGCAGATTTGCCTTTTTCCCAGGTTCCCCACGATAGTTTGACAGGTCAGCCTGAAGTGATGAGCGTTCTGACACAAACTGCATTGTGTCTTAGAAATTTTGCCTGCAGTTGTTTTACTGTAGTATTGCTTTGATTTAAAAAGGAACTTTCTACAAAGTGGTGTATTTTATGATATAACAAAAAAAAAATTCCAATATTGTGCTGCATGTATTACAGAGATTTTCTGCTTAGCCCTTATTACTGCTTTCTGGTTTTCTTTTTTCTCTTCGTGTATGTAAATGGAGAACAGCATAATTTTTACGATTTTTAACAGTTACTGAGAAGCAAAAATAATAGAGACGAGAAAGAATGTGAACTTTAATTGCAAATATTAATTATGTTTTTAAACGGACATTTTTAAAGCAGATTGCCCTGACAATTTAATGACATTTTAAGGGAAGCCATAGCCCCAGTAGGATCCTTCAAATCCAGAAGTATTTCTTTGGCTGAGCTGACCAGAACACAAATATACAGGTGTGTAAAATGCCTTAAGATGCTGAAAAGATTTGTGGCAACAATAGACTAGAGACCACAGTGAATTGACAGTACACATCTAATGGGATGGTGCAGAACTGTTACGGAACATCGGGACGGTAAGAGTAGCCCCCAAACAAATGTTTTATCTCATTGTTGAAGACGGTACCTTTCTGGGAAAGCTGCTTTCTCTGCCGGCCTGAACTGTTGTGTTGGTTTTGTTTTTCTGTTTGGAGTGCCAGTCTGTTTACTAAAGTTATTAGTTTATAAATTTTGCCAAGGTAAAGTAACTGTGAGAGCTTTAAATTAGAATAAGTGCCACTTCTGTGTGGCAGGTTCCTTTGAGGGCTGATTAGAAAGCAGGCCTCCCGTTGCCTGCCCCTCTATGCATGGCACTATTGCTGTGGGTACTTGTTTATAGCTTACCTTTGAATTTATATAAGTGTGCACTGTGGTATGATGAATCGCCCTCCGATAGTGAAGAGTCTGCTTTTTTTTTCTGGGATCAAGCTAATACTTCACTTTAAAGAGTTATTTTAATTAGGTGGGTTTTATTGTAATGAATTAAAATTAACTTGGAGTAGCAAATTATGTAAGACTGCGAGGGTTATAGATTAGCCTCACCATAGCTACAGCACATCTATTTGTAAAGGAATTAAAGTTCTGTATTTCAGACACCTTGGCACTAAACATAGACAGCAAATGAGTGTGTTGTCTCCAGTTATTTTCCTCCTAAATGTGATTCTTTTCACTCGGATCAGAAGATTGCCACACTAAAAAACAGTCCTCATGGGCAACAAGAGGTGAAAGCACAGCTGCAGGAGGCTGGATCTCCTGGCAGGAGATAGCCTAGGAGTCAGGAGTACCACGGCATCACAAGCCAAACCCAGAGGTGAGGGGGGGCATTTCTTCAACTGTCAGTGCAGGGTTAAGGCAGGATCTAATGACATGTCTGACTTGCAACGTGTCACTGGCCAGCTGTGTGACAGGAAACAGAATGACCAACCTCAAAGAATGACATTTGGTAGGAGGATACTTCTTCCCTCATGGGGAGGAAGGAAAAAGGCATAAAAGGATGCTTCTTTGTGTAGTACTTCTTGTTTGGGGGAGGGGAAGTATTAAAACGTAGACGTTGGACTTCACTGTCTTCTCCCTTCTATAGGTTCTGAAAACAGGAGAAAGTGAGAGTAAAATTCCTCCCATTTAGCTGTGGTCACATTTCACTCTTCTTTTACACAAATGCAAATGACAACGAAACAGAAGACAATAGAGAATCCAGACTTCTGCATTTTACAACCAATAACCACAATGACAAACATAAAATTTTATTGTCCTGGTACCACATGTCAGTAAAAGCTCCAGATTTATTGATTTACAGTGTTTGTCCTTAGAAAATTTAGAAAAGTAGTAACTTTGTTCTAAAGGGCAAAATAGCATTCTGGTCTCTCTAAAAGTCACCTTTACAACATGGAGTTTCTTGGACTGAAAAGGAGGGAAATCAGATGAGGTTGCTCTAACAATATGTTTCAACATAGGGTTCTTAGCTGTCTAACTATTTACCAGATATGAAGGGATAAAAATTGTCCTTATTTTCTTTTCCAGCAAGTAGATTTGTAATTCACACACACACCCACCCCCAAGTACTGTCCCAGTTCCCACTATTCCTTGTTTGAAGAGTGTAGGAATAAGGTCTATAAGATGTCCAAGATAGGCTGGCGCAGTAACCAGTTGTGAAGGAAGTCAGAGAGCAAAAGCCATGGGGGCCTCTGCTTATCAGCTCAGAAATCTTTGGCCATTACTTGCAAACTGTCTTGAAGGAAAAAGTTGCACCAATGTGCAACAGAGTTTGGGGCATTTAGAAGAGGAGGAGAGCTAGCAGAACTCCATAGTTTTTCCTTTTTTTCTTCCTTACACATTTTAAAATTGACATACCATGGACAAGGGGACGTATTTTCACTTATGTTCCTGATCTGGGGATCCAAAATACACAGCAGTCCACTTACACATCCTCTTAACAGGGTGTATGTATGCTTACTGGCTGGATAACTACCAAATATGATTTCCATGTACGAAAGCCAGGTTTGGTGAACTGGGCTGGTTCAGGGTTTGCTTTTAGCTCAGCAACAACGGTGTTAGTCACTTTGAGTTAATCTCGGGTTGATCCATAACCTCCAGTGTGCTGAGTGCTGTTGTACAAGGCCCCATGCACCAGCTGGCAATGTGCGGGGAATCCAGATTCCAGGCTGTGCCTTTGTCACCTGGTAAGCACAATACCCAGCGTTATGTCACAAGGTAGGGAGGTGAACGCAGTGATCGATGCAAGTGTGGGATGTGTCTGTCTGTATAATAAGAGTGCAGACAAGTTGCAGGGCTTTTCTTTCAGGCTGTATCAAGAAACTTGTAATTTCACTTGTAATTTTGTTCAAAGGAATTCTTGTACATGCACCTGTGGAAAACTGGAAAGGATCATTGTTTTAAAGGTTGCCCTTTGCATATAAATCACAGCTCTGTGTGCTTCCCCATTTTAATTGGGTGACCTTTTGAATCCTATGGACAGGAGCTTGAATTCTGAACCTGCTGGTTGGTTTAAGATCTGAAATCAATCCATGATCTGCTTTAAATCAGAGACCCCAGAATGAAAATTGAGAAGAACAGTTCCACTTGGAAGGTTCCTTCTCACAACTCATAGAAAACTTGATTGCAGACCAAATAGATGTGTGTAAAATCCAGATTCATTTGTCAGTTTAATCCCTGAAAAGACCTATCAAGGATTCAGTGAGTACGAGAGAAACAGGGGGAGCAAGAAATGTGTAATGTTTCCAACAGGACATTTCTGTGCAATTATCAATTTACGCTTCCATTATTTGTCACTAATTACTGCACTGAGCTGTTAAATATTTAGTAGTAGTTTGTTTAATTGAGTTTGACCTATAAAGAAATCTGTACATAGCATAGCTCCAGTTTCAGGAGGCAGTTCCTCACTCCCAGCTAGGCAAATTTGTATTCATGTAAGATGAACACATATTGTTAGAAAAGGGGGTTTGTTTTTGTTGTTTGGGTTTGTTACCTTTCTCTCTCCCCCACAGATTTATTTGTCTTTAAGGTATCTAAAATTAGAGCATGAAGTAGGAGTGCTGCTTGTGGATGTAAAATGGGAGGGAGGTCAAACTTAACCTTGTTTACAGATGTTGTAGTTTAGAAAGCACCAGCATGATAAATAAAATATAACAAAGAAAAAAAATTAAAGCAGAGCAACAACTAGCCTATGAACACGTGTCTGTAAAACACTGACTTCATCCCTGATTATCTTATTAAGCAGTATTGCCTATCAAAGTTTGTTGTTCCCTGTTACTCTGTTGTACAATAGCTGCAGATAAATCTGGATTTGTTCAGCTTTGGATTCTGCCTACTCTTTGCCTGGCTGTGTCTGACAGGGTGAAGAGTGTGGCCTCTGCCAGAAGGTGTGCAAGAATGAATTGGTACATGAGCAATATTCACTTTGTTTTAAACCCAACAGGCCTAGCTCTATTCTTACTTGTTCCTATCTTGAAAGTCCCTTGATTTCAGAGGAGTTTCTCTTAATTTATACCAGGGTAATCATAACCATATTCTAAAGTAATAAGATTTTTGATATGTTTCTCAGAAGTGTCTCCTTTTGCCTTTTTTGTTTAAGCTTTTATTCCCACTTAATGAACAATTTTCTTATTGGGGAAGGATGCTTGTGTATTAATTTGCAGTATCACAAAAGCCTTGTTTTTCAACAAACAAGACTTAGGCCTGGATCCTGATTAGCAGTACAGCCTCTTTGAGGCATAAAACCCAGGAAGGTTTCCCAGTTTCAGTCAATAGCTGTGAACATGTCCTAACGATCGCCCTCTCTCGCCATCGCCATCAT
The DNA here is from genome assembly GCF_929443795.1 of Astur gentilis. NCBI lineage: Eukaryota > Metazoa > Chordata > Aves > Accipitriformes > Accipitridae > Astur > Astur gentilis. The sequence continues at coordinate 4,191,000 of NC_064881.1, read as the reverse complement.
CTTATCATTTATGGGGGTAGTACATGCACCTTGCCTGTGCAGCCAGGCACACCTTGCCTGAAATGGAAGAGGTTGTTCTAAGTTCCATTGCCTTTCAATAAACACCAAACAGGGTAAGGGAGGCTTATGGCAGGCTATTGCCTGGCACCATAGGTTAAAACAGCCTTGGAGCTACTCTGATTTATGTCAGAGGCTTAACCAGGAGCCCCCTGGCAACGCTTGTTGTTGCCAGGAGGGTGCAAGGATGGTGAACAGACACCTGTGTCTGTTCTCTTCTGGTGACAGTGATGAAGATCTTATTTGCTGCACCTAGGAGCATATGTCATTCTTTTCCATACAACAGATCTGTGATATATGTACTCACATATAATAATGAATCCAAAAGGAATCATTGACATTTTACTAGTGACTTACTGGAAGTCTCTGAAGAAAAATAGGTGTCAGGGGGTTTGTTTTTGTTTGGTTTTGGTTTTAATTTTCAGTTTGCATCCCTGAGAACATGGTATCCAATTGGAGATTTTTTTACGGGTAGGTTTTCTCTGGCCCAGCTGGAAATGCTTGAGTAGAACCAGAACACTGAGAGTTTTACATAAATACAGTAAAGAGTACGATCTGATTAGCAGTCATGCCATTTCAGAGACATTAGTATAGTATCAAATCACATAGTTTAGGTGAACTAATTTATATGAATAACTGCAACTCAGTGTAGACTTTCCTATCATTGTCAACAGTGGTCAGTCATGACCTAAGATGACCATTTAATTGGCCATCATGTCTGAGAACAGACCTGATTCTCAAAGGCTGGTAAACATCAACTCACTACACATAAGTGGTATTTATGGGAACATAGATTCTCTTGGGATTTGGCCCCTTCTTTGTTGTGGAAAGAGCTCTGTTTTAGTTCAGACCAAATCCTTATTTCCTTGGGAATCTCAAGTTTCAGAGACTGTATTTTGTTAGGTCTATGCTGGTGATCAAACTTGGGCTGGATGAAACTCCATGCCTACTTTAGTGCATTTAAAAATTTATTGGTACTCTTTCTGCTCTAACAGCTGCACTGCAGTACTGGAGGTGCTGGTGGCAGGGACACCTTGCCTCAAATTTTTTCTGTTCTATCCAGAACTCCAAAGGCTCCATTTGGCTTCCTACTTTTCACCTGTGAAAAGCTGTTAGACATCATCTCCTTTCGAGCTCCCTCATTCACTCAGGATAAGTGTGACCACTGAAATCTGAAGATATATTCATTTTTGTGTCAGAAACATTGTGATTCTTGGGACGAAACACATCAGAAACATTTGTCAGTTTCAAGATTTCAGAACAATTTAAGTTAATTTCCTGTAGTTCGTGTTTTATGAAAGGAAGGGAGGGGCCTGGGAGGGAAAATAATCTATGGTCACGTCATCTGTTGATGACCAACTGAATTTGCTCTTTTTGTATTTCACCTATGCAAAAAATACAGAAATGCTTATAATCTGAGCACTCATAAACACTCTGTCAGTACAATTAAGGATTATAGCACAGAATGGACCTAGATATGCCCCTAACCTTCAGTTAATTTCATTTGGTGGACATGGACTATGGAAGTGGTTACCCTTACTGTGGGAATGCAAATCCCACCTATACTACTACATTTTTACCTGTATAGCAAGTGAGCCTGAGAAGCCCCTGTAACAGAACCTTCTTAATTGCTTGCAGCAGCAGTGAAGCCAGGGCCTTAATGTTTTGGGGCATTGAAAGTAAGTTTACTGCTTTCAGATGCTTTAAAATGGCCCAGATATTCTACTGAAACCAGCTCCTGACTATGCAGATTTGGTTTCATGTGTGATTTGGGGCTGGCTGAGCCTCTTTTTCTCCTGGGATGAACATCAGGAAAAAAAAATCCTAACCCTGAGGTCTGTGAAGCTGTGAAATAGTCTCCCAAGAGGAGCATTGGAAGCTCTAATTAAAATTGGACTGGGCAAAACACTTGAAATTACACTATAGGCGATAATCCAACACTAGCAAGATGGGTGGAGAAAACGCCCTAATGGGTCTTTTCTGTCTTAAATTCTATGAATTCTTGTTCTTCTCTTTTATTATGCTATTTCACCTTTTTCTTTAATGGTGACACAGTGTCATCTAGAAAGTATTATAAGTATTATAAGTGAGCTGAGTAAGATGATGTTAAATGTCAAAAGAAAATACAACAGTTTCTCTGCAGGTTCACAGTGATTATGTGGAGACAAGAAAAAGAGAAACTGACTGTAAGCAAGGGACATCAGTGCAGTTTCTGATCTGTACGACAGTGGCAAATGCCTGTAATATACATGTTTATCATTTTGACATTACATTTCATATTCTTTGCTTATGAAGAATAACCACATTCCACCAAAGCTAACACAGGTGTGGAAAAGTCGTTTACAGTAACTGTGTACATCACTCAGATTGCTGGAGACATCTTCTATCCAAATGTTTCAAATATCCCCAAAGACCTGGACTAAATAATATCTTTTTACATCTTAATTTATAGCATGTATTTAATCTTAGTATCTCACACATCTAAATATCTCATCAATTTAGTCTTGGGTATAATCATATTACAGTCTACCAGGAAAGAACCCTGTTACAATATAATGGAGCTTTGACAAGAAACTCGGTGCTGCAGTACTGAAGCAGTACAAATTTGAAGAAAGGGTATAAAAATCAACCTTTTCTGAGATTTTTCTTAAAGTTATAGCTATGTCTGAATAAGTTACATTTATTTGTTTTTGGTGTTAGCAGTTAATACTTCTCTTCCCTCCTCCCCCCGCCTTTCCACATGATAGAGTATTTCAGCAGTGTCTGATGCAGAGCTTTCTGTGTGAGAGGTCTTATATCATGACAACCAGTTAAGTAACAAAGCATCAGACCGAAGTTCTGGGAACCATGTTGACACCATGAAACTGCATTTTTGATTCGTCATTACCACTGCACTTAAGGTTTTGCTAGGCTTGCCTTTTCCACGAGCCTGTCTTTCTTTCCCCTTTGGTTCTGGAAAATCCAACATCCTCTTGTTAGCTGCAGACAGTTTGAAAAGTACGGTACAGGATAAGAAGTTGGAATAAAAAGAAGGGAAGAGAAGCAGAAAATCTTGATTAGAAAGTATAATTTAATAGAACATGTATTGAACCAAATGTATTGATTAATGTGGAAGATATAGTACTTATATTGATTCAAACCAGAGATTTAGTACTAAAAGCTGTAAGCCAAAAAGCTGTTGCAGATTGCTACAAAAGTCAGTTTAATGCTGTCCTTGAGAATGCCTTCACAAAGAAATTCTTCTAATGTTTGAGGAGTAGGTAGAATGCGGTATATGTCAGTTTGATCCCGGAGGGTTTTATTTTGTACTCTAATAGCTGTTACGAGCCTACATTATATCCAAGGAGTAATTTTCCTTAGGGGTGCCCAGCTCGCTTTGTGTCAATATTCTAGCATTTTAAGTCACGTACAGTATATGCTTCTGGGAACAGTGCAGGAGCCAGCCAGACTCATAATGGTCTGCATTCATTAATAAAGGCAGAAGCTTCTGTCCCTCCATTGCCCACTACAGGGATGCCTCCCTGGTCTTCAGGGACCCGTACAGACACATTTAAAGAAAGCTTTATTTTGAGTGGGCAGGAGATGAAATGCAGGACTTGCAGGCATTTCCTAAGTCAGCTATATGCCCGAGCACAGGGGTGACCTTAATGGGTCAGAGAAGAATGCAGGTCAAAAGACTTATTATCCAGCCTGTTGGAAACCAATTGCTTTTGTTAAAAAAAAATTGTAGCGCTTAAAGGTTGATAGTAATGTAGAGTTCTGTTTTACAACCTGGAACTCTATTGCAGTGCAGTGGGGTGCATTTTTTTTTTTTTTTAATGCAAAAAAATACAAGATGATCCGTAAAATTCACAGGTAAAGGATTCCAGATAAGTGATAACATGTAGGGTATCATAATTACTTAATCAGTGATGATTGATTGCTCATGTTTGTGTTCTTGAACTAAGGAAAAAATAACATGCTGCTGTGGTACTGTTACCATCTGTTGAAATAATGCATCTACATTTCATCTTTATATTTCTTCACGTGTTCGCTCTTTGCACTGTTTGTCAGGTACAACCATGTTCAGCTAGTCATAAAAAACAGAAGTGCCATTTAAATTGGATGCAACCGCAGTTCACATTAAAGATTCTCATGGGCTAGTGAGTCTGCTGTGGCTATCTGTGGATGTTTTTTCTTCATTAGGTTTGATGCTGTGGGCAGGAACTCTTTGCTAGCTAATACCTCTCATGTTCTATCTGAAACACAAAGACATACACCAAACAACAGAAAGTATTACCTCTTTTGTCTCATGCATTTCTGCAAAGAAACCTTTTTAATATATTTTTGCCGAGGAGATTCTTCCACACGCTATTATTGTGAAATCTTTGTATGTTTTTAACTCCTTAACACTAACAACAGGGATATCTCAAAGTATTTTCATCCAGAAGAGTGGTGGCATATAATTTTATAGCAGTTCACATAACAGTTGGGATTCTGGATTCTGCTAACAAAAATAATTATCTCTCGGAACAGGGAGAATGCATTTTAAGAGTTTAATTTGCTTGTGAAATATATTGAATTCAGGTTTTCCCAGGTAATATGCTTGGTTTCCAGATAATACTGAGAGAAATTGGGGATGTAGGAGTTTTCCTGGCTCGGTTTGTGTCTGATGCGGTAACAAATGCAGTGACACACACACCTCCTGCTTCACTGTTCCTCCATTTTGTGCATGCAAAGCTTGCATTTGTGTTTGCAAACTAGTTTCTCCTTATGAAATCTCAGCTCTTCGAAATGTTAACATAGCTATTGCTGAAGTCCAGGAAAGATTGTATTAAGAAAAATTATTTTTCCCTTTCCATGGCTAAGTAGGAAATTGAAATTTTTGCTTCGTAGGGAGACTACCTCATAATTAAACAGATGTGTATATGTGCAATCAAATTTGGGGGAGGCTAAGAAGGGAAGCATGTGATATCCCCTGTACTTAGTTAAATGACTTCTCTTTGGCGAGTGAATGTACTAATCTCTCTGAACTCAGGCAAAGTAGTTTGAAGTTTCTGGAGGAGGTGTTTCAAGCTCGCGTAGTGTGTCTTTAGTGAAGGGCAGCACACTTTCCGAGCCGCACGGGGGATCTTGACTGTAATATTGTGCTCTCCCTGGGTGTACTGCACTCCCGTGTCCCTGCCGTGTCCCTGCCGGCGGGAGCTCCAAATTCTGCTTTCCCCGCCTGCCTGAGCTCCCACTGCCGGGAAAGCGGGGAGCTCGCTGCACACAAGGCAAAGAGACTATCAGAGTCGAGATCTGCTGTGTGGATAATGGAGGAGAATTTTTGCCCTAAATTTTTAAACACAACACCCCTCATAAAAACAACAACAGTTCATAACTGGGATTAATGTTTGCAATTTTCAGTCACTTAGACATGGGGTCTCCAATAGATGGCTTTTGGTGGAGTAGAATATGGCTCTCTGTGGGATTACAGAATTTTCCTCCTTTTCTTATCTCTCTCCTCCCATCCTTCGCCTGCTTGTCTTGTCAATGTTATGCTTCTGAAGTGCTTCCACTTTGTATTTTTTTGCCACTTATCCAAATAGCTATTCCTCCCTAGTCCCTCACGTTTGGAGGGCCTTAATTACTTTGGAAACCATATTTTGTTTTGACTGTTTGCAGTAAGTATAGTTGCCTTTTTAAGGCCTAAACTGCTCAAAGCACTTCCTCATGTTCGTATCCTGCCCTGTCTCATTTTTTTTCTGCAACACTTGTTTTTTTCTGTTACCTCTTCATTATCTCTAGAGAATATAATTTTGCACCAGGGCACAGGAGTCAGGGACACTGAGAGCAGGGGCAAGTCAGTCCTTATGCTGTGTTCTATTTTGTCTCCTTCATATTTGGGCCTTTTTATTTTTTAATCAAAAATGTCATTGCAGCCAGAGTTACAGCTACACTTCTAAAACACCTTTTGACTGCTTCATATGCAACTGTTCATCCAGCCTCAGACTGATTATGCGTTTTTCACTTAGTGAAAAGAAATAAAAAACGGGCATGACTGACATGCTGGCTCTCAGTAGATTAGAAACAAAAGACACCCCCCCCCCCCCCCCCCCAAATATGTCTCTGCAATGTAACAACTGGTATATGACTTCACCTATTCAGAAGCAGAGAAAAAAATCAGAATTCAGGCTGCCACCCCGTATTTAACTTGTCCTGTTGTTTCTAGGTACTGCAGCATCTCCAATAAGCCTGTGGTGTTATGCTGTAAGTGCTGCAATAAATGGACACAACAGGATGACAAAAGGGCTGAGTGTCAGGCTTAACTCTTAATTTCCTTGCTTTTGTGGTTTAAAGTCAGAGCCCATTACCTGTGACCAGCCAACATTATCGTCTGCAGCTATTGTTACTGCTTTACAGCATTTTGAAATGATTTTATGGGAAGGATAAGAAGCTAGATGAAATCAAGTGGAGAGTGTATTTTTTTTAACACTCTTTGGCCTTGGACAGTCTGGAATTCCTGCCATCAGCATTAAATCATTTTGTATTCACATCTGGAAATTGCATCTTTGAGTGTCACTGGGTCATTTTCCTTTAATCTTGAGAATGGCACTACATTAAAAATTCCTCAGTCTTACTGTAAGATCCGTTCCTTGCCAAATGTCCCATGAACTATTGTTTGTGTGCGTGCACAGCTTCGGGAGAGAGAAGGAGGAAGGGAGGGAGAACTATCAGGCTGGTCTGCAGTCACGCTGTATTTCACATTTGTTTCACCAAGGCTGTTTTCATGTGCCTTTTCATGGGTGGCTCTGGAGGGTATGGTTCAGTAGATGTTCACTTCATTGAAAATTATGACTGTCTTTTGGGAACAGGTTCATCCTGCAGTGTGTTAGTCCAAAGGAGTTTTAAGACAGATTAACTTAATAAAGCATAATGAAGGGACTGGACGTGCTGGGGGCAAATTACGGGACGTGACAGCCCTGCCCTCTGGGTCACTGGTCCAAATCTGGCCCAGATTACTAAGAAGAAAATTCATCGCTAATCAGTGGCTGCCCTGTTGTCTGAGAAGTAGCATTCACAGACCTTTTCCAGTTGTCTGTGGATCCAGTATACGTTTTAAAAGATTTAACACATTACATTGGATCCTTGCTCTTAGCTTGATGCTTGTGAAGGATCTGACCCAGTGCAGGCATTGAAATAGCATCTCTCATCCCTGAAAGTGGTCAACTCGATTAGAGCAGCAGTAGGAAAGAGGGTGAAACCTGTGTTTGCTGCTGTATTTGGTGATTACTCATATGGGAAAGGAGAATTTCAGACTCCAAAGTCCATGCTGTGTCACCTTACGTAAGGCACTATGTTCACCTGAGGAAAAATACCTGTGGGTTTTGGTGACCGAAGGGTGGGCTGTGGCAGCCCCTCTTGTTTTCTCATCCCTCTTTGAGCTCTCTGCGAGGCACAGAATGACTCTTACCATACTGTTTGGGGGAAATAGGTTTTAATGCAATAAACCATTTGAAGTGGTGCCACAGTCTAGGAAGCACAGTCCAATTACCATAGGTCTTTTATGACAAATAAATGCACTTCTCATTTGCATAATGCATAAACCATGAGCCGTATGTAAGCGGACACCAGAACCGCTGAGCTGGTATACAGTTTCACTGGGGCAGGTCAGCCCACACCTACCTAGAGAAGAGCGCATTGCCCTTCTTGTGGCAAATGGAAAGAATACTGTTGTGAAACAGCTGGGGAAAACTCCTCTCTTTGATAATGATGCTGCTTCTGGCTGCTTTAAAACAAGGAGGAGTTGAACGTGCTCTCTTTCCAGTCCATCATTTTGCAAGATATGTTGGGAGAATTGGTTTTGCATCCTTTCACATAGAAATGCCTGTCCTGTGACTAAGCTGTTTCTTTTATTTTTGTTACAGAATCATACGATGACCCAGCACAGCAGTTAGTGCAAGGCCCGTCTCTTCCAGAGAATTCTTTGTGGCACAAAAAGGGAACACGTTTTACTCTTTGCACGAAACTTTCATTGTTAATGTATATTATTCAGAAACATTGTATTGTACCATAAAACTTGTATTATCGAAACTGTTGGATGTTCATGTGTTTGAACTTTTGAGCACCGGATAGACTTCCTGTATATAAAGTGTTGCACATGTATTATGTTGTCTGATACTAAAATGGTCTTATAAAGACAAGTGGACTTGGGCCCTATTCAGGAAAGATACAAATAATAATAGTACTGTGTGAGGGGAAAAAAATAGCTTAAGAAAAAGTGTCATTTTCAAGGAGGAGGGAGAAGGTAATAGCTATGTTCCATTACAGCTGTTTGGCCTTCCTTTCATTTAAACTTCAGTCTAGAAATCTCTCTTTTGGTATACAAACGGATGAATCTAAGACTATTTTTTATTGCTGAAGATTCTTGCAAAAAATATGAAGAGACTCTTTCTCACAGAGCAGGAACCCACAGTTGAATAAGGCCCGTATATATATTTGTAAGCCTTGCGATATGACAGATAGCATTACCATATATGCAATAGTTGTTATGTAGATTGTCAAAGAAATTTTTTTTTCTGGATACCATTTGAAGCTTTGAGTGTTCAAGACTTTCCTTAATGATTTCACACGGCCAAATTCTTGAATCAGTTGGACTAACATGTATGTTACTGTTATTAATGTTTACTCTGCGGTCTGAACCTGGAGATTACTGGAATTGTTTTCCAAAAGGAAATAAATTCAGTTTACCATTATGTGTGAGCGTGCTTGTGTCATGTCTTTTTCCTTGGAAAATAGCATTATTATTACTGCTCATGTAGTACTTAAAGGACCACCAAGATCTGGAATCCCATTGCATCAGGACCTATACACTGCTCAGTAGGAGTAGGTCACTTTTCTCAAAGCTAGGCATTTAAATAAATGTTATTGTAGAAACAGATCTGCTGGCCCACTGCAAAGCAATGTGTGCTTGAGGGTAATATTCACTGTTTTCTGGTTTTGTTTGTTTTATTTGGCAGTCTCAACATTTTCATACCTGTACACTTGACATGTTGGTTGCCAGAGGAGTCACCACATATCTTCTGTGTATAATTAGCAGTGTATTTCAATGCAATATTATTTAGTGAGTTGGGGCTAGTACTGACAACCGGGAGCCACTGCAGCTCTGCCCGTAGCACTGTTAACCTCACATCGCCTCACCCTCTCTTCTGACATGGGTAGCAGAATTGGAGGTGGTGCACACCACAGGATGATGCTCACTAGCACTGGGGCCCTGAGGGAGCTGTCACAAGACCTCACAGGTTTTGCTGAGGTCTGAGTTGGCTCCTGACTGCCTGCAGTTTCAAGAAGAAGAAAGAAAGGGATAAAAATTTTCCTTCCCTACCAGTATCCCCCACTACTCCAGCTCACCTACGAAAGAGGACCAAAAAAACATTCTCCAGCTACTTTAGTATCTTATCCTGTTGCTGGAATTGCTGGTTTTAGCCCATGGAAACCAGTGTCTCTGAAATACTGCCATTAAAGATCCGCACATCACAACAGTCCAAATGGCTGGAGCTGCTTGCCTAGTGCTGTCAGGGTAGATATAAAGTGTGATTTCCAGTTTGCTGAATGTCACATTTTGACTCTCCACAGATGGAGGATGGAGAGGAAAGAAGTAAAGTCGGAAAGTGTCTGGTTACCAGATATTCCAAGAAAAAAATGTGTCATGTTTAAAACTCCAGCTTTGAGAATATTGTGCATATTCTGCCAAATGCAAAAGAGAAATTCCTGGGTTTTGTATGAAGATCTCATTTGTGCTGACAAAAGGATAAATACAGGCACGAGTACACAAGGCTTATAAAATGCCAGTTCTATTTATAAGTTGGAAACTGTTCCCATTCTTATTCTCATTAATATATTACTCATCTCAGCCAAATTGAATGTGATGATATGTTCTTTATTTTTGACAGATACCTTAAAGGATATAAGACATTTCAGCCTTCATGTGTGAAAGTGAGACATATTGGTTAAGACTGAAAATAACATGTTTCTAGTAGAGTTCAAGTATATAAGAAATATTACACCCTACTGTTTTTGTAAATGCCAGAGTGCCACTGAGTTGAGACAGATGGTAGCTGGGAAAGACGCAATCTTATAATCAAAAGCTAAAATATGTCAAAAATATGTTAGCAAGCAAAACGTAGCATATTACTAGTGTCTCATGTCATGACAGCTTGCAAAACATGCAAAGATGTTGAATTTCTAGATATGTAAATAAAGGAATAGTAAACAGAGCACCAGCGAATGTGATGAAGACTTTATGCATCGATTATCCCTTCAGGTCGGTGTGGGGGAATAGAGGGGTCTTATGGCCACAGGCAGCCCCAGGTGGCTTCTGAGAGCTGGCTGCTAGTATCAAGTGCTGGAATCCTCTTACCTTTTCTAAAAGTAACGGGTTTCTCAGCGATACCTAAATAGCTGTTTAAATAGATTATGGAAGACATCTGAACTTCCCAATGAGAACTGAGTATTCCTTGGGGAATTAACCACAGCATTTAGAAAAATCAACAGGAGAGGCAGATCAACTTGCCTCTTGGAAGAAGAGACACAGCTCTCTGTGTGCGTGTGTGCATTTCAGCTATGGCATGCCTTTCTCTGTCCTCCATCAGCAAAAGCTAAGAGAAGCCCCTCCTCATACCCTTAACCTGATGTGAAAGGATAAATCTATTCAAAAGGTTGTATGGATAGATTGATGGACAAGGTATCCTTTTGCCTCTGAGATTGGCTTTATTCCCAAGATTTCAAGTGGACACAAGTTTTACTGTAAGTGATAGTTTAATAAAATGATTAGTCCTGCTTGTTTGCCAGACCACTGCAGAAGTGAAGTGATCTACCCAGATAATATCTGAGCACTGGATTTATGAGGAAATGCACTGATTCTTTATCTGAACAAAAGATGATCAGGGAATAAAAGTGTATTAGGCCTTTATGACATTTAGCTACCCAAAATAGGAGTTTTTACCATCGTACACATTTTCATAGCCAGTTGCCTAAGTTAGACCTTCCAATCCGGTTAGGTGGTTCAGTTTACAGGGAGATTATTGGAATTTCTTTGGTTCACCCCAAGTCCAGTGTTCTCACTGCTTTCCCTGATTTAGGAGTCACTCTACAAACCCCAAAAAGAATAATTCAAAGGCTCTGCCTAGGACATATTAATAGTTATCACTTCCTTCTCGATAGCACGTGGAAAGCTGAAGTCCTCCTCATGTCCCAGTGACTGAGCTTTTATTAGTAATTCTGGCACGACCACTCACTTTGTTTCATTTCCACTGTCCTCAACAACAGAAAAAGAGAGACGTCCCTTCCTTACCAACATATGGCACCTTCTATTTATAACAAGATTAACAATTCATTCACACCTTGATTGAATCCCGCTTTATTGAGATGTCACAACAGATTCTCACAGCCTGCAAAGGGAAAGACTTACAAATGTTAATATTGTGACAACCAGGACATAAAAGTAAATGAATTCTAATTGGTGACAATTAAAAATAGCTCAGTGTGAAAACAGAATATTGTGCTGCTGTTGCAGCCCTGTCTAGGATGAGGCAGTGTGAAGGACTGCATAGAATAAGACCATCCATGAATTCAGAAATGTTACCTTGATTCTTGTCTGATGTGTTCAGTCATATACTGATGCTCAATTAGTGTTCACATGCCCTTTACATCTTAGTGGGCAATGTGCCATTCTCTTTAAAGTATTTGCTTCACTGCTCCATAGCAGCACAAAAATAAACAAGTTTAGGCCTATTTCACCAATTCCATTTAATACATCCATTTTCCCTGCCCATGTTGCTCCTCTTATTTGTATGCCGAAGATTTCTTTAATTATTATTATTGTTGTTGCTGTTGTTATTAGTAGTAGTGAACTGTGAATGCCATAGCAATGCGCTCCCCCAGGAGCTGAGCCGTCCCCGGCCACCAGCTCTGGTGTGCAGATTCTTCTGTGTGTGGCACACAAAAGCCTGACAAGGTCTCACTCATGTTTCAAAGCTCACTCTCTTTTCAGAGCTATTTGTTATTGTCTCCACCATCACAAGTTTAAAAAAGGAAAGTTAATTAAATATGGAACAAGACTGAGCAACATCTTTTAAACCATCATGTCATTAGAATTGGATCCCTCTGAGAGCTGCTTAAAAGGGTTTTGAGAACAATGACTGTTCAATCAGATATTTATGGGCATAGTTATGTAAACACACTCTTTATTGTCTATGTATATTTAATATAATTATCAGTTTTGTACTCGGACTCTCAGGAGACCCAACAAATCACAGTGTTGCTTTGAAAATGTCAGCAGAAAAGACAATTATGTTGCGAGCAAATATTCATAAATCATATTAAAAAGTCCTGTGAAAATGTACCCTGTGTTGCAGAACTGCTTTTGCACTAGCAGAATCATCACTGCCTTTCTTTGATTTAAACTCTTCTTGTTAGTAGCAAGAAAGTTGCTTGAAACAAACCTTTAATACTAAAGAGCCTTCTGTTCCTGACTATGGAACCATGTAAGTTGTAGAAAAATTCAGAGGCCTTATTCATTTTGTTATTAATACGCTGGGATCTTTTTAGAGATTTTTAAATAAGGTTTATAGAAATCAAAGGTAAAAACCATTTGCACAAGAGTGCCTAGGTAGCTTACTTTACTTTTCTTCGTTTCTGAGATGATTCCTGACAACTTGCCATGTTTTGCTCATTACGTATCTGAAAAAAAAAGAGTGGAGAACTGGGACAGTGTTCAGTAAATTAAATGTGCCACACTTATGCTAAACCAGTACGTGTGCTGGAGTTTGATAAACACCTAGTAAGTGCCTGCAAATCATCTCTACTGTAAGATATACAATCAGCATATCAACATCTTAATTAGCAGCTAATGACATTTGAATGGGAAGGTTAACGTTAAGCACACAAATGCAGTTTAGTAAAGGGTAAAATTAAATACATTGAGATATTTCAATCTTTATTTATTTTTAAGTATAAACCAGCTGGCTTTTGTGGTAAGCAATCATCTGTACAAGTAATATCCCAATCCTTAGTTATGTTTTGGAATAAAATCTCCAAGACTAGAATGTCTTTTCTGGAGCATCTGGTCCTAGACATCAATGGGAACATTCCACGTGTTGGACAAAGAGAAGACAGAATTCTGCTTTTCTGCAGGAAAATGCATTTCATCTATGCCGTTATTTTTCTTTTGAGCACACAACTAGGTTTTAAATAGGTGCAAGATGGTTCAGGCTGGTTTGTGATGCTTCTCTCATTCATTATTTTCTAAGCATATGTTTTCAACAGCAAACTTCTGTGGGATGGTACAAAGCAAAGTGCATTCCTGGCTGTTTCTGCTGTAGATGTCATTCTTGCTTGGGCAGTGATCTTACTGGATGTCCAAAGCAGAACAGGCCAGAACCACTGAGCTGTTGGAGAAAAATCTGCTGTAGAAATGGTGCTGTTGACTTTGCCAGTGGCATGGGTTCCCACTGAGCGTTGTACTGAACCACTACTTTTGCATGGACCACAGGGAGCAATGCAGAGTGCTTGCCTTAAGATTTAAAATGTAAAGCAGTTCGAAGATGCCTACAATTAAAAAGTCTTATGGCCATACAGGTTACTATGTTGGCTGCATCAGACAAGCAAGCTCTGGAATACTAGATGTCTCTAATGTAATGATCTCTTTCTTGTTGGTTTGTTTGTTTAATTTTTGTGTCCCTTCTAGATGCTTGATCTCATGCAACCTTCATCCTTGTTTATGGGACCAATTATTTGCTCGTTTAGAAAAGTGGCTAAAAGCTCAGTACCAAAATTATGCTGCTTTTTTGGCCCAGCCACTTCGGCAAGATCAAGTCATGTAGCCACATGGTATAGCAACACCTCCACAAGGTGGATTATGCCCTTCTGCTCAAATAACAGGCAGAGGGTAAGTGGAAACAAAACTGTCTTTGCAGCCAATGAGACAGAGATGAACAGCATCTGGAAGCCAAAACACATACTAAGATACTTCTAATTCAGGGAAACACCCACTTTTCAGAGTCATTCATACTTTTTTTGCAGAAAACAGCAGTTAGATATTTCTTTTTTTCTTGACTGCCATACTTTCTCTCTTCTCATTATTCACTATGATGTAATTGTTTAATGATTGACGCAGGACTATTTTGATTTTCTTAATTACATTTGTGAACCCACATTTGATTTGGCAGCGAGGTCATAATTTCTGATGAATTTAAGATTCATGTTGATTCATTCATCCTTTGACATACTTTATTTCTAAACACCTTTGTTCATTTGGCTTAATTCAATATAATTAATTTTCTGGCATAAAATGAAGGCTCATGGTTTTGATTAGGTGGCAGCTTCTTGATGGGTTATTTGTAAATCTTTAAACCTTATTCACAGCTTTTCCTAATCAATATCTGACTTTTTTGACTTTTGCTTTCCTTCTCATAGTAATATCTGCCCATAAAGCCATCTCCAGAGTCTTTCAGGCATTTTCTACTCACTGTGGAATCTGTCTCCTTCAGAAATTCTTACTTCTCTTACAACATATGGAGGATCAGATGGGGTTTTAGAGCTCGTCTCAACAGTGCCTTGTTACTATGGTATGTGTTGCTTTGGTATTCACAGGCTGTGGCATCAGGAGAATGACTTACCCATTTTCAGATTTGACAGCTTATGTTTTTAATGTTGTTTGAGGGGGGAAGTCTGAATTGACTTTTGATTTGTCATCAACTAAAGCAAATCAGTCTTTTACCCTATCTATGTCTGACTTTTAAATCCTAAGAGTCTGTCTTCTCTCAATGATAACATGTTTTCAGAATCTTTCAACACTTCCTTAATTGCTAAAATTTGCAAACAAGAGAAACACCCATGCCTAGCTGTCCGCCAGTAGTTCCCTTGGTCAGGCTTTTTCAATCTGTCGTCTTCTAGTGTTTCCCTCCTCAGATTTTCAAGGGGAATGGAGGAGAAGATTAAAGGGTTATCCAGAGGTTACATTCAACTGTTTGTTCATTAGATTCCTGGCTCACTTGGTTGTTCAAAGGAGTGCCTGAACATATGAATGGTGTTGTTATATTACCCATATTTATTTAATACACACAGTTTCTCTGGGCTGACTCCTGTCAGGCTGAGAAAGGCAGGAGCCAATTTGAAAACCTTCAAGCCTTTTCTGAGGGAGCAACCACTAATTATCATCCTTTCCTGAATTTCCTTTTCTTGTTTGCTTGCCTTGAATGTAGGGATGGAGCAGAGCTTTGGAAGCCTGACAAATATCAATCAGTCTGCTCAGCATACAGCACCGCGACTCTTTGCTTACTTCACTTGTTAGATGCTACTCGATGCTTCTGTAGTACTTGATGTTACTAAGCAAAAGCTTTTGTTAAAGATCAAAAATACTTGTTCTAGTATATCTGTGGCAACACATACTTGAATTTTTCTCAGTGTGAGATACCCGATGTCTTGGTATTGGGACTGTATTTCTACTGTTACCTGATTTGGTCTGAGTTGGCCTAAACCTTTATGCAAGAAATGTGTTCTTTCTACACCCTTTGTAAGCTATGTTATCATTGTTCTCGGTGTAAGCCTTGAGTTGGTGATATGCATTTCTTCTGCAATATAGGTCAAGCCCTGCATGAAAAAATCACATGATTTTGCATTATTATTTTTTCTGTGTTCCTAGTCTTGGTGACTCTGCCTCTTTCAGGCACTTTGTTTTAAGTTAACCACAAGAGGCTCCTTTGAGCTTGGAGAACACCCATGAGATTTACTACAAATGTGACACAGTGACACCTGGGAAGGGCTCTACTGGGACAGACCAAAGATCCCTCTGAGCCAGGCCTGACAGCAGCACTGGGCAGCAGCAGATGACTGGGAAAAACTGCAGGACTAGGGCAATGGTGTAGCGACTTTTCTTTGATATAGTCTCCTGGCCCCAAGTGACTGCTGCCCGAGGACTTCCTTAGCCAGAAGTGAGTCTTGCCATTTGACAGCTTTTGGGTGGCTTTTGTCTTTATTTGTCTAATTAGCTTTTTAAGCCTGTATAAATGTCCAACATGCACAAAATGCTAGCACAGGGAGTTTGGTTTCTTAAGTACACATTGCATGAAGAAATACTTCATTTTCTTTGGTTTGAGCCTGTTTCATTTAATCCCATGACAGAACATAAACGACCTGTTTCTTTCCTGTTCACCTTCACCCTGCGACTCAGGCCCACGCTACAGACCTCTGCCATGGCCTTTTCCTTTCACCCTTGTGGTCTTCCTCACCGCTCCTCAACAAATGAGAGAGGTCGCTACTGAGCAACACAGACCATCCTTCCCACCAAAATCCAGTGGCCTACCCATGTGACACAGGGGAGCACAGCGCAGCAAATCTTGCTTTGGCTCAGAAGGGGGTGGTAGGTCCTCAAGGACACAGCACAATACTGTGCAGAGACACTACATAGGGTCCCCAAAGCAATACAACCAGGTTAGCACTGCCTCTCGCAAGGGCTAATTAACTCAGGACTAATTAATAGCATCATACCACACTGACACAGCCATCCAGAACTTGCTCTCTAGCTGCTTGCTTGGGGATCGCCTCACAGTGTGGGATTCAGTATAGATACATCCTCAGGACACTGCCTTGCATGTAGCCCAGCAACTGCAGGGGTGACACTGTAGACTTGATTATCCACTCATTTACAGTACTTTTAGCTCTGAGCAACTCTCCTGAAGTTATTGGAGTTACAGTGGTATCTTCCCAGTACAATACAGGAGAAAAACCAGGTACAAAAAGCGTGTGTATGTGTATACAAATGTATGGAGTGCAAAAGAACATTATTAAAGTCACTAATTCAATAAATCAGAACATTTCCTTGCAACTGCCTGTGCACAGGATAAAGATCTCTCACTTATGTGCTCACGCACCCAAGTTTCCTGAGGACCACAACCTCAGTGGGTGCGTAAGGAGGACATCAACCATACAACGAGCAGTAGCTTAATATTTTCCTTTACCTTGGGTGCTCAGCTGGCAGCTCTAGGCGCTGTTTGCTGCACACTGTTCAAACTCACCACTGCAGACAGAAGTATTAATTTCCCCCAGACCTGTTTTTGGTGCTGCTACCCACGGGATCAGCGCAGTGTACGATTAGCACAAACAAATTACGTTGGTTCCCGCACACAGGGAGCTGAGGGCAACAGCCTTAGCCAAGACCACAGATAGGCATTTTCAACTCTCTTTTGACTTGTGAACCACTAAATCTTTTCCATTGAAGGAAAAGACCATGTATAGTGAATTTATACCTACTGAAAATACTTTTTTCTCTTTCATTTTTGTGTACCACTACAATCCATGCCTTGGCCCAGCCAAACCCAGTCTCCCGTACCTGCTCCTTGCCCACTGTCTATCGCTGAGTCCTACAGCCTAGGACCAGTTTCCATCTTCCAGACCCCCCATGTCTTTCCTAAGTATCATTTTCCTTTGCCCAGACATTCCCAGGGTCACTTGAAAACAGTGGCCAAATGTGCTCTTCTAGCTCTAACCAATATCCCTGTTTCCTGCTCCAGGCATCCCTCCCAGTATAAACACCCTTCTGGCCTTATTTACATGTCCAAAGAACAGGCACAGACTGAAGTAATTTGCCAAACCAGGTCCATGTGTTGCCCCCTTGCAGTAGTTTGGGGTGCTGCAGGTGGACCTTGGGAACAACTGACACCTGAGTGCAGCACAGTGCACCCTCAGGATGCCACTTCCCTGCACTGAGATGTTATACATTTAAACAATTTGAAGTTAATTAAGAGTATTGGCTTGGAACTAAATCAGGAATCTCACACATCTGTGTTCCCTTCCTAGAAAAGAGGCTGTTTAAAGAATGCCTGAAGCTAAACACATTATTTTGTACCTTGCTTAAAAAGTTGGGGTTTTTTTCTTCTCTTTTAACCTACATTGCTAGATGCCTATGAACATCTTTTTAAAATGCGGGGTGATTTTTTAACTGATAATGAAAATTATTATTTTGTATGCAATTTAACTTCATCCTAACATCAGACTGCATAATTTAAAGTGAGTTTTCTTCATATACATAACATCATAACATTCCAAGACTCAAAGTCTCTAGCGTATTTAAATGCCTGTTGGTTAGGGTTCGCTTTAGATCCAAATCTCCAGCGTCCCAAGCATGCTACTTGAGCCTCATGATAGCTAAAACTAGTTTCAATGGAATCTTCTCCAGCAGGCAGGTTAGGTTTTGCTTACCCTATTTTAAATCAGATATGCTATGATTTTTATGTCTGCTATGAAAATGGCTTTGATCACACTTCTTCATGCCACTTTCACCTAAGCACTTTCAGGTGTTGCCAGCCCCCAATGATTTGTTCAAAGGTCTTAAAGAAAAGGGAAAAATTGCAACATCAGATTTTCAGACATTCAGTTGTCAGCTCTGATTTGCGATTTACACTTGACATCATATTCGTTATGGACCGCTTTATTTTTACTTACAAAACTGACATGTTTTGTTCCAAAACAATAAAAAGTATGGAGGGGTTTTTTTCCTTTCTTAGCTCATAGTGGCACAAGAGATATAGCATAGCACTAATAGTATCTCAGTGAAGGAACATGCTAACAGGTTCAACACAAACAAAAGGAGGTACTCACCCAAAATGTGGCTGTGCTGTGCAACTCCTTACCACAGGACAGAGTGGAAGCTAAAAGGCTACACGGATCAAAAAAAAATCATTAGGAAAATTCATGGAACAAAATGATCAAGTATTAAATACGAAAGTACCAGCTCGCTGAGGAGGGCCATGAGCTGCAGAACACTGCAGGTGGCAAAAGCCATCGGTCACCGGTATGGGACATGGGGCTACACGAACCCTTCAGCTAGCCAAACTACGACTATTTTCATGTCCTTCTTATTCTAGGAAAATGAAAGTACAGTTTCAAGCCTGATCCAGGCAATGGTGAGTTGGAAAAGTAGACTGAATTATCAGATTAAATTTAAAATAAAATAAAATAATCAAGGAAATCTTTGCCTATATGGAAGCAGCACAGCAGCAGCAGCTAGATGAAGATGTAAAGATCTGAACAGCAAAAGCAAACCCTCCAAAGTGCTTTTAACATGGAGGGAGCAAAGAAAAAGCTTCACACACCTGATGGTGACACAGAGACAGTAAGCAAGTAAGAAGCTGATAATGGTGAACTGCTTGTGGGTGAGCAGAAGTAAACATGACTGAATTAGCAGAGCTGTAACTTACGTAAAAATTAGACCAAAAAAAACCCCAAAACAGCACAGTACAAATATCAACAGGGAAAGCTTAATTCAGGCTTCCCTATTTCCCCAAGTGGAAAAGACATTGCTGTAGGCCTGCATTTTGTCAGCACCTACACAAGGAAGCTAAAGGAGGGAGCTGGATGGGGCAGGGGACTGGAGGTGAAAAGGACGTGCAAAATGTCCCTTGTCTGACCCATCTGTGCCATGTTTTGCGCTGAAATTCCTCTCCCACCACGTCATGCTAAGGGCACCTGTGTCTCTGGCAGTAGTGGAGGCTGGAATGGGGCTACTGAGAGCAAACTCAGTTTCATCTTTTGCTTTTTGCAGGACAATCTCTTTGATATA
Organism: Astur gentilis; assembly: GCF_929443795.1. Taxonomy (NCBI): domain Eukaryota; kingdom Metazoa; phylum Chordata; class Aves; order Accipitriformes; family Accipitridae; genus Astur; species Astur gentilis. Next base: position 4,171,364 of record NC_064881.1, on the reverse strand, counting down.
GATTCATGGTGGGTCTCACCTATACTTTAGAAACCAATGTTCACAGCTTCTCTGAAGAACAGTAATCATTTAGCAGATCTTTGCTGTGCTGCAACTGCTTCAAAATATGGTAAGTAATTACAATTAACTAACACTGTATGAACATCTGTATAAAGAGATCCACATCATTCATCACAGATGGATTGGGATATATTCCATTGCAGGGTATCTTTTCTCAAAGACTGGACTAGAAATAAGAAAACCACTGTTCTTGTGTTGTAATAAAAACTCCACAGAGACTCCTCATCCTGCCCTGTAATGTGTGGCATTGACAAATATAAATCAGAGAGAAGCCAGAACAAAAAAGGTTTAGATTCTCTGCAATGCTCAGATTTTTGCAAGTAGGGTATCCATAATACCTGGGGAATGTTTAGGGTTGACTGATGAATGTATAAGGCAGGGCTGTCAGCTAAGGTGTTTCTATGTTTAAAGCAGGGTAACATCAGGAAAACAACAGCATGTATGGGTTCATACCACCTGTAGTGCCTTGGATGCAGCAGAGCTTCTCCTTCTTCTGCAAGGCCCAGGTCTGGGATGAGTGAGGGTCACTAGTGCACCAGGTGCATCCTGCAGTGCAGTGAGGTGGCACCTTGCGACTAGAGGCGGTGTCGACCCAAAGGTAGTCCTTCCCTCATGGAAATTTGGAAGGCCCATGTGTGGGAAGGTGACTCCCTTCCAAACCGATCAGGCTGAGAGAAGTGGAAGTCACCATGTGTGAAGTCCCCAGTGAAGAGAGAAAATGCATGGTTCCTTTTTTTGTGCACCATTTAGCAAAACAGCATATGGATCAGGATATTTATATCCAAGAGGCATGATAGGAAACTTGAAAAAAAATTGAGAATGACCTTTTGTGTGTTCATTTGCTTTACTTAAGTTGGTAGTGCTGTTTTTATCTCTCCAGCTACTGTTAACTAGTCACTGTCATTAAGTACCTTGAATGCCTTGAAGACATGTGTGTTTTGGTGTTTGCTAAAATTCAGCCACCTATAGAATTTGCTTACGTCTAAAACATTTACACATACTCAATGATTACAGCAAATGTTCACTGCCAGCTATAAACACAATATGATATTCTGTGAACAGGGACAATCAGCAGACTACTTCATGATTATGGATCTAGGCTGAAACATAATTAATTTTGTGTGAAAAACCTTTTCCAGACTTTTTAAGGCTGCAGTTCCAGAAAAGTAAAATAAAGTCAGATGCTGATGGTGACTGGCTGTTGTACTTACGGTGTCCCTATCTCATCAGCCACTAGTAGTGAGCTATTCGTAACGGCATGGAGACGGGCTTCCCTTGAGTACATGAAGCCGAGCATCTGTTTCTGCAGCTGCCAGTCAGGCAGTGTCACCTGTGCGCCGTTCCTCCAGCTTCAATCGAGGAGCAGCCTCTGAGCACCGCAGCAGAGGCAGGAGCTTCGTTCCCGCCGAGGATGGTGGAAGCTGCATGTGTGACACTTCATCAGCATGATGAAATGGTTCATGGGCTGGCCCCAAACACACATTCAGAAAGAGGGTGAGGAGCTGCCTGTGTTTATCGCTATTTGTCATAGGCAGACTCTTTCACAAAACTAATCATGCAGGAAAGTAATGGCTTACTGAAATCTCCTGCTGTGCATTAAAAATATAGGGCACAAGAGGGAACAGCTTGAGTATTCCTCCCCCAGGTTACAGGTTTAAGACCAAAGCTCTCTGAGATGAAAAGAGGTGAGATCTTGGCCCCTCCTGCACTCCCCAGCACCCTTGTCCAAACACGCATCTCGGTTATGTTAGACACTGCTCAGGCTGGGGATCAGCACAGACCCAGTCTTGCAGCAGTACATGTGAGCATGTGGGCATCCAGGCCAGGTGTGGAGGAACGCACGTGTGAAAATGCTGTGCCATAACCACTGTTACAGGCCATGAGCCGACGGCATGACTTGTGTCCCTGGCACAGAGCTGGCCCCAGTCCTTGAATTTAGCAGCCTGCTGCTACCACCCTCACAGACCTCAGCTGGCATCCAGGTCTCTGTGACTGCTCCCTGAAGGGGAGCCCAAGTTTCTCTGCAGCTTAGTTAGTATTGCTAATTGCCATGGTCACTTTCCAAGGGGAACCAAGGGAACAAGTTGCACCCCAAAACAAACCCTGCTAGATTTCTTTCAAGCAATAGTGCCCACTCCATGGGACACAGATGTTGAGAGGTAAAGCTCATCTGGTACAAACAGTCATTCCTTAGTGTTGTTGACCTGCCAGGGCTCCAGGAAAGAATGAGATGTAGTGGCTCCAAAAATAACCTTTAAAAAGTCTCCTGATATCTGTTGAGAAAATACAACAGAAATGTAGTGATTTGCTCCTCCAAAAATGAAATAGAAACTGAAGAAAGATGTATTTCACTTTTCTCCATTATTTCTCTCTAAAGTCTTCCTTTTCTTCCTCCATATCCAATGAGCCTATACTTAGCAGAAATGAGTCATTCAGCAATATTTACTAGTCCACTGGATGGCCTGTTCCATCTAACAAGGTGGGAGCAGATCCCATTGGGTCAACCTTCTCCATAGGACCAGAGGCACATGTGAGCTTCTGGGCTGGGAGACCCAGACTCAATCTTCAGATAATAGTCAGGGGCTCATTTTTTCTTCACTCCCTCAGTCTCGCACCCTTATTTCTGCTGTCAGGGGCCTTGGATGACCACGCCAGAGGAAGCTGTGGCATCCTGCAGCCAGGACCTCAATGTGGATGATGAGAAGACCAGAGCTTGTGGCCAAGCTGAGATCTACTGTATTCACAGCCCACACTGTCCCCAAAAGTTGACCCCTATTTAGCCAGTGTCTCTCTGAACATTGTGTCTACCCACAGTGACAGCAGTTTTGCTATTTGTTTTATTTGTTATTAGTTGTATGTCAAAAGCCTTGCTATCACTATACATACATTTCAGGGTGAGGACCTGTATTTTTTTAAAGCAAGAAGCCATTTGTAGTCTCTCAGTCTTGGAGAAATCCAACCTGAGGTACCATTAAAGGTGCTTCAGAAGTGATACACATCTGTTTTAAAGATGGGAGGTACTGCAACACTGCAGCAAATGCCTCCCTGCATGAGGCTCAGGAACCCAATGTTGGCCATGCTCAAGTTCCCACGCTGATGAGATCCTGAATACAGAAGGACTCTGGCAAATACTTACTTTTCCAACTGATGATGCAGTAACATTTTCCCTCATCCTGCTTGTCCTGAATTTCTGTTTGTGATAAAAGAACCTGAATTGATCAGGTATTTGGTCTGGGCATTCAAATCACTCTGGAAATTTCCTGGTACAGTAGTCAGTGAAATGGTTAACAAGCCATGTGTGTAAGGGGAAGAATTATCTGTTAGAGTGAACAGCCAGTACAGGCAGGGGCAAGAGGAAAGGAAGAGGGACATAGGACTTCCCGCCTCCTCTTGTGTTTTCCAGCTGCAGGCTTCATTGTCCCCAGTCTCCTATTGCCCACAGCCTGTGCCCCAGCAGAAAACCTGTTTTCTGGGCAACAGACAACGGAAACCAGTTAGAGTAATGGCCATAATCCCCAACCGACAGTTTGTGTTACCTCTGTAAATTTTCCCTAGAATGGCAGGTTGCTAGAGAGGGACATCTGTCAGTGAGAAAAAAAATGATGGGGGGGGCTCTCGCTCTGGACTTTGTGCAATTTCCTGGCTGGGGTCCTGGGGAGGCTGCAGCCCTCGCAGCCCAGCCGCAGCCACGCGATGTCTTGTCTCCCAGGTCGGATATGCAGCTGGCAGTGCTTCCTACGCTCCTTTTGTTCCACGCTCATTTCCTGGCCTGCAACGCTGTGCTCCGTGGGGACGTTGCACATATCAAAAATGCAGGGTGAAGTTGTCTAGAAATGGAGACAGGTTGTTTTTGGCAGGAGGCCCTTGAGCCAGAAACATTTTACCAGAAGAAATATGGTCGATATTTATGGAAAGTAGGATTCGACTTTCAATGGGGCTTATGTTCGTAAGTCACTTATGGCCTTTCTGAAAATCCCACCAATAATTCTTAAATTAAACAAGTCAGCATTTCCATGCAAGCTGAAGAACGAAGCGCTGTGTCCCACTTATGGATCTGAGCTAAGCAACTGAAGAGCCAAAGAAATCTTCAGAGGCTTGGTATGATCATGTGGAGTGCTCGTACATTTTTTTATGTGCAGTATGTGACATGCATCACTCAAAAGAGCCTAAAGAGCCATTGCATTCCAGCAAGTACTGGAGAGACCTTGGCAAAATGTATCATCTGGCCTCTTGTACTTACAAGGCAAGATTTAATGACCGCTGATTCATATTTAGGCTGGATTGCAATAATCTTCAGAAAACGTCTAGAATGATAAAGGGTTCTGCCATAGGCTATATATCTTCACAAGACTTGGTCCCAATCCCGGGTGGCTCCTCTTTTCAACTGATGGTACAAAATATCCCATTAGAGTAGACAAAATTTTCTTTGGGTATTTTTACAGGATGTTACATCAAGTCCAGAGAAACCCAAGCCAAGCCAGCTCAAACCAGTTACCAAAATCAGCTTTCAGACCACCATGGACATATGCAAGACAGCCAAGGAGCCTGAGGACTGACTGCCTGGGGAGCAGCTCTGCAAAAAGGACCTGGGGGTCCTGGTGGACTTTAGGCTAAGCGTGGATCTGCAGTGCGTGCTGGCAGCAAGGAAGGCAAACAACAGCCTGGGATGTGCTAACAGGAGCATAGTAAGGGTGTCAGTGGAAGTGATTACTCCCCTTTACTTGGTGCTTGTTGCAATTTTGGCCCCCCAGTAGAAGAAAGATGTTGAACCGGAGCAAGTTCAGTGGAGGCCACCAAGACAGTCAGGGCTGGACCACTTGCTGCGGGACGGGGACTAATTCAACCTGGAGATGAGATAGCTTTGGGAGCACCTAATAGCTGCCTGCTGGTGCCCTGAGCAACTGCAATGATCCCATGATAGTCAAGAGCATTATCAGCTGCAATTACATTATAAATGCCCCTGAAATCCCAGCCTGGCGTCACCCACCCAACTATTAATTGGGTAAATTTCAGGAAAGCTGTCACTGATCGCTGGTAGATTGCTTAACTAAACAATAGAGCTGCTCCTCTCCTTAAGAAGTATCAACAGGTGGAGAAAGTGATGGAAATGAATGCTTGCAATTATTACAGTTGGTAAAATGACTTCTTAGACCTCCACAGAGCACAGCTCCCTTCAGAGTATGAGTTAAGAGGGCATGAAGCAAAGCTTTGAAGGTTCCCCTCAGCTTTGAGACCACCATCAGTGGCAAAGTCAGTGCTATTGTCCCACAAGCATATAAAGGCAGTTAATGTGGAAGGTAGCGTAACAGGATCCAGTCTTCTGAAGAACATCAGGAAAACTTCCTCTAGCCCTTCTAATAACCAGCGGTGGTCAAGTACTTAAAATACCTGCCAGATATTGCAAACAATGAACAGAAGGGGATGTTGAATTAGGGAGCTAATGGACATAAATCAGTCTTTGTAGCTGTATAAGAGTGCTCTCCAGTGGTAACAGTACTCTTTCCCTTGTTGTGTAATTCAGACCGTGCATTATTAAGGAAGAAAGAGCCCACTGGTTGAGCAAGAGTGGCTTTGGTAAACTTGGCAAGAGGTGGCTAGATAAATGCACTCATGACTGTGGAACTATGGTCTAAAACAGCAAAGATTTGGAGATGTGTTACAAAAGGATTCAGATGCGAAAAAGAAAGGAAAGAATGAAGTTAAAAAATGGCTCTATTACTTTTGAAACTGAGGCTGGAAAGACAGAAAAGGTTTCAAATGAGGTAGATATCACAGTTCTAGGAGAAAAGACAAATACTATACAGAAGGTGACTATTCTGATAGTATCTGTAGTATTACTGTGTAGCTTCTGCACAACAAAAAACCCCATTGTGCACATTGTCAGAGCCAAGAGTGCGAATGACAGAAGAACAGAACCCCCAAAAGGCATAAAACAAAAGGCATGTGGCTGCAGTGATAGTTGTTCTCCTTAGCTGTGACTATTGGGGAGGCAAAAAAAGCAAAGACTGTTCCAGGAAGCAGCCAAGAAAGAAGAGATGCCCATGAAATCTCAAGCCCACACCAATGAGCAAGAAGAAACAGTGGGAAGATGGAGCAAATGAGACCCTGAGGATGTGGCAAGTGAGACTTCAACTTGGGTAGTAACCAACACTTTGAGAAAAGGGGAAGTAGGAAATGCATAGTATCTGTGGAGAAGGAGGAAGGAACTGAGAAGTGAAGTTCTGGAATTTCTGGAATATGTTGAAGAAGAACGGGAAGAGGTACCTAGCAGACAGGCTAAACCAGGAAGTGTGTTTTCAGTGCAGCTGGCTATCACAAGTTAGTAGAAACATAGCATAATGGTATATTTTTTCTCTTAGATTTGTTGCCCATGAGTTAGAGTCACTACAGGACAAAGATAAAGCCATAACTTGGACTGGGTGAAATGAAAACTTCAAATAGCTGATCTGAGGCAAACAGGCCAGCAACAGATTTAATCATGGGACATCCCACACTTGGTTTTGTACACTGTTCTGGCAAGTACACATAATTCAATAATCACATTTATGCTTAGACTCAAACAAAAGGCAAAGCATAGCTAAGAGGAGAAAATAAAATTTTAGGAAAATTTCCATTGGCATATTAGGTGAGGCAGGTGTGGGCACTGCTCCTGATACCAGAAACACCCTTATGGAGATCATTGGCTCGAATAAGACAAGGCTACAAGGTCTTAAGCACCTACCTCAGACCTAGTGTAAACAGGAACATTTATGTGCTACAGTGGATTACACTAATAATCTACCCCAATGCTACAGGAAAGGTGATTTCCCTTTGTAGGATTATTAACTTCTGTGTCCTAGATGACTGAAATTTCTTTTAGGCCTTGATTGAGCAGGTCAGTTTACTTACATGCTTGCCTTTAATGACATGCCTCACTGTTCTGATGATCTATAGCTGCACTTTTTAATCACTTGCTAAATTAGACACTATATTGCCAGCCTTTTGTCCACTCCAAGTAGCCTTCGACCTTTTTTTTAATATAGAAAAATAGGAATTGTTATCTCTTTTTATATTGCTGAAGAAGGCCAAGACAGAGATTAGCCATTAGCTTCGCTAAAGCCAAATTTTAGTCAAAGAAATGCAGAAATTACAGTTTCATAATCCTTCCAAGAAGGGAGTTACATTATTCATGTGAATGCTAAATATATTTTCCATTATTTTGTTCATGTGAATGCACTCTTGAACCACTCCACTCAAGATTTTTATCAGTTTCAGATGCAAAAGCATAGTATTAAAATACTTTAGTAGTAATTTGAGTTGTCTAATAATTCTATATCGTGGAGCCATCACCAAAGGTAATGACAGCAATACTGCTGATACTGATCTGTGTGCTCTGTGTTTATTCTTTTCATACTGTTGTTTGATTTCCTACAAGCCACCTTGGGAGGCAGCAAGCAAACCTGAGTTTATCCAAAGGGTTAATAACAAGAAACTTGCTTCCCAAATGCTTCTCAGATTCTGAGGCACAACTGATTACTTAAAAGGATTTGGTAGACTGTGCCTGCTGTTAAGCCTAAGAAGAAAGATAATTTGTTACATTTTAAGATGTATTCAAGCCTGTAAAACCACTGGTCTTCAGGGATGGGTGTTCGTTGTTTCAGATATCATGCCAAACTCTGACATTTGAGAGAGAGGCTGTCTGAGATGAAGTATAAATGAGGGGCTTTTATGAGAGATACCAGATAGCCTTTAACAGAGAAGTGTGTCCACAATGGCGTTTAAGCGGAAGTCTGGCTTTACACAACATATTGTTGGTACCGTTACATCCTATGGTGTTACAATCTCCAGCAACAGCAACAGAAGGATCTTTCTAGCTTTTGCCTTCACTGGTGGAGCTGCCAGCCATGTCAAATTGCATAACATTGTTGTATGTCTACTATATGCTGGGTAGAGATGACAAAGTTACTCTGCTTCTTTTGCTAGCCAGAAAGCTTCAGACAAAGCTATTTCCTTATAGAAACTATGTTATTATTGTAGTGATAGGTCAACACCATGGTTATAGGCTACTAAATAGAGTGCCAAAGTATTTGTTTAAGAAGTAATCTGGAAAAATAAATTTAAAAAAAAAAAAAAAAAAACCCCAAAAAAAAAACCCAAAAAAAAAAAAAAAAAAACCAAAAAGGGTTTTGATAAAAAATGAAGTACTTTTAGAAAAGATGAATGCCTGTAAGATTTTATTCTTTTGGGTTGAAGTCAAGAAACTGTGCAACATTCAGTTATCTCAAGCCTGAAGCCAGTGCAAACACCAGCAGAACTGGGACAGGCCAGAAATAAGAGTATTTCTGGGTTGCTGCAATACCTGCTCCTTCAGCAGACAGTGTGGTACAGCGCTGAGGGCAGCTATCAGCATTTTTATGCTTTTTGTCTGAGCATTTCTGAAAGATGATCACAATGTCAGTCAAAACCTGTTCCCACCTGCCATCTCCAAGAGCCCTCGACGCTGCTGCTGAGGCAGGCTGCTGACCAGAAGGACCCTCAAGGGCAGCCAAAATATCTGCTTGACCTTTATGGTGGTAGGTTCTGGCCAGGTCCATAAAGAAAACTCATGACAGTGACATCCCATCCCACCTCACACAGTTTAAAACCACAGAGCAAGGGGAGAGGGCAGTGATTTATTCTGAGTGACTCCCAGACCTTTGGGCCCACACTGCACAGGGGTGGATGCCACACATCTGGCTGCAGCACAAGGGTGTCCCACAATGCAGGGCTATGCACTGCATATCGGCATATCCCACCCTGTCCCCCATCACCTTTCTGATCAGTAATTCTAGGCCCTAATTGTAAAAACTCCTCTACTCAAGAAGAAACCGCTGGGTTTCATAGCACTGGCTGGAATGGCCCTGTGAAGGCAGGATGCGTGAGCTCCCACGTCAGCACTGCTGTGTCACCTTCGCTAGTGTCCTGACCCCATCCTTGCCTGCCTGGAAGGGGGTCCGCCGACTCGGGGATTTTCAGCCCCTGCTCCTGTGTGAACCGGGAGAGAGCAAGGCATGAGGCACTGCACTGGGGGTAAGATCCAGTGCTTTTAAACCACAGACTGATCTGGTGTCTGCTCTCACTATCAAGAAAGTTCCTAGCATTGTTCCTCTCATTCAGTAAGAGTCTCCAAAGTCTCATTCAGCTTGGTGGCCTCCCTGCTCCCCATGGCCAGAAACTGAGCCACCTCAGATGTTCCTGATGAGCACTCATGCCTTCATGTTGGCTCCTTCCAGGAAATCCACTCTGCTCCCCTCTTCTTCTCCTCCGTTGGACCTCCCCGCTCCTACCAGCAAACTTCATCTCACCGTGCTCATACTGCTCTGTCCTTTCCACTTACATGGCTTAAATGCACTGTGACTGAATTAACCACCAGAGCTCTCCCACTGATCCTGGCATCCGAACTGCACCAAGCCAAACCACTGTCATATTTGGAAAATTATTGTCAGTCAATGGCCAGTCTTAACTATCATTTCCAACTGGCAATGCTCTCTCTTCACCAGTCACTCTGTTGTCCTATATGCTTTCTGGGCACAGCTTGATTTCTGAACACAAATTGATCCTTCTCATCAGCATTAAGTTGGAGGCATCAAACGAAGCTAGCAGGAAGCAGGTTCAAAACAAGCAAAATGAAGAGCTTTAGAGCTTCTTGCTGGAAGATGTAGCAGATTTGAGAAGTTTGCATCGTTTCCTGGGGAGACTGCAATTTCATGGCAGACAAACGCACTGAAGATCAATAAATCTGTGGAAAGCACACCTGGTCCAGGAAGTCCTGTGCCACTAATGGCTGGGGCTTGGGAGAGCACTCAGTGGAAGTATCACTTTATACCCTTTCGTGGGCTTCTGCTTTTGGCTACGGGCAGAAACAGGACACTGGGTTGTACAAACCTTTGGTCTGATCCAGTACACCCTTTCTTCTGTTCTTATGTTAATCTGTCACAGAAACACGTAGCACGATAGCAGGGAGCCTCACAACACTTCATTTTCCAGTCCCTGTGCTCAGGGGTTTAGATTAGAAACAGATTACAGCTGAAGGATCCCTGAGCAGCAACGGACTGTGCCAGCTTGGGAGCTAGGCACAGGATAGCTGTTGTGCCCAAAGTAATTATCATGGCAGGGCTGGTCTGACACGGTTAATAAATAAGAGATGTTTGAGCAAGCAGTTCTTTACAGCTTGCTTCATCTTCCTCTTCGCATAGGAGTGAGCTGGACTGCGCAGGCATGTCCTCAGTTGTTCTCACCACTTTTAGTCCTCCACCCCAGGGGATTTTGCACCAGAGTCCTGAGAAACACTCTACAGATGCAGAGTGGAAAACATGACTTTCCATGGAAGTCCACTCATTCAGTGCCTCTCGAGGAAGCCCCAGAAGACTTCCAGGCCAACCAGTAAGGATCCCTGCCTTCTTGCCACCCAGATGCTGCTGCCGGAAAGATGTATGAACACCCAAGAGGAACCCTTAGCCTCACCATGAGAAAGGCTTGCTGCCAGAGAGGAAGCAGACAGGAGCAGGTCTGATGGAGGGTTTCAGAAGACAGAATTCAGCAAGAAGGTGCAGGAATCAAACAAGGAGTTGAACTTTCTGTCCCTCCCCTGAGCCTTGGATAGAGGCAACCTGGGGAGAAAAGTTCGGCACAGCAACCAGCCCTTGCTTGTGGTTTGCAGCATTATGAGAGAAGGCTCCTCTCCATAAATAAGCCCCTCTTTTATTGCAGATTAGACAGAACTGAAGGGTGTCTTCCTTGCATATTGCTCAGTCAGGCAGCATTTCAACAGAGCAGAAAAACATCCTCTTTTTTTTTTTTTTCTTTTCTTTTTTTTTTTCCCCTTCATTCCCCTTCAAGAAGCAGCCTGAGTGTTTGAAAGTTCTGTGGTTTGGTTTGGAGTTCAGTCATCCCTACAGAGAACTTGTTCTGCCAATCTCTACATACATGTCAGCCTAAATAGCAACAGATGTACAGTACCTTAGATGTATAAAATTTTCATAAAATATAACAAACGCTGTTTTTCCACTTGGGATGAGTCATTAACCATATGCTCATGATACTGCTCTTTTCAAGGGAAGAGCTGAAGTCGTATGTTTGGGCTAGACAGAGCCCAGCCCTGTGAGGTTTCCCAAGAGCAAGGGCAAGACCCCTTGCACCCCAGTTCCTCTAAGGACCCCTGAGACCCCTGCACACAGAGAAGTCACAAGTCCAGCGCTTACAGCTTCTCTGTAGGAGCAACATCTTCTCTGGGGTAGGCAATCCAGACTACTGGTGAGGGAAGGGTAGCGCCCCACTGCAGGTCTGCCAAAACCTGCCAGCAGGTGAGTGGGCACTCAGGGGACATTCTTGCAGGAGACATCCAAGCAGACACGGTCTCGTTGCGCTTTCCGTGCTTCCGAAGGCGGGGAGGGTGTGCCTGCAGCAGGGCGCTGCTTGGAGAACCCCCAGGGGAGCCGCAAAGCTGCACACAGCCCTTGGGTGTGGGCAGTGGCCTTACAGACCCAGCCGTTCTGACCCTTCCTCCTCCTATGAGCAGTAATTAATTGAAAATGCTCTCACATAATTTTTTTAGGTGAGTTTGGAGATGGGCCTGTTCTGCCTCCCACTGCAGCTGGCAGGAGTTTCCCCCCACCTCAGCAGGAGTGGGAACAGGCCTTTGCTGCTGCAAATATGTCCTCTCCCTCTAGTTTTTTGTTTTTTTTTTCTCATCGAACCTTCCCTCCAGGTGAGCTGTATGTGCAAATAGGAGTTAATCCCTTGACTAAAATATTATTTGAACGCAGAACTTACTAAATGCTGTTCCACTGGGGTTTAAGGAGGTTATATTTTAGCTCATCAGCAAAACCAGGGCTGAGCCTAGAAAAACACCAAGCCATGAATATAAACAGGAAAGTGATAGTTGAACTTTGCCATGTATTCCAATCTCTCACACACAAGCTGTACAAATGTAGCCACTTCTTTTTAATTTTAACAAGAACTCCAAACTTCAGTTCTATTCAGTACATGAGGAACATCAATCCAGTTCCCAGTGAGCTGTACTAGCAAAACTGGCTATGATGGCTTCCCCTGGATCCCACAGGAGTGTCAAGTTCTGTGTCTTCTTGGTATTAGCCTTCATTTACTCTTGGCATGGTCTGATCAAATGGCCACTGGGAATTCAGTTGGGGAAGAGCTCACAAACCTAGTTAGCATTTTTGTACAATGAGGAGCATTGCCATGTCCATCCTGCCCATGCACAGAATATACTTTAGTGTCTGGAAAGAGCCACTAATCTGGAGGACAAAGATCTTTTCCCAGGAGCCCAGATGTCGGCCCAAGTGAACCAGAGGAGACAGAGAAGTGTTCAGTGCACAACAGCCAGGTCTGCTTGGCAGCTGCTAAGATGGACAAGACTGAAACGGTGCAGCACAGGTAAAGAAAGATCTCTCCTAGCAGTACACAGTAGCAATCCTGGTTGTGGGAAGTCCCTCCTTGATGAGCAAGTGGACTGTAAAGCAGCAAGCAAGGTATAGCTGGCCAGTGCAGGGGGACCCAGAGAGCTCTGCATCTACCGTAACCTGTCTTTATTTCACCTCTTTCTTCACAGGCGGTGCAGAGGTTATGATTAAATCACTGCTGCATATTGGTGATCCCCATTCGACGTGCAGATAGTATCTCCAACTCTACAGCATCATACCTCCAGAATATGGAGGGCTATGATCCACTTTCCTTCATCAACTCTAGCTCTGTTGTTTTGTGCATTGTTGAATGCTGTCACCCAGACCATGCTTTATTATTAACAACCTCTTCTTATTTATTTCAGTTATTACAAGCACTTAGCACACACTTATCATCGTAGATTATGAGTTTGTTTTATGGGGATTACGTTGAGTAATTATCATTCCTAGTAAGAGAAATGAACTGTCATGCTCCCCCACTGCCAGCAGCTTTTAATCTGACCAGACAGCGAGGAACCCAGGATTTCACAGTTTAAACAGATGGAAAGGTCTGGGCAAAGAGGTGTATCTTGCAGCTCCTTCTAAATGCGGCCAAGTTCACGCTGAAGCATATTTCTGTCAGGGGCGTATTCCAGAGGTGTGAACCTGGAGTGCCTGGTGAGCATTCAGCTCCAACTTCTAGCTAAGAATAGTTCATATGGCAGTTTGGAAGTAGTGAGGCTGTTCTTAAATATCCTGGCCTTTGGCTGTGGTGACCACAACCTTGAATTTCACCTACCTGTCAACTGGGATACTGAATGGGGAGCAGAGCAGTGGCATAGTGTAAGGCTGGGGCAGCTTCTCTGGGTGTTTCTTCAGGGGTGTTTTCAGGATTTGATGGAGGAACTGTCAAAAAGTACCAAAAAGAGGAGTAAGTGGTGGAGTGCAGGCTGTCCTGTCAGGGATCCTTGGAAAGAGTTGGAGGGCTTCCTTTAAACTGGCCTTTTGCACCAAAGCAGGAGCATGCCTTTCTTTATATTGTCTTACTTGGGAGCATAAAGCAGAGCTCTGGGAGCAGGGGCAGGGCCAGAGGTATGGAGCTGGTAGAGGGCATATGAGTCTGGGTTTGGGCATCAGGGAAGGAGAGCAGGGGCTCAGTGGCCAGCCAGTCTGAGTGTGGGTGCTGACCTCTGGAGACTGGTGTAGCAGCAACACAATGCTGGGTTCCGTAGGGTGGCAGACAGCTAGGTGGTGGACAGGCAGGACATTGTGTCCACAACTAGCTGTTATTCAAGCTCCAGGTGTGGTCCAAAGTTTCAGACCAGACCACTGCCAGCAGAGCCTTGGCCAGGGGCTGTGGGATCTCTGCTTTACTCTGAGTTGTAAAATGATGCATATCTCCTAGTCGAGTGGTGTTTAACTAGGTCAGAGAAGGTAGCCATGGGACCAAGATGGAGAAGTTTTAGTAGTAAAAGCAAAATGAGGCTAATGATGGAGCTCATCAGTGTCCCAAATTCTTTCTTTGGATACTGAAAGGCAGACTTTGCCAGCAAGCAGAGGCCATTTGAGGGAAGTGGGAGATTTTGTTGCCCTCTTTCAATGTACCCTGGACATTGCTGAGAGCAGTTTATGTGACAGTGGGAGGAGTCCTCCATACAGTTCAGGAGTCACAGCAGAGCTGTACAGTACTTCTCTGCATGGAAAATAGATGTGGGCCATTATGCAAAGCCAAATCCATGGGAGGAAGATGCAGCATAGAGGGTTGTCTCGGTGAAGGACAGAGGTGTCACAGGTATAGTATGTCTGTTTGGACATAAGGTCTCCTCTCCCAGAAGCAAGTGATCCATACCATAGTACTTAGCCCTACTTCCGCTGACATAATAGGCCTCACACCCCTCCTGACACGTGGTCCAGGCCGGTGAGGTCCTGGTGTGAGGTCTTTGCCCCACGTTCTGCATGGAAAGAAAGAAAGGCATGCAGAGGCAGTGCCATCCAACCCTTCCTGGAGCGGTCGGCCTCCTTCTAGTTTGAGATGACATTCAGGATGTGGAAAGAGGGACTATGCTCGGGAGACTTGCAAAAATAGATCGCGGTTTGACTAGGAGATCACACATAAATATATGTGGGCTGTGCCCAGGCTGTCCCATAAGAGAAGAATTTGGCATGTGTTGAAGATGGGCCAACACACAGGTATTGGATGGTTTCCAGGCATTATTGTTTCTGTAAGCAACACCAACAGAAAGATATTGGATCCCCAGCAGTTGTCATGCAAAATCATTCTCAATCCATTTCATCCTCACGAGTACTGTTGCCCTCCACCTCACCTTCACAAGAGATGGTGATAGGAAGATCATGACTAACTGGGGAGAGTTTTTGACTCAAGCTGAGTTTTAGGAAAGGAGATGTGTCAGATCAACATAGCCATGCTGAAATGGCTTATAAACAGCGCTGCCCAGAGCACTGAATGTTAGAGACATGTAACTGAGAACTTCACCCACATTTGAGCAGCAGCAAACACCATGCAGGAGGAAGGACCCGGTGTGGAGGGAAGGTGAAAAGAGGTGGCTGGGCTGGTTTGTGAGTCCTCGCTACCCTGTGCCCAGTGTCTGCTTAAATTCAAACCAGACACAAGCAGCACAGCTCTCTGTTAGAGCTGTTGTCCAAGCTGCTGCGCAGAAAGGAAACCTGAGCTGGAGCGGGGTCTGATCTGGGCACTTTGAAGTGATTTCTTTCAGTAAGGAAACAATTTCCTTTGTCTGTACATGTTCAGGAAAACTGCCTCATCAGAGACTGGTTTTCAGGATATTCGGATCATAATTGTTTTGTCCAGAAAAGCTCTGTGACTGGAAACAGAAAAAAAATATATATAAAAGGTAGGAAAAAAAAAAGCTTGTGAATATATTACATCCATCTGCAGAGGGAGAAAAAAAGGAACCAGGGCTCAGTCAGAACAACAGTCGAGATCTCATTCTGCTCTCAGCTACACTGGGTTTGCCCCACTGAAAACACCGAGATGAGCCCGGACTGGAAAAACACGGGGACTACTGCAGCCAGCCCTCTCCCTGGTAGACACCAGCAATTTTGTTCGGTGCAGTGCCGTTCAGGTTTTCAAAATATCATGTATTTTGCGACACCTCTGCACTGCGAGGGGGGCGGAAAGGGACAGCAGAGATAGAGACAGGACCCGCGTTTAAAGGTGTTTCGCCACAACAGAGAGGAGAAGGTATACCTTGTCATATACGTAGAGAGGCAGCAGGCGCTGCAGGGGCTCGGGTTTCTTTTCTTTCTGGCTGTTTGTTTCAACAAGCGCTCTCTCTCATGTTCCCTGCCAGCGAGAGGCGGGGAGCATTTCTCCCCTCTCCCTCGGTCCCCGTGCCCTGCTGCCCACGCGTGGGGCGATGGCAGCAGGCACATGCCGCAGCCACGTCTGGACTGCTGATGCCCTCTTCCCACTTGGCACCCAACCTGGATCCCTTACGTGTGCGTAACTTCTACTGAAGTCGGTGCAAGTGTTATGTCTGCAGGATTAGCTGTGTCCCTCGGCAATTCCTAATATTTTCTTTCCTCACATTCTTCGCGTTGGAAGGTTTAACAGAGTCACAGAGCTCTGCTGTCCAAGAGACCGTTCCCCTTCCAGAGCAGGATCTCTCCCTCCAGTACACTTGCCAGCATGCTGTCCAGTCCAATTTCAAGTGAGTCAAATGTTGGTGTTTCCATCGCTTGCCTGGAAGACAATTCCACTGCTCAAGCAGTCCAAGCCATTAGGAACATTTTCCTGATATTCAGCCTAAATATTCTCTTTCTCAAATTCATCCCATTGCTCCAGGGATTCATGTTACTGGAGATGGGCTCATATTAAAATCTCTTGCTGTGCCTTTCCCTGGACAAATTCACTTAGTACTTTCATAGAGGAAGGAAAGAAGGAAGGAAGGAAAGAAGGAAAGAAGGAAGGAAGGAAGGAAGGAAGGAGCTTGCCTATCATATCATCCTGGAAGCAGAGAAATATTTCTAGAGCTCTCACTTCATTAAAAAAAACAAATTTGAATCCTCAGAGTTGCTTGTTTGACACATTGGTACATGAAGTCCAATATTTACGTACAAAACAGGCACATCATTTGTAGCAATAATAGAAGCTTCTTCCTATCCTGCTAAAACCCTGTAACTGTATTTTAGAGAGATTGTATCTAACAAAGTTATTCTTTTTTTGCATCCCATGTGGTCTTTATCCTCAACTGGTAGTGCTGAGCTAAACAGAAATGAGTGACAACTACAGTGACAATTTTAGTTCCTATTCAGTAAAGCAAAGAGGCACATACTTAACTTTAAGACTGAGCTTAGCTGAATCCAGTTTTTGTGCTTTGGACCCTTGTCAAATTTGAAATGGCCAAAACTACCAATGCGCTTCATGCAGGTCACTAAAGAGCACTGCAGAGATGGGGGTTTTATTCTCTGTGGTTGCCCTCCAGCCTGCGCTGAACAGCTACATTTCAATTGGTTGCAAGCACTCAGAGTAACCATCTCATGTATAGGAGAAATAATGGAAAAACTGAAATCAGCTGCCTCCTGCCCTAATCTCTCTGAAAGAGTCCTTTGGAGTATGACTCCTAACGTGTATGTTTTAGTTTTCAATTGTCTGGTTCACTGGCATTCAAAAATGTCAGTCTTGTACTCCAAGAAAACAACACATATTCACTAGTTAATGGAAATCTGAAGCATTTATGCCTCTTAAATGAATTATGGACATTGTGAACTCTACTTACTTCAGTCTTTTCTTCAATTACTAAAACTATATTTCCTCCCTTTCTTGTTCTTTTGCATTTGAAGAATAAATTACAAGTAACTGATCAGATTATTTCTTCCCTTCAGGGAAACAAATGTGATAGGGGTTCAGACATCATTCTTCTCAATATTACCAGTGTTATCTAATAGAGCAAACAGGTTTCTGCAGGCCCCATGCCCAAACCTGCTGGTTCCTTAGCAAATTCTGCAGCAAAATGGGATGCCAAAGCTGTTGGGTGCAGAAGGCATTTGTCTGTCTCAGCCCTAGACTCCCTATCTTCTGGCTGCATTGAAATCTCAATCCCAGAGGATCTTCCTTTTGGAGGAAACCTTTCTGTGTAGAGGAGAGAAACACAGCTGGGTGTGTGCACATCAGTGTTTCTCAAAAACTACTGCACACTTATCTCTTTTATGTAAAAGAAAACACTGATAACAGGCACTGGCTCCAAGGATCACCAAATTAATTACCAGTTGTACTGTGTGCTGCTAATAAATGCAAAAAGCCAGCCTAAATAGGAAGCGTTAGATAGCTGTGCTATTTGCAAACATGGCAGCCCAGTGTTTGAACCCTTTAGGCTGTAATACTGCCTCTGAACTGTAATCAGGAACAATCCCTGCCCTGATTTACTGAGGTCAACAGCCTTCTTCAGATCCCACTTTGAAACCCCTGTCTAGCCTAATACCTCCAGGAGGGGAAGGAGAGAGGTAAGAGGACAGAGAGTTAAGGCTGAAGCAGGGGGGTTATCATCATCATCATCATCATCATCATTATTATTATTATTGCTTTAATTACAGTGTTTAAAATGCATACCTGATGAATAATGCCAGCCTGTTGTCTACCACTTAGCATCAGCAGATCTCCAAATGCTTCACAAAACCAGCATCATTATCCTCATTTTACTGGGGCTCTGGGACTTTCAAAACAAAAAAAGGTGCTTGTGCACCATTCAGGGAGATGGATGCTTTTGGGAGAGTATTTGTGTATTTGTCCTGCGGTGTTTTCCATGCATGTCCACTGGTCATGTCCTCACTGTGAAGGCCTGACCTCCAGATGTCCAGAAGTTTTTGACAAAAGTCCAGTGTCTTTTTTTTTCCCCTGCCCAGGCAAACTTTCCAGTTGGAAACTGATGCCACAGCCAGGGAAAGCCAAACATATGGAAGTTTCACATTTTGCAGACAGGAAACACTCAGGGGACCAAAGGTCATCCACCAGGCTGGGGCTAAAGCCAGGGTTACAACCCACATTTCCTGACCTCTGAGGCAGTGCTAAACCCACTAAACCCCCTTCTCCTTCTCTACGCGCGTTATATTTCCTCTACTCTTTCCATGGCTTTCAAGAGGACCTAAAGCCCCATGGACATGGTTTCCGCAATGTATGTTCAGCTGGCTGGCTAGCTGGTCCTCTGAAGCCTCAGGCGTTGCTTTAATAGAAATATGTAGTAATAATAATGCAGCCGCCTGCCCTGCGCATGTTAATACTGTCACCACACTGCTTTGTCAGCTGCCTGGAGCTGTTGGCGAGCCCCAGTCAAAGTACCCTTGCTGGCCTCCCTTTCTGCCAGCGGATGTTTGCTGCGTCCAGGTGCCTGTGTGGCCTTGTCCTCCCCTCGTGTGTCAGCACATTGCAGAGCAATGAGCACAGGCTGGGCTGGGATCACTGGCACGTTGTTGCTGAACTGTCTGCGCTGATTTCAATCTGTCCCAAATGGCTCGGTGTTTGTACAGGCTGGCGTGGGGTGCTGGGGTGTTCAGGAGATGCTCCGGGCTGTTACGGCTTATTTGAGCAGACTTCCTTCCTACCCTCCACCCCTCGCCTAACCTGCAGACAAATACTGCTCTTCTGGATTTCACAGTGAAGCTCATTGTTTTGGGCTAAGTCCTCCTTGATGGGATCTTATACAGGCAGTTGGTCTCTCTCGGTTGGCTTGGATTCATGGTGGGTGCTCTGGGCCAAATCCAGCAAGGCTTGTCTCCTTGAGAGGGTCCCCTGCCACCAGAAAGCATGTGGCAGAGGGTTGGAGGAGGAAGATGAGCTGTTCCCTGTGTGAGCATGAGGGTTGCAAGTTTTGTTTGGACAATAAAAATATCCCTCCATGTTGGTCTGCATAAGACGGAGGTCTGTTCACCCAAGGGATGGGACATCTCACTTATGTTGACTGATCTTCTGCATATTTTCACCTAGGACTTTGCATTTCTCATACTGTATTGCTTTGGAGGTTAAGAGACAGCAAGAGGACATGAGGCTAATTTCAGGACCACTGATGCCCCAGAGGATTTGTTTATATTCTGTATATCTCCACTTGAAGCTGTACAAAAAGGTGCACAACAGAAAGAGATGCGTGCATGTATGTGTGTGTACATTTGTGTTTGTGATGTTCTATTAAAATGCCGAGTGATGAAAACTCTTTTTCACTCCCCCTCCACCCCCCGGACTGATTTATTAATAATTTGTGTTCCATTACAAAAAAATGAGCTTTTATGTGAATTGTACTGTGCCCTGAAATTGTTTTAGTGGCAGATCATAATTTACTATTGGGGTTTCAGGAGTCAGTGCAGAGCACAATGCCATCTCCATATTCATATTTCAGATCTGTCAGAGCACCCGGATTGTTCATGTAATCAGATGGATTTCCATTCGAGTCCTTGAGAGACAAGAAAACTGGCCATCACAGAGAGATCCTTGGCAATTAAAATGAATAAGAGCTGCCACTCTCAGTGGATGTCTTCTGGGTTACCATGGGGGACAGAGATTGGTATGAGGTTTAATCAGGCACTAACAGCACCTTGCTGGGAACTTCATGGCTGATAAAGGCAGCAGCATCAGACCAAGTAGCTCCTCTCTTTTTAAAGGGAAAGAGGCCATTTTTTAAAAATATAATAAATCCCGTGAAGTTTTGCAGTGTTTGATAGCAGAGAAGATTTAGGGGGTTTGGGGTTACTTTTTTCCCCCGCAAATGAAGCACCCCTCTTTGTCCATTAAAACCAAGTGAAACGTGCACGCTGGATGCTCAGTACATCAAGCGTTTGCAGGGTGGTTTTTAATTGCTTGTATTTTGCTTGTACTGTGGCTACTAATGTGATATTTGGGGGGTTTTAATTAATTTTGCTGTGACTTTGTGGCTATTGAAGGGTGACAGATTGGCAGCCCAGAGCTGGAAATCCTTTACTTATCCCCAGAACAATTGCAACGCAGGCAGCAGCAATGAAAGCATCCCCAGCCAGCGTGGAAGGCCCAGAACAAGGATGAAGGTAAGCCTTCCCAGGCTTTCTGCTGAGACTGCTATTGAAGATACCAATTAGTGCCAAACTGTATTTTGTTATGGAGGAGGCACCGTTCCACTAGGACAGGACTGTAACTGAGGCACCTTTACTCCTCAGCTGGCTACAACTTTCAGTCCTTAATGAAATGGCCTGAATTATTACCTGCAATCTTTCTGGCCTGATCCAGTATGGCACTAAGCCTCAGGTAAGCTGCGTGCACCCTCTGTGCCGTGCCATGCTGTGCCGTTCCAAGCCGAGGAGGGTCCGTGCAAACCGGCAGCACACAGAGCGATGCGGGGGTCCAGTTGCTGCCTCCATAGCATCCGCAGAGCCAGTCTCACTGAACCTGCTTGTCACCTGTTTAATGGGGTTTGCTGAGAAAGGAATAAAAGAGAAGGGAAATTTTCCCTTGTTGTGTTTTGCCCCCAAATGTGCACGCCCGTAATTCCAGGGCATCACCAAAAATGTTTGTACATTGGACCACAGAAATATTAAAGCTTTTTCTTGTAAGGCTGAAGAGCCACAGCTTCATTTATACATTTACAGTTCCTTGGCGTGAAGTGGGTAATGGAGTGGGTACAGTATGCAGCGCTCAGAGCATGCCTGGATGAGAGGGTTTTCCTTCAAGAAGACTTGATGGTGACTGTACTGCTTCTTAACTGTCAAGCTATTTTTTCCTTGCTAGGTTTCATTTGTGTTTTTCTTCACCTTTTGGAGACCCCTTACCTCTCCCCTCTTAAATCTACGCTCACCACAGAGCAGACATAATCCCAGATTTTCAGTAAATCAACACTATATGCTCCCTACTGACTAAGAGAATTTGATACTGACAGATTGTTACACCTAAAAGAAAAATACTGCCATAGTTTCTCTAACATGCTTTGCCTGCAATGCTGAGCAAGGACGGATGTGTGATATCCATTATGAATGTAACAATACAGGTAGCCTACCGTAATACAACTATTTTTAATTTATATTTCATGATGGAGAGCATGGATGCAGCCATGAATCACTGTCCTCCCCTTTTAGCTCAGTGAAACCACACTGTCCGTAATATTGCAGCCGTACAATTAACTCCTTTCATCAGCAGCACTGCAGATTTCAGTCTTGTGCAAAGCCATTGTTTAATCTACACATGTATAGAAACCACCCTGTAGAATAGCAACATTTTGCATTTATATGACACTCGACATCTGAGTATCGCTACGTGCTGGACAGATGTGTAATTAATGTTGCCTTTCAACCTCTCTGTTTGGTGGGTAAATTCTAGACTGGGAACGAAGTTATATTCAATCCTAGGACGTGATGCTGAGCATCAGCAATGCCTGTATGCTGTATAATTCTCCCATGTACTCAATGAAGGGATTAAATGCATTCCCCTCCTCACCCTCAATTTTCCTAGATCCCTTGAAGGGCTACTACTGCCTACATAATCTTCATCCCTGAAATAAAATCCTTTGGATCCTCTGGGGCCCTTATTAACTGGATGTTTGCTATGCTCTGCCTTGAAATGGTCTTCAATGTCCTTATTGTTTTGCAAAGACCATGCCATGATTTCTGAGCAAATCCTTCCCTTTCATCTGCCCTTTATTAGCCCGGATGGACAGAAGTTCAGGGAACTCTCCTTTTAGCAGTAAGATCTCCGTTCAGTGAACTGCATAAAGATACCATATGCAAAAAGAGATGTTTGGGTCTGATGAACTCCATCCTGCCCAGACTCACCACAGGGCAACCCCTTCCAGCCTGGTCTCCCCTAAGAAGCAAAGGTACCAGCCTGACAAGCCTAGGCTATTCCTGAAAACCTCAGAGCAGCATTTCAACCCCTGGAGGGATTCTTCCACCTTGGCAGTGCAGAGATCTTCATAATGCTGCCTAGTTATTTAATCATTCCTGAGCTTTCCCCTGGGAAGCATGGACTTAGGGGTGACAGAGAGGAATGGATGGTTGGAAGCTTTCCTTGACAACAATGGGTAAATTCCTATCTGCACTGGAGGGAGAGAAGTAGTGAAACGTCAAGGAAACAACACTGTCATAAGAAAGAAATTAAAGCCTCCTCCTTCCCCCCATTTCCCTTTAAGCCACAGGAAGGTCTGATCTAGTTGCCTGTCTGGGGGAAGCTGGCTTTGGGTGACCAGCTCAGTGTGCCAGGAAAGCTGGGGCACTGGCATCATCCAAAGGAGAGACGAAGACTCTACCCTGGCACAGGTTCGCTAGTTGAAGCGATGCGCTGCCTCTCCCAGAAGAAACAAGAACTAGCCATGACGGGGAAAGGGGGTTTCTGGATCCCAGGACAGACCTGGTAACAGCTGTGGCATAGCCCAGGGCTCAGCTAGGCTGGAGAAGGTCTGCTCCTTTCCAAATACCCACAGGACTGAGTGTCCAAACACCGGGACTTGCTATTGGGAAAAAAGAAATTAATCAAAGAAAGAGCTGTATTTCAGAAAAGAACACAAGAGTACTGGAATAGAAGGCAAACATTTTATCTGTCCAGTTGGTTAGAGATTATACGGACAAATTTATAGGTGTTAAATTGGACACCAGAGGGCTTCCATATTGTTCTGTGAATTAATGTATTGCAGAAGTAGTAACATTAAATACAACAGAGGTAAAGTAGTGTTAAAAACCCCACATGTTCTATGCTCTGTGCCATGATTAGCTGGGATGACAGGCAAATTACGGCTGAAAAGAAGGATTTTCAAGGATTCGCCTTAAATTTATCTATCAGCCAGTGATGACGCCTTCAGCATTGCAATGCTGTGGGACAGTGTTTTAGAGCATCAGTTACGATTACTTAGGGCACTGGCCTAGGAAGGAAGAACAGCACCTACTGATACCCCAGCACCCAGGTGTACAGCACCTGGGGCTTTCCTTCAAGGGCTTCTGTCCAAATACTTACCAGACCCAACCTCACTTAGCTTATAAGATTTGACAAGGCCACCTCAGACCAAGATACCATGGCTACAGGCAGCAGCATGGGGAGTGTTGCTTACCACGCTTACTCAAATAGGAGGAGATAGACTGCAAATGGTAACGAGCAAGAGAAGCAAAGAGTCTAAAAGAAGAGTCAAGGCAGGGGAGAAAAGAAGAGGCTGAAGCTAAAAAGTGGTTCTGGAGTGAGGCTTATGTGTTGGTGCAGAGGCTAAAAACATTACCAGGCTCCTCTAAAAGGCTTATTTGAAAAAACTGAATGAATTTCAGAGCAGAACCAATGCCTCTATAACCACTGCTTCTGGGATAGATTTACAGCATAAACCCACTGGGACAGATTCAATGTTGGAGTGAGTGAACGTAACTCTATTGAAGTTAATGGACTTGCGCCCGCTTATATCAAAGATGAATTTAGTCTATAGAGAAGGAAAACGGGATTTAACCTGCAAATCACCTGTTATAGAGACTAACAATATAATATATGATGAAAAGACAAGCAAGAATTCAGGAGTTTGCTTAAAATGCTTCATTCTGTGCTCATCCGGATCGCCTGCATTCCCTGTGTTTCTAATTACCCAAAACCTTTCCCACTAGCTAGCACTGTGAAGAATAGTATTTAACATTCGTATTATAGTAACAACCAGAGATCCGGTGAGGGTCCCATTACACTCAGTGCTCTACAAACACAAAAGCATGCTTAATCCCCTCTCCGAAGAACTTCCACTTTTTTTCTGTGGACATGGAGGCCAATTAGAGCTGCTGAAGTTCAGAGTTGGAGTCAAGATTTAACACTGTGGGACTGATACGCAAGGGGCAATAACTGGGAGACATATCTAGCTACAGCACAGCCAGTTTTAGGGAGATCAAGACTGGAAAATATTGACTGCAGTATTCAAATATCAGATTAAAATCTATTAATAGAATGAATTGGGGGACAGTCTACTGTATCTTTGTTGATGTTAATAGGGTAATAAATCAACAGGAGAGAAGACTGATGAGGAATAAATAATTGCTGTTTGTATATGAAATCTTGCATTGTGCTCTGTAAGTATTCTGAGGGACTTGGATGAAAGTAACTATCATTATAGTGTACTATTAAGGCTGTTACTAATCACCTTAATAATACCAATACTGTTGACTTGTAATTTGAAAGTATCATCTGCTGCATCCTGGCTTGTGGGTGATGCAGCTGGGTAATGAGGCAGTGGCAGGTGACGCAGGGATTTTTCTCTTGGAGGAGCAATTTGTGACACGGTCACAGGTGCTGCTTGCACAGACACAAGGTGGTGATGGTTGTGTACTCACTCTGCCATGGCTGCATGACAGTTTATAAGACAAGCTCACTCCCAGAGTGTATACAAAACATTAAAAGCAAGAAATAAACAAATTGGTTTAAATCTCATAAAACACTATTTAAAAAAAAAAAAAAATGGGACCAACCCTTCAGTCTTACCCATACTGTTTTCTTACACCACTCTATCAGTAGGTGGGTTTTCAAGCAGTTGTCTTAGCTGGAGCAACTTTCAGGTGGATTATAGTATGTGTAGGTAAGTGGGTAGGTCTATGCAACACTTCCCCCTCACCCTTTCCTCCTGCTTCTCCTCCAAGGTGGCATTTCAGAGGCATGCCAAGAAAGGGCAGCCCCAGAGGGACTGTCAAAAAACAGCACAACCCAGAGCAGCCCTGAGGCTGTTCTGAATTGCACCAGGGGTTAAACCTGCCTCCAGCCAGCCTCAGGATTCGGGGTGTACATACAGCATGGCACAGCCCACTATCTCCCCACTCTGTGGTAAACTGACTGATACTCAAGGGCGTCTGAGAGCAAACTGAATAGAGCTAGTCTGGATTCGGAGTGCTGTACCAGGGTGCAAAGCCTGGTCCTTTACCCCCGCTTTGCCCAGAAGAAAAGACCATCCATGTTCTGTCTCTCAGCCACCAAAACCTATGCCAGAAGAGCCTCCACAATTTTCCCCAGGTGTGGCCTATACCCAAGTCTGTGATGTACAGAAGTAACTACCTGTCTGCAAATACCTTCAGCATGTCAGCCCATGCTAACACTCCCAGGACAAGTACAAGCAGGGAAAGCATTGCATTTTTAAATGGGCATCTACTGTTGGAGGATGTATCCTTTGCTGTCCAGGACTGGGAAGCCTCTAACACTGGTTAATTATCTCTAAGATGAAGGGCTTAATTGGGAATGTCACAAGCTAAACTTTGTTCCCTTTGAAGAGCTGTCTACCTCACGTGGTGCTCAGAGAAATATTAGACAGCAAACTCAGTTCAGTTTTCATTGTTTCTTTTCTGTTCCATAAAAATGCAAGCAGTCATGGAAATGCTATCGAACGTGTCTCCTGTGCTTCCATCCACATACCCCATACTTCTGTGATGACACCCAGACTCAGGCGAGAGAATGATGGTGAAGGTCAAGTGTGGAGAAAGGAAACTCTAAACAATAATGGATGATTTATAGCATACAGTGAATCTTATCTGGGTCACACTTTTGAAGGGCTCCATTTCTCAACTCTTCTAATTCTTGAATTAATTAAGTTCTCACACCCATTATTTTGTTTCTCTTTTGCTATGCAGCTCGAGACACAGAGGCGACAGGCTGAGTGATGGACTTCAGAGCAGGGATTCTTCTTGCACTGTGTGAAAGAGCTTTCAACAGTCAGCCTTGTCTCTGCAGCAACAGGACTCAGAGACACTCCTCGCTGAGGCTTCTTCAGTCTTCCTCTTGCTCTGCTTATTCAGACCTCTTCCACATCTCCTTTAATGACCACTACCCAGATTTCATTTGTGTGGCCTACTGAATAGGAAGTCTTTCCCCCAAGCATGCTCATCCAAAGAGAATTAAGAGCCTTCTTATGACCCTCAGGCACGTGTGATTACATGGGGCAATGGACTCTTTCCAAAGAGGAGACTACTTAAGGGAAAAGACATGCTTATTCTCTCTGATGTTCACATTGCTTGCATGGACCTCATCCATCTTCCTGCATTGACACTCAGATTCTGCTGTTGCAAGTGCAATACAAGCACAGAGCTTGACAGAGGAACTAGGCAGTTATCTCCTTACAGTCTGATCTTCCACATTTTGTCCACAGAAGCCTTGATCCTAAAAAGTGCTCCCTGAAGAGCATCCTCGGTGTGTCTTCTACATGGGTAGCCATGTGAGCTCTTTGTAGGCTGCAGTCTGAAAACCATAAGCTCAAGTCTGGGAAATTGCCTACTAGATTCCTGTGGTTCTGTGAAAAAAAGAGAAAACAGAAATAATAATAAATCGTTAAGGGCAATCAAAAATTAATTCTGCAATAAATCTATATGCAATCTGTCCCCTGTACTCCTGTGTGTTTACTTATATTTATAAGATTTGTTTTATGAATGATTTGCCATTAATGGAGAAAAGAGAGATTAAGAAACAAAAGCTGTAGCTTCAATCCATCATTAGGGAATTAATCAATTGGCAGCCTGTGCAGACAGCTATTTAGATCTGTGGCCTGAACAGCCTAATTGGGGGAAACATGTTAAAGGGGCTAGAATGATGTTCAAAGTAGCATAAATTAGCCCATTTTGGACCCATCACATGGCCTAATTTAACAACTTCTCTACCTCAGAGTTTGGCAAGTGATCACATCTCTTGATCTTCTTTGCAGCTTCCTACACTGATAGGGCTGTGAAGTATATTTCCATCCGAAAACAATTAACTATAAACACTCCAGCTAGTCAATAAAAGGAAAGGGGAAGAAGCCTTCTAGCCTGCACTGTGAAACATTGTCCTTATCCGGGTTTGCCCCTCTGCCCAGCTGTAGGTGTTTGTAGCCATTGCTGCAAGTGAGGATAGAAGCAGGTCAAGGCCTCCTTCACCGTGGCTCTCAGCTCCCCCGTAGGGCTGATGGGGTTGGGATGATCTTTGCACTCCTACCCTCACCAGTGGTATGTGACTGCTTCCTACACTCCTGGAAAAAAAAAAAATAAGAGGATGCATTTCAGGGTTTCCTAGTTTTTATGTCGGTTGTAAAGTGTTTTGACCTCTGAGATATGTAAATAAAAGTGTTTGAGTGGAAAAACCCAACGGGAATAAGGGCTGTGGGTTCAAACCCATTATCTTTTACTAAGAACAAGTGAAAATTCATAAATGTAAGTTCCCTGGAAGTTCAGCATTTTCTGGGATCTGGGCCTTGCACTGGCTTCGAATTCAGCAGAAAGCCTGTTTATGATGGGCCCAACCAAATCCCCATGAAGTCACTAAACCGCTTGGGTGCTTGAAATCTGGGACTCGTCCCAGTGGTGAATTTGTCAGTCTCAGCATGTTGCTGCCACCGGTGCAATCAATGCCTATACGTTCTGCTGTTCACTCAGTTGAGGCCACTCAGCTCTAGCTCATACCGTTACTTCTGGTTACCTCATGTGGTGTCAGAGAGATGCTGCCCAGGGACTTTCAAACACCATTTAGCTTTAGGGTTCTAAATGTTTCAGCATCTTTGCCAGACAGCACCCTGACAACACGGCTAAACCAAACTAACCTTATACATATATCGTACATGACGTTTGTTTTGGAGCAAACTTGTTGCCCTGCATTCCAGGCCTCTGGAGGCATCATGCCATTCTCTTTATTCATCAGGAGTATGCCCAAATCCCAGAGCTGGATAACGTGCAGGCTATCCACATGCTTCCTGTCTCTGAAGGAAAATGCAGAATGCGGCATCCAGACACGGTTCCAGGCGCAGTCGTTGTCAGCCAGGCAGGTTTCAAATATGCTTGCTGATAGCATCATTGATAACTGTATGCCCGTTCAAGCTCTGTTAGAGACAGAATGGTACTTGTGCAATTCTTGGCCTGGATCTTCTCCTGGCGGGTCAGGACAACTCAGTCTTTGGGCATTAAGGAGTCAAAATGATTGCATATTCTCCCTGAGCAGTGCTAAAATGTCCAGTCGCTGAGCATCCAGCTCCAATCTCATGTCCTCTGGAGGTAAGCCTGAGTTGTTCTGATTTATTCTGAGCTTTCAATGGCATAAATGAGATCAGAATCTGGTTATCTTTTCCTACCGATATCACCTCTGTTAGATTGATGCACCTGGCATACAAGCAGCTGGCATTTTTTAAGAATTTTTTTTATCCATTTACTCACAACTAATTATTCACGAGTTTATACTTGTGACAGGATTTGGTTTAGAGGATCTCCTCCGCACAACTCTGGGATCCACAGATTATATATTTTGATAACCAAACCAACACCCAAGGCAGGCTGCAATTTGGGAGGTATCACTCTTTATATCTCATTCTTTATTCCATTGGCACTAGCTTTAAAAATAGATTGCAGAAAAATGTTTTCTTTTGAAAACATGGTAGCAGGTACAAAGCAAAAGCAACACCAAAGTTGCTGCAAAGACTAAAGGTACAGGAGAAAGCGTTCATTTCAGAAGTTGTTACCACAAAAAGACAGACTCAGAAGGAGCATCCCTCCATTTTGTCTCTCAAACCACCAGAACAACAGTAACATGCAGCCACTGTCTGGGAGAAGGTAAAGTGAAGATACAGGTAATGCAAGATGAGGAATTGCCATGCATTACTTGAATATAATCCCAAGCCAACTTCAAACTACCTAATAACTGAGGCAGGGAGGGGGTCTGGAGCAAAGGTTTAGGCCATAAAGTGTATGACCACTGACTAAAAGCTTCAGCTCAATAGCAGTTCAAACACTGGCTGTTGCTAAAAATCTTCAGTACAGGACAAAGGTGGGGGTCCAAGAAGGCCACTTATTCATCACCAGTTCCCTGAGAGGGAAGGAGAAGAGCATCTCTATCATTAGACTTCTTTTAGACATCTTTTACAGCACAAAGCAGCTTTCTCAGCATTTGACACCTTCTCCTTTTGCAGGAGCACACTCATTCTGCTGGGAGACGTTCCCCTTGTATCTGCAAAGACAGGAGCAAAATATGCTCTGATGGGCACAGCATCCATTACTCCAGAAAGACATATTCCTTTGATATATTTCTGCATGCCACAACAGTGTCAGCTGGCATAGGAGGTCTAGTCTGGAAGCTCAGGCTCTGTGTAGGAACTAAGAAGTGGTGGTTTTGCTGTGCAGTGAATTATTTCAGAATAAATAAATAATACAGATGGGTCAGGACAGGGAGCAGAAAATTAAGCTGTTCATTCTTCCTTCAGCCTTGTATATAACACTGCATTTGGCATGCTACAAAGCTTTCTCTTCTTTCTGCGTCTTAAAAGACAATGCCAGATACTTGAAAAGGTAGCCTTTTAAATTTTGCACATTGAACATATTCAGTGTTTAAAGGAAGGGAAAAGGAGAAAAAAAAAAGGTGAAAAGATAAAGGAAACGAAAAAAAGGCACGATCTCGTAGAGCTACGCAGACCAATGTACGTATTCAAAACCCATTGGTTTTCAGAGCTTTTGCCTTGGTATTTTAGTTACAGAAAACTTCATGTCAGGAAATAAAAGCAAAATGGAGAACCGGGAGAGGAACTGGTGGAAAAGAAGCAGACTTTCATGGCATAGGAAATTCCTACCACTTTTAGCTAACATGTTACTTTCCCTTTTTCCTGGTATACATGAACCCATGAACTGAAGTGTTGAAGACTAACGAGTGTCAGCCAAGACCAGCTATTGACGCTACCCAGGAGCTTACTAAATGCACCAAAGGAGAAGCAAAGTCACGTGAAAGAACCCACTTACAGCTACATACTGCTGCCATCCTTCCTACATGTAAAAAATCCCATCACTAGTATCAGTAGCCTACAGTGAAATCATTGCTAGACTTTTCCTATTTTGTTTTGCAAATCACAGTACGCAATGTATGTTCTGTGTATATTTTCCCAACATACAGTTACTTTCACAGTAAACTGTAAAGATTAATATGAACTGGTCATTTTAAAGATATCTGTTTACATTTGCAAACTGGCCCACTTAAAGTAGGGATGTTTTGCTTCTAAACATGAAGTTACTTAAGGAAACACTGTCACAGTAAGGGAGTTCATTGCGCAGTTTTGAATGGACTGTATTTTTTTCACTCTTCTTGTTTCCCATCTTCTTATGGCACTACTGTAAATATCTAGTTCTTTCAATAACATTTTTGCCTCCCCTTAAAAAGAGTTTCCACACTTACGTAATTTTGCATGGCATGAGCAAGAAGTGTCCAAGGCTTGGAGCAGTACATCATTTATAATACTCCTGCTAATTGAGGAAATGTGGACCAAATCTAAATAGTATGTCAACTTCAGCAGTTTAGGGAAAATTATGTGTCAGATACCATTACACTCACAGGATATAGTAGAAGGAAATAGGCAGTAATCAATATGCTATATCATTGAGTTGGAATTGACTTCTACTTGGCAACAAACCATTAGTCTGTGTAGACATACCAGCTCGGGAATGCTCTGAGAGCCACAGCATTTGGTTAGGAGCCTGGATAAGCCACAAATAACACAAGACCATTAAGTTAGGTAGTATTTGGATTGTCTTTTTCATTTACTTACTTGTGAGTTGAGAGGGGTTTGTAACATTGTTTTCCAAAATGAAACGGGTAAGAGTAGTGCAGGTTGATGTGAGTCAGCATTCAAGACTATATCAAATAAATACAGGTTCATAACCTCTCTATCCCAAACTATATTTCTACTCCACCACAGCAGCCACTAAATTATTCCCAGCAAAACTTCCTTTCACCATGAATCATCTTACTAATGAGGCATGCCTTCTCACAAATCCAGAAACCAGGCCCCCTGCTGTGGAGAGCTAACACCCCATCAGCTCTCATACCCCATGTCTAGCACTGTATAATCCATGCTATGTGCCATGCATATTATGTGTATGCAGCCACCCTTCATCAGAGCTAATGCTACCAGGTTTTGGTTTGATTGGCTCAGATGGATGAAGCAAAGCAGCAGCTGGGAGGAGCTATTTGATTAATAATAAATAGATACAAAGATTTATGATTAACATAGAACATCTTAATGATTTACCATAGCAATGAAACCAATAGGCTGGTATTCCAATCCGATTTCCACAAATTTGTATAATCCTCAGGGTAAAACAATTTAATGTGCTGTCTCTTTTATAGTTACAAAAGGCCTTTCATATGATCAATTATACATAAGAGTATAATAAATGTAACTTTCTTCATACTAATCACATCTAACTTAAATTCTCTTGTCGGTCTTTGGAGTGTATGTAGCATTCCCCATAAAGTTTTTAGTCTCAGCTCTTAGCAAAAGTTAATATACCCAGAACTTCCAAATAAATCATCAGTACAAGGGTCTTCACACTAGTAAAACTGTTCAGACAATGCAGTTTATTAACAAAGCACTCCCTCCTTCCAGTCAAGCCCCTTGCTTAACACAGCAAACTTGCTGCTTCATATCAGGAGGTTGTCTGGAGGTTATGGTGCTGGATCTTTAAAGTTTGGTAAGTAGTATTGATTGTATCAGTGTCATGACACAGGACGATGCAAGACTAGCATAAAGATAACATAGTAGTAACATTTTGCCTAGTAGAACAACTAGGAAAATGAACCACATGAACACATGCAGACAAAGAGCCTCAAAAGCCATGTGGCTTATTAAAAGTTTCAAGTCAGAATTACCATCTAATGTAATTTTGGTTTATAATTTCTATAGAATTGCATTTCATAAAAAGAAAACTGCATGAAGTCCTTCCATCTGAAAGTGAAAGAGAGAGACAGAGATAGAGAGAGGATGTACACCCCACATGGGCATTGAAAAATAATCTTGAAGCTACGTACAGGGGACTATGGTGAAGATGACAGCAGGCACCAAGAGCAATAGAAAGAGGCTGTGGAAAAAGTCTTCCTACTGTGTTATAGCTACCTGTTTTGGCATGAACAATGTTCTTCAGGGTGCATAGCCACAGTATGAAATATGTGTTCATTCATGGTCAGACATCCACAGATTATTCAAAGGGTGAGGAGTTTGTTAGAAAGCAGTTGAGACTACCTGAGCAGGCGAAAAAGAGTAAAAAGAAAAAAAAGTATTTGAAGGCTAGAAAAAGAAGATTTGGCACATGGCTGCAGGTTCCTATAGTGAGAAAGAGAATCCTATAAAAAACATTTCTTACAGGGCATTAGAGGCCTTCAAAAATTTGGCTAAGTAGTAAGACTTTGGGACCTCTCTTGAAACCAGTTACTGCAAATGTCTTGAACACTTTTAATCTGATGTGTTCTGTGAAAGTCTTTTTCACTTCTGGGGAGAAAAAGATGAGACAGACACCCTTCATGAACAGGGCTTTGGGATCTGTGTGTAAAAGTACACAAGAAGTGCATCCATGCCTGTGATGTAATTAATGGCTTTGAAAAACTGCAACTTAAAATAAATCCATTTTGAGTTCTTCCCCCCCCCCCCCTTTTTGCAAGCTGCTAGATTCAGGTTCTCACTTTTAACCACATGTGCCAAAACTATATTTTCCAAGTGAAAGTTCCAATTCTGCCATATTCACCAGGCTCCGGAAACTGGTGCTTTAAGAATCCTCCTCCTCTGTGTTAAAGAGTCTTAACAAAATCAAACTTACTTGACTAGCATAAATAACATTGAGTTAATTGCCTATCATACGGTTTTGTAGTATCTGCATGCACTGTCATTGGTGTACTGTTGTGAGCTGACCTGGCTTTTGAAAATATTGCCCTTAAAGTCTGGCACATTTTTGGAACCAGGCTGTCAGTGAAGGAAAAATGAACTGGAACATCATAATCTGCTTCAACCATAGTAAAGAGAGAGACATCTGGTAGGCCAGTTGGCAGTCAGCCAACAATGAAGACTTCAATTAAAATAATGAACATGTTCTCAGGAGTACGTCTCTGAACTGAAGAAGTTATAAGTCTCGGCTGCTTCTTGAAAGTTGGCTGTAAGTGGTGGCAGTGGGCTTTTGTCCTCATGGTGTACCACGTACGTTGTGGTGTTCCATGGGCCATAAAATCACCGTCTTAAGTACACCTGTAGAGGGTCAGAAATGAAATTAAAAGTGAGTTAGAGGGGTAAGAATGGAACTGTTTCACGCTTCCTAGAGCCATGTAGAAGCCAGGCCAACCTCCCTGGTCTAATGCAGTTGATCTAACTTCCCATTCAGACTGGAAAAGCACCCAAAGGTCCTCCATAGCTGGTCTTGCAGGTGTCCTAGATAAGCCCAAGGTTTTCCTGGGAAATAACTTAAAATGTTCTGAGATTTCTGACTAAAAAGCCAGAGCAGCCTATTTTACCTCCCAACACAAATCACCAGCTCCTACTGTCTTGGGTGTCTAACAAAAGGACAGGAATTGTGCTGGGCATCACTTCCCCAAAGAATCACTAAAATAGAAATCAATGCCCCAGCTGCAAGCCCTTTCAGGAACAAAGCGGTGAGGAAGTAGAGCTATATCAGGTGACAATAAAGCATAGCAGATTTCTGTTATTTTGGTTTCAAAGCAAATTCCTAGCTGTGATTTGGCTTATGGTCAGCAAGTGAATAAAATTCCAACAGTGGTGGCATCCAGATCTGGACGCCACTGACCCAGCCCAGCTCTAACAAAATGTGCAGCTAGAGTAGATTCTCATCAGCCCATCTGCAGTGAAAAAAAAAAAAGAACTGTAATAAAATGCATGCTCTAGTCCAGTTTTGGAATTTAAAAGGGCAGTGGATATCCAGTAGGTGTGCTGTATTTAAATAAGAGGATGGACACAGCAAAATGTGTCACCTAATGAGGCAGCGCAGAAGTTCCTACATAAGACCATTTAAATTTCTAATGGTAATTGCTTTATGGCATTGTGAGGTCATTACAATTCGAGATTAAGATGGCCAAATTGTTGCAGGGAAGATCTTTGGAGACCCTCTTACAAAGCCATTATGAGGCAGTATTACACACACAATGTGATTTCAAAGCATGACTTGGAGAAGACCTCACTACAGTGCTCTTATTGTAAAATTACATTGCGAGACTACAATAGGAAATAAGACTGCAGTGCAAGTCTGTGGAGATTAGACTCAATTATGATGTCAAAACAAACTGAAACAATGTCAATGCAAGTTATACCATTAAGGGTGAGACTTAAACCTAGGAAAGCAAGGAAATTCTGCATTAAACCTGCCACATTACCTTTAAATCACACCTTTGTGCTAAGGTGTTGCAGCAGGTAGAGACCTCTGTTAAAATGTCTCACAGCTCTGGGTATTGCTACATACTGCAGATGATCTCTGTATAAAATTGTTGTAGTTTCATTGCACAAATGTTTAAGTGATTAACCTGAAGTATTTAACCTATAACTGAAGATTCAACAAAATTCAGGGTTGTAGGGAGAACTCCAGGTTAACAATTTCTATCTCACTGGGTGTGCTGTGCCCAGATTTTATACATGTAAAGGGCCTGATCCCTTCCAAAAATAACTTGAACAATTTAGGCACTCTGAGATGAGATAGGAGTTCCCATGTCCTTGGTTTTTTTATAGGAATACCCAGGGCATCAATGGGAATTATGTACCATTGTGTCCAGGTAAAAATATACTAGGGGATACTCCTTCTCCTAACAGCTTATAGCCTGGCTTGAAATAGGAGGTAAAGAGTAGGACAGACCATTGATTTTTGCAATATGTTTTGTAGGAAAGGAGCCCTGCTGAGTAAAATATAGGCATGTACCAAGGCCTGCCTGGGTGCAGCAAACTGTAGGTTTGCAGCCAAAAAGGAGAGCGGAAGGTTGGACCAAAGAAAAGATCTTAAAGTCATCCACATTGATTCACTCAAGGAAGACACCCAATGACTACAGAAACTCTCCACTTCAGTTTTGTTCCTTTGGGATATTGGAACTATGAAAGTGTAAATGATGTTGGGCTGGAGATGTAGCTGATGTAAGCTGGCTGATCCCCAGTGACTTCAGTGGGGTTGCATCAGTTTTTCTCAGCTGTGGGTGTGGCCCATAAAGCCTGTGTATTGTTTCCTGGAGAGCGTATCGACCAACAGAGCTGATGATAGCCTATATGTTGACTTTTCATTCCAGACTTAGTACAACTGTATGAAACACCTTGGACTGACTTTGCAGGGCTTCCACAGACAGTGTATTTCTTCAGTTTTGTTTGTGTTGTGTTTGGCAGCTCCTGAGGCCTGTTCTGAGATCTAGCCTCAAACCAATGCAAACCCCAACCCAGCTCCCTCTGCATCAGCTCATTTTCTAATTCCAAGTTTCATTCAGTGTCCATACATCTGTCCAAATCATAGCAAATGAACCCTGGGTTCACCAAAACTTCTGTAAGCCTTGAGTGATCTTGTCTTAGGTTGAGGGGATTGTAACTGAACCTCCTTGGCTTTGGCTATAGGATTTTCACGCAGTTTTAAGTATGTAACCACTGTGTTGGTTTCTCTAAGACAGGTTCTTTCTGTTGTTTTATATTGGTGCTATCCACAGTGCTAATTATACCAGCATCACCATGTGCATATTGATATCATTAATTAGCATAAAGAGTCACTCCTCAAAAATACATGGCAGTGTCTCTCTGACTCATTTGCCATGAGGGTAATATAAGTGAAGTACAACACCGTAATATACCATATTTAGCTCTGAGCTGTAATCATCTTTATTAATTGCTTAATGTAGCAATGCCTAGTGCAGGAAGTGCCATCCTGCAAGGTCCTGATTAGCTCCTCAAAGGTGGAAAGGGTCCACATCTCCCCAGGAAATCATGTGCAGGGGCTGGCACTCAGGATCTTTGAGGGAGAACTCTGAATTTTGCTGGTTCATGCCATTAGTACAGTCTACAGACCTAAATAAATACAGGTTACAACAAGTGTGGATGCATGTGCTGGGAGGAAGGTCTGCAGATGGCTGCTAGCAGCTAAGGAGCAAAAGGAGGAGCGGCTCATGTCAGATAATCCTCAATGTCCCGACAAAGAAACTGAGCCTTGGAACAAACAAACACCCACTCAGCACCTCAAAATACTTCTGGAAAGTTGCTGGGCCTTGTTTGTACTCTCAGTGAAAACCCACGTTAATTCTCAAGAGCAGCATAAGGAGGCTAATGAAAGAGAGCTTGGAGAGAAAAATAAAGAGCATAAAAATAGGTGGAGGAAAGCAAAAGTAAGTAAAAGAGAGAGGAGGAGAACCCCTGGATACCATGGTGAGGAGCCCAAGAAAGACTCAGCACGCTGTGAGGTGTCAGAGGAACTGCAGGAAGGGGAAGAGAAGTAAGAAACTGTAGGAGAGAACGAGACTGGGAGGTAACAGAGAGCAAGTGGGGGAGAGAAAATAGGAACGAGATGTTGAAAATGTTCTGTCTTCAGAAGTAAACTCAAAGATATGACTGAAATGCCTTCCCAGGCTAACAGAAGGGGCACCAGTGCTGGCTTTCAATAGACTCTTTCTAAAGTAGCGTTGCTGGGAAGTACCAAGCACTTTCAAAGACAATTTAATTGCTTATTGCTGATGAATTAGTGCTTGAAAGGGGGCCCATTTTTTGAAGTTTTCTCACAGCTGTGTCAGTCAATGGTCAGACTAGAGGAGCTTATGCTGCTGAACACGTCTGGCTATCAAAGGCAGCCGGACTATAATAAAAATGATCACTATATGACTAACTATAACTATTTCTGCTAGATTAATTTGCAGATGACTGGAAAGATATTCCTTAAGCAGATGTCAGACACAATGTAGATCTTCCAGTATCATGGGCCTCAGTGCCAAGACTCATCCCACATATTCAATAGAAAGCTAAGTTTACATTTGAACCCCCGAATTAGTGATCTATCTGAGCAAGAATAAAGTTTAAGTCATTCACTGATTTTGGGCTGTGCACAGGGACTGTGACAAAAAGTGTGGAGACCAGCAAGGCATAATTCTCCCACCCTGGCCTTGGTACATTCCCCAAAGCCATGGACAAAATAGTCTAAAACTCCCATTGACTTGAGTTGATGGCTTGATCAAACAAGGCTCAGATCAAACCTGGGAAAGCTAGATGCATATTTAGGCTTCTATATATTTATATATACTCCCAACGTGTGCATGTTTGTACCCTTGGCAGTGTCAAGGCATATTTAATGTTCATTGAAAAACCTGAACTATGACCTTTAGTGTCTGTAATCACTTCTCTAAGGAACTGACTTTTACTTGATTGACTTACAGGTAGTCAAATGGACACCCTTCTGGCCCATTCAAGCAGATAGTCAGGTGAGGTAAAGGTGATGATTGAAAATTCACTTTTCCATACACTCGGTCAAAGAGCTTGATGTCTACCAGGTCATTAATGACAGTCATGTCAGGGCTCCAGCCTTGCACATGGTTGCTGTTGTGAGGCAACATTACTCCCACTAACTTGCAGTGGTCAGCTCACTCCTCTTTCTTCTGGTACGGAAATGTGCAGGTTCCCTTGCACATAGCATAAACCCCCATGGACTCTGTATTAAAACCTGTAGACACTGCATGGCAAGGTGGCCAGCTGGTACTAAACGAGGTGGCCTGACAGCCCACACATGCTCACAGCAATGTCCTCCCTGCAGTGGGACAGGTGATGGAGAGGAGACATGCAGAATTACAGCACAAAGAGAAGCTGTGTTATTAACAGACAGGCAAGAGCATGCAAGTCCCAGTGCACCTTTTAAGATGCATCCTTACATGTCTTCTATCATTTTACTTAAGGTACCATTAATGTGGAATAAAATATATCTCCAAAGTAAAGAATTGCTTCTAAAACAATACCATGGTTAATGTTTCTATTATTGATCTGCATCCAGCTGTTGTATATACATCTATGGAGCCGCTTGCTGTTTCTGGTGCTGCAGACTGCATCTGCTGTTGGCAAGTTATGAACTCACACACTTTAAGCAGCACTAATTTGAAGTGAATGCCTTATAAATAATCCACGCAAACAATCTTTGACATTAATACACATTTAGTGATACTAAACCCAAGCAGATAAAGTTCACAGTGGTTCAAGAAGAAGACCTACATCATTTGTGGCCTTTAAATCCCCCGAGGGCCTTAACAGTAGAGAGAAGCAGAGAGGCCATGTTCTTCATGCCACCTCCAATTACATTTCCTCTCCTGTTTATTTTTCTTCTCCTCCCACCCCCAGTAAAAATATTCACACTGATTTTACATGAGGGGAGTAGAAAAAATGAAGGAACTCTTTAGAAAAGTCTTTTCATGTGTTCTGGGGGCTGGATTGGGGTAGATAACTAGAGGCAGTTAAAATAAACACGAATTTAGGCTGATGTATTTAATCAGAGGGTATGGTTTAGGTTATAATTACATTGCTGAGGCACATAATTGATGGGTCTAAAAAATACAGGTGTACAGTACTGACTGAAAGACCTCTGTGGAGTACAAAGAGTGTGGTGATTCTTGAGATCGAGTCCTCAAGTGTTCTGTGTTTTCATTTGAACAGCTGTGTAAAGTGTTTCTGATGCAGCCAGTCCTCCTTCCCCTTCTAAACTGACTAACTTTGGGGTTTTGCTATATATGCAACAAGTTCAGACCTTGCTTACCAATTAGGTCACAAGTCTTTGAGAGAGTGTCATTAGGTTATGGTTTTGCATCAAAATCATTATTTTGGAGAGTTCTGATGCGAAACCACATGATAAATGTGTGTAAATAAATACATATATGTATTTGTGTGTATATATATGCATATATATATGTATATATTTTAACTCAGATGAGAGTTGAGAATTTGGGTTCATTTGAACATAAAGCTCAGAGCAGAATATGGGACATACAGTCCCACATGGATTGAAACAGAAGTCAATCTTTGTGAAACGAAACTGCTTATTTTCACGTACCTCTGCTTGTTTGGTTGCTTCTGCCTGTCCCTCAGAAACTGGCAAAACTGCTCATATTTGCGGAGTAAAGAAGTGTTATCCACTACTGGAGACCTCATCCCATTGTACTCAGTGGCACTTTTGCTGTTGACCTCAATGATAGAGCTGAGAGAATTTGGAATGAATAATTAATCTGATGAATTTAGCCTACTTTTCTGCCTGCAGAATATCTGAGGGCAGATTGCACTGTCTTCAAACATATTTATTTGAAATTACTTAACACACTTCCTTAGACCGTGAATTTGTCAGGACTGATTCTCCAGGAGTATCGGTACTAAGTAGCGTCCTTGGCAGCCTTTGCTCCCCACACGAGTGCTTCGAGAGCAGCCCACCATGGAGGGAGGTGTTAGTGATGTGAGGTACTATTTGGGTAGGATGGCAAATATGGTCCTGTGCAAATTATGCTTGGCCAGGCAAAGTGCGTCTTGTTGGTTTTGTTGGTTGGCTGCATTTTCAAAATTTTCACACTAAATTAAGTTGTATTTGTATTTCTGAACTTCAAAGTGCAGACAAGTCAAACTTTCCAGTGAGATGTTTAGAGACTGGAGTTAGGCTTCAGTCTCATCTGGAGGGACTCTTCTTTAATTTCTCTTCTTTGCTTCTCTCTCTTTTTCTCTGTTTTCCATTTTTCTTTACTTTACAGACACTGAAAATTACTTTTGCTCAGTGTGCCTCTGTTTTATCAGTGGTTACTCCTTGTCACAGCTTTATTATGTTGTCTGAGTTGGGTTCTTTGCATTGTGCAAGAAAATGCATAGTGGGGTTGGCCACTTCCCCCTTATTGGCCAAAGTGAGATTTTCTCAGCTGCCAGTGCTGTGGAAGGATGTGGTAACTCTTTATTTGAATGAGTTGGTTTGTAAACATCTTCCTCAAGCTGGTTTACTCACCCGGCTATTTCCATTCCCAACTATTTCCCTGTTTTTGCCTTTTCTTTCCATCATGTCCAAATCTTCTTATAGCCTGGTGTTTCTGGTTGTAACCACTCCTTAGCAAGAGTCAGGGTGTCTGGGAGCAAAGCAGTGGGGGCATCTTTTGTGGCCCAACCAGCTTGATATATCCTGCATGACCTTTCCACCCTGGAGTGTGTTTGAAAATGTTGCTGCCCCATCAGCTGGGACTGCTGTATGAATGCTGCAAGAAATGCAGCCTTCCTCCTCACCCCATTTCCTCTTCTAACCTCCCTCTGCTTTCTATTTCCTTCTGCCAACAAACAGAAGAGACATCACTGCTCACTCTTGGGTTTTCCACCAGAGCCCAGTCCACCTCTTTTTCCTGCAGTCCTGCCTGTTTTCTCCCTTCTCCATAAGTCTCTTACTCTCTCTCAGCTAACTTGATTTTTTTTATTAATAGGTTTAGTAGCTAGCAGAGTCGGTGACTGATGTCTAAGTGTCTTCTGAATATGGACCTACAGAATCGCTGCATGACTGAGTGCTCATGCCATCCCCCAGCACAGGTTTTGTTGCACTCCTACCTCTATTGCACCCATGCTATCCCTGTAGGTCACCTCCCCTTTGCTCAGACTCTTCTCTGCTCCTTGTGATACACACATTCACACACAAACACATCTAAAAGGTGTTATTTAGGGGATAAAAATGCCTGAGAAAGATTCCTCTTCTAGGGTTGTCGATCAGCTTTGGGCTGGTACCTGACAGGAGCAGAGGAGCTGTGTTTGCCCTGGTTCTAGGAGGGGTTTCCAGTAAAGAGTTGGTACCCAGTTACATGCTACAGTTACTGGTGGTACCCAGTTACTACTACATGGTAGTGTCCCAGTAGCATCCTCTGCATGGACCTTTCCAATGGCAACCATAAATGACCCTGAAAGTGGGTTTAGAGGAAAAAGCAGCCTGGCATTGAGGCTCTTCTCAATGATTTCCCATTTCTCTGATCCCCTCCATCCTCATGCCTTGATAACGTTCATTCATTCCAGCTCTTCATGACAAAAGAGAGAAAGAATGAGGCTTTGCACTTATGATCCTAATCTGCAATAAGGCTTGAAGGAGAAGAGGGGCACCATGTTTTTGTGGTGACTGATGGTAAATACAGACTTGAAAATGTTTTGTGCACCTTGTTGTCAGATATAGATGAAGGGTGGGAGGCAGACATTTAGGTCTCATGGCAAAGATGTCTGATTTCCTGCTCTGTTTGCTGCCTTGCAGGCAGAACTGGGTGTTCCCAGCTCCACAGATTTGCACCATTTGAAACGTCAAGTGCATCTCCATGGAGCTGGAGGCTCTTGCACACAACTATTCAAATCTCATTCTCTAAATATGTATATGCCATGGAGATCACTGCAAGCTGGTTGTGCTGTTTTGCCTCTCCAACCCTTGACAAATTAAGAAAATAAAATGTCATTCACGGCAATTTCATCAGCACCATCTCTCCATCAGCATTTGCAATATCAGTTAAATAAACATGCTGCAAATTCACCTGCTTGTGACTGCCTTTGGAGATAGTCTTTGATGATCAAACTGGTACAACATGAGATCTCAATCCCTTTTTGCCTAAGATCCATTGCAAATGGGGGAATTGTGTTATATAGGACTTTAAGATGATAATATGACTTTAAGATGTACAAATATGTAAGATTGCTTGGAATTATACACTTTACATATTTGAATGAGAGAGTTCTGAGAGAATCAAGGAACATTTCAGAGAGATTACAGGGAACACAAGGGAAATTTTTACTTAAAAATTGTATATACAGAGCTGACTTTAGACACCTGCAGAATAACTATTAAAAATTAAATTACTAAGCCTAAACTAACTAAAATGTCCTAATTCCCCTACCTGCTCCAAACCTTGATCAGCCAGTCAAAGTCCCATGGGTACCCAGCCTTCCAGAAGGTGACGGTGTATTTAAAGCACAGTAGTAATTATTCAGGACTCTACATTTAATGATATCTATGGCTGGCCCAGCACTTTGGCTGTGCAGTGCTACGCCAGAGAGTGTATTTCAATCTCCAGACCCAGCCTCTGATTCCCCAAGCTTGCAGAACCAGGCTTGTTGAAAGGAGGAATAAGCTTAAATGTGGGACAAACTGTTGCAGGAAGTGCCATCCTGATACATTCAATCTCTTCCACGTTTCCTCAGGCCCCTGTCCTCTCCAAAATCCCACTCCAAATTTGGATTTGAGCCCCACATATGTCTCCTGCTCATCTTGCAGACACGCGTTACTAGGCCAAAAGGAAA
Source organism: Astur gentilis (assembly GCF_929443795.1). Taxonomy (NCBI): domain Eukaryota; kingdom Metazoa; phylum Chordata; class Aves; order Accipitriformes; family Accipitridae; genus Astur; species Astur gentilis. The sequence goes on along the minus strand of NC_064881.1, from coordinate 4,128,931 downwards.
CACTGTCTTATTCTCCCCTGTCTGGAGCGAACCATTGTCATTTTCAGTTGCTATTTGCTCGGAAAACAGTGGCTTCTGGATAACAAGGGCTGACGTGACCCAGTCTGCAAATACTGTGTTGTGGCAGCCTGGAAGATAATGTGTGTTGCCGCTGAATTCACAAAGGGGGAAAACTTTGAAACATTTTAAAAATGCAGGTGCACAAATTACTCATGCCAGGAGCAGCACTGGCATTTTGTAATAAAATCTTGTGTTTATTCTCCACTGTTGAATACACATACCTTACAGTTCCCGAGAGAGCATTGTCCTGTGCTATCCAATGAACAATTTACAGATGGATTAAATACATGTGCAAAATGAAATAAAGCTTGCAGATTTATAACGGGCATAGGTTACCCTTGCAGTCGGCGCAAAATTGCCATTGATATGGATGGGCAGTTGGTCCATTTCAGAGTGTCAGGCTTTTTCTTATTTTTCCTTTGTGTCAAATTTTAGGCTATTCTTCTAAGATATTTGAATATTAAGAATACTACTGGGTTCTCAGTACAAAGCTACATCCAAATAATCAGTAAGCACTAACCACAATACAGAGCTTTTAAGCATTTTCTACTTTGATTGTTTGGTGTTACAGAAATTTGCTTTGCTTGATACCAATAGCATATCTAGAGTAGAGAAGAAGTGGGCCAAGAGTCTAATAATAGTTTGAGGAAGGTCTTTACTGAATGAGTGCTGAGTCTGTGGATTCCAGCAGTAATTAATATAAATACTGAGAAGATTTGCTGCAAACCCATCTATTGATCTGAAAATTTCAGTCTCTCTGATATGACTGTTGTTGTCTAGACTCTACAAATTATTTTGAAGAAAATTTGTTCAATACAAATCATTTGATCAAACCTCTTCTCGGAAAGTAGGCAGGTCAGGCTGCATCATCCTTTTGCAGCTGCTCCTCTATATCAACCTTTGGCCATTCTCATTTTTTGTTTGAAGCTGCTCCTGGTCATAATAGTCAATATCTGCAACAGTTCTCACTTTGCCTTTCCTTCCTCATTAATTTCCCCAAATTCTCACTGAGAAGCATAACATTTAGCAGCGTGGAGAGGATACAAATGTCCCACGTTCTAGGTCCATGAGAATTTTACTTAAGTAAAAGACACATTCCCTGGAGCTGTGGAGGTATATTTGCACTGTTATAAACCATAGGACTTTTCTATGAGGGAAGAAAAAATCCCAAACAAACCACTAGAAGGGAAACAAAAACATACCCTCCAGTATATTATGAATATTTCTTTCCCTTACTGTCTGCTGCTGCTAACATCAAGCAATGGCAAGTGTAGATTGATCAGTCGTTGTGAGCAGCATGCTGGGCTGATGGATCAGCAGTGGCATATGTGCAGCTGTGCAAGTCTGGTATCAAGGTGTGTCAGCCTGTCTCTGCTACCTCGCTGCCCATCCAAGCCATCTTTTGTTTCTATTGTTTTAGTTCCATCAATCAGGCACACGAAAAAGAGGAATCGCAATATTCTTTATTGCAGGTCTCTCTGTCTCACTCCCCCCCCCAGCCCTTGGCAGCCACCAGCTCTCCCCAACTGGAATGGGGTTTGTTTTGCCTTCATGAGACCATTTGCATTTTGTTCTGAACCAGGCTTTCTTTCACCCGGTTCATTTTTGAGGGAGTGAGAGAGGGGATTACATTTGGAGGCCTTGATTCTCTTCTCTCACCTGGTTTACAAATGTATAGCGCCATTGGCATTATTCCTAATGATACTTAACCTCTGGAGAGATCCAGGACCTTAATGCAACTGAAGAGTGTCAGCTGTGTCTTTTTCCCAGTGCTGTTTTTTCTAGTGATGTCAAGAGTCACAAGCTGGCACGCTTGGGAACAGGGAAATTCAGGTGACTGACAACACTGAGCAGAAATCCATCCATGCCCCTGGAGAGCCGGTATACGCGACAGACTGGCACATGGGTAAGCAGGACTGCTCGGTGAGGAAAATGCCGACACAAGGTGAGACATAAGCAGACACAGACTGCAACACAGAAAAATCAGAGATGAGCTCTTTGCAGAATTTTTTCTTTCACATGTATTTTGATTGTAGCGACATTTCATTTGTAGCATGAATTGATACTCTTATCTATTGGTTTCTTTCACAGGTGCAATTCGACAATACCGGAGGATACTTGGTGCAAGCTTCCATCATTGTTAACACCACAGAATGTGTAGGTGATCAGTCCTATTAGGCATATCAATTTATAACGTTTACCATAAACTTTTCATCTTAGAAGTCAGACAACACTTATTTAAAAAAGAAAAGATGCAAAGCAGCTCAACAAATGTAAAATAGTCCAAGTTTCTTTCATCTAAAATCAAACCCACCAATACACTGGCTCTGCCCTTGTCCTGGTTTCAGCTGGGATAGAGTTAACTGTCTTCCTAGTAGCTGGTACAGCGCTATGGTTTGAGTTCAGTATGCGAAGAATGTTGATAACACACTGATGTTTTCAGCTGTTGCTCAGTAGTGTTTAGACTATAGTCAAGGAATTTCCAGCTTCTCATGCCCAGCCAGGGCACAAAAAGTTGGCACAGGACACAACCAGGGCACCTGACCCAAACTGGCCAACGGTGTATTCCATACCATGGGACGTCCCATCTAGTGTAGGAACTGGGGAGTGGGGGCAGGGAATCGCCGCTCGGGGACTGGCTGGGTGCCGGTCGGTGGGTGATGAGCAATTGCCCTGCACATCATTTGTACATTCTAATCCTTTTATTACTGCTGTTGTCATTTTATTAGTGTTATCATTATCATTATTAGTTTCTTCTTTTCTGTTCTATTAAACCGTTCTTATCTCAACCCACGCGTTTTACTTCTTTTTCCCGATTTTCTCCCCCATCCCACTGGATGGGGGGCAGTGAGTGAGCGGCTGCGTGGTGCTTAGTTGCTGGCTGGGGTTAAACCACGACAGCCCTGAACAGGCAGCAGAGAAAAATGAGAGTTTTCTAGGACCTGAACCAAAGTGTCTATATTCTTCCATTTCCAATGTATGAGGCGATGGATAGACAAAATTAATTATTACCAGGACAAAAAGATAATACAAGATCTCCAGGACTGAACAACCTGTTACTACCTGCTTGGAGCTGCTGGGCACACACTCCACTGTAATTTCACTTTTTCTTTTGTTCTGTAAGTTCATTTTTAGCATTTAGTTTTGAATTTTCATTGGGAATAGTCTGAGAACAACTAAGAAATTCACTGCATTGTGGTCTGGTGGATGCTGTGTACATCTAGTTCCCATTGACATTAGTACTGAGGAAGGATAGCAGGATAGCAGGGATAACATGTCCAAGATGGTTCTTTAGGAAGAAGTTATTCATCTGTAACCAAAGCAAAAGTTCACCCAATGTTGAGCTGCTCTACACAGAGTGTACAGAAACTTGCTTTTCTTTATATTCTCCTTTACATGGCTTTATAGACATTTACTGAGCTACTTAGTGGAAGAAAAACTTGGCCTTTAAACTTTTATTGGGATTTAACTTGGTATGGTGAATTTTTTCTCATGAGTTTTAGACAACTCTGCTGTATGTCCTTTTTGTGATTATTTATTTATTTTGGTCAGATATGTATTTATACACTTAAGAGTAATTGTTTATACACTTGAGAGTAATTGATGTAATGATATAGTAGGTGGAAGTATGTGTAATATGTGTCATATTTGCAATATATGTCATATTTTAATGAAATAATAGTTTTTATGGAGCTGAAATAATTGTGCTCATAAATAGAGAGGGAAAAAACATAGTCTTTCATCATTTTCTTTTTCCTTTTATTAAGATCACACTATACATAAAAATGCTGGATGTTTGAGGAGGAGAGAGATGAAGGGTCAGGGTGGCAACAGTTGTGTTGACTTTGAAGCACAATTATGGTGAGACAGCTTGTCCCTCTTCTTCAGGAAAGGTCACAGAAATTGCTACTGGTTGGTGCCTCTGATATGCTGTAAGATGTAGTACATGTTGCAATCAACAGATGAGCACATCATGTGCCATAAACACACTCTGCAGTCAAGCCTCATGGAATATGTGCCCTTTGGCCCAAAAGTGCCCTTGTTTCTTCCAATGAGGCTGCTGTTTGGTTACATTTCAGTCTTCAGCCCTGGGAACTTATTTTACATGAATAGCCCAAACTGTCTGAAGTTAGAGAGCAAGTTTGGCCATATCATGCCTTGCGTTAGATTATTCAGATGATAGAGTGACAGGTGCAAGGAAATTCCACCTGTGATTACTCCACGAAATCAAATGTTTCTTATGATCAAGTGCTTAAAGTACTGAATCAGAGCTAGTTATTATACACCATGGTTATGCCATAAAATAAGAGACACCACACAATTATAAAATAGCTTTAGGAACAAAATACTATCCTACCTTAGTATTAATAATCAGTTATACAGTCTTGCAGTACTGTAAAATTGCACGTTCTGACCATACCTTTATTTCTGAATGGTTATAACGTTTGGGGGAAAAAAAATTTCTGATCCATTGTGCCCTAAGGACATCAGGGTCACAGCACTGATTATAGAGATAACCTTTTTGTTCTCCTGCATTCATTACATGAATTGACAGTGTATTAATTGCAATGACTTCTCCCTTGAATTAATTTATTTTGTCATTCTTTATTTCAAAAGTAATCGTCACACACAATTTCTGATGCCTTGTTATTGCTTGGTTGTAATTTCTATTCTTTACTTGTGCATCTAATGCTTGCAACACCAGATCTGCTTTCACATTTCTACTTGTTTAGGATGAATGTGAATGTGTTTCACCAAAAGACAGGGAAGGTGGCCAGGATTAAAGACAATTACGGATGAAGTGTGTGGCAGATAGCCACCAGCCGAGGTTCAAAAGGTTTCTTTTTAGTCCCTGCAGTATATCATCCCTGTCAACACAGGCTGCAATTGTGGCCATGGCCCCTAAATGCCACCAACTGGAGAAGTATGCAGCCTTCAGTAAAATCAAGCCTTCTCAGGCCCATTTCTTCACTGGTTCCCACCCTAGAGTACATAGTAGTTGGGAGATCTCTTCAAAATAATCCAGAGGCAGCTACAAGTTCTCCAGCCCAGGTGTCACTAATTTAATCTGGCCAGTCTTTCATTTCCATAGCTAGGAAAACACCTGCCTGTGTACTTACTCACTTATCGACAGGTATTATGGAAAAATTAACCTGGTAAGTGCTTTCAGTTCAGCCTAATGCCCCAATGCCATAGCCTTCTCTGTGCTTGTGTTTCACCAAGTTGCTTTGAGTGGGAGGTTTTCACAGGTTTTTTGGAGGGCTAAAGCCCTCCCATGAGCACTGTGTCACATTCCATTGCAAACCCTGACAGGGAGACCTTGCACGACTGAGCAGCACTCGCCAAGAGCATCATGGCTGCATTTGCCACTGAAAGACCAAGCTTATGTTCAGCTGCTCCATGGATATCTGCAGCTTTTTATGCAACTCAACTTGAAGGCCAGCTGGGACTTGAAACTTGCTTTACTTGACTAAGTCAGTGTGGTAAAACAGCAGGGAAATCAGCTAGTTTCATAAAACAGAGTATCTTCTTGGCTAAATACAGAGTTCACTAATTTCCCTCTGTTAACTCTACCAGTGTCCATAGTGGCTTCTCAGCTTTTAGCGCCAGTACATGATCCAGGAGAAAACAAATGGATAAAAAATTCCCTTCTTTACCATCAAAATCCAGGCCAATCTTCAAATGTATTAGCCTTTTTCCAAAGACCTTTTTCGTGAAACCAATAAGCATTCATCCCCTCTCTTCAAGCACCTTTCTTCATGCATAACCACTTACTGCGGGAATTCCCTGTGGGGCTAATCATTCTGCTTACAGAAGGGACCTTGCCTTAGATGCTTTGTGGATAGCCAGCCCTTTATAACTGCAAGAGAAACGCAGCTTCAGCTCTAAGATGGCTGTCCCTCCCTCTCATCAGCTCCACTCACGTATGCGCCTCTCCTCATATTAGTGTATTCTGTATTTTTTTCCTTTTAGATTATCTCCTCCTTGGGGCAGGGGTTGTGTCTTGGTATGTTTCTGTGAAGTTCATATAATCAGATAGCTCTGATCTTGACTGGAGCCTCTTGGCACTACTGTAATATAAATATTATATAACAGTTGAGGAAAAACCACGTCCTGACTTTTGGGAACTCTTCCCCCGCCCCCACTCGGTATCTTACTCCTTTTGTTCTCAGAGGCAGTTGATACTGCAATTTATACATACAAACACATGTGCAGAAAGAGCAAGATGTAGGCATTTTGCCTTGATTTTTTAGAAGAGTTGTTTGATGCTGTTACATGTGGCCCAGGGTGATATGAATTAGTGGACAACATGGATGAAAGTGTGAAGGGGTATGATGAATGCCACTGATCAGCATCTAACAGTAGCTTATGTTATATAAATTTATACTGCATCCAAAAACATCCATTAAAAGAACATTAGGGTTGCAAAGCAAGCAGTGAAGAGTCAGGAAATGAAGGAATTAAGTTTGCCTTCATCCAGTGCTCATGAGAATTTGCACTATGAAGTAAAACAGGGAATGTGAGGGGACAGAAAAAAGGAAGTTCTCTTATTTTGGATTCGATCTTTTTTAGCAGTTGCAAGAATGTTATAAACTTACTGTTTCTGCCCCCAGTCACAGTGACAGCCACAAGACAATTCTCCTGCATATCTGTTGCCTCTCACCTCCAAGTAGCCAGGCATTGGTTTCTCCTTTAAAATGCACCAACTTAGATTCCTTCCATCCAGCTCCATCCACGTGTGGTTCTTGTTACCCATAATGCCCATAAAAAGCATTTGCTCTTTCTCCAGTGGTTCGTGTTTCCTCCCTTTCCCTGCCTTTCTTCTGAAACCACTCTTTTCATTAGTTTCTTTCCTCTGTAAACAGTCAACTAGAAGTGAACATGCATATGCACAGGATCCATGGCTGTCACTGCGTGGGAAGTACTTCTGGAGACTCGCTGCAACGTTTGGTCAAGTAAACCTCCTTGTAAGGTGGGGAGAGCAAGGAAGTCAAAGTAGCAGCAAGAAACAGCTACAGTGCTCTGCAGTGGGAATCAAGCCACTGGGATGCCTGAATTTCCAAGCAGAAAAACCCCAGGAAAGCAGATGAACTGAGCTAGAACTGGAGCAGTACACAAAGATGGCTGTGGAGTGTAAAGGTGAGAATGGTGGTGTAACACTGCCTTACTGCCCTGTTGTGGAAACACATTAAGAGGGACGTAACAGAAAATAACAACCAAAACACTGGAACAAATGACCCAACGCTCAGTGAGATGGGAGATGGAGAAAAGGAAACAGATATCTACAAGTTCTGCCCCAACATAAACTTTGGACACTTTTGATGCTAATTAAAAACCGGATAATAAGGAAGAGAGATTGAAATAAGTATGTCCGTCTAATGGACTTAAAGAAATGTCTCTGAGTAGTAAAGACTCAGGAAAAGTGTACCAAAAAAATACACCCAAAACATGGGACCCGTACACAGGCTCATGCCAAAGGACCTTGGGAGCTGAGGCAGGGCAGGTTTTTCTCAACCAAGGAGAGGTTCTTTTGAGAGACCAGTCGCTCAGTGGTGCCTTTTCTTTGGTAGCAATGAGAGTGTGATCTCTTCCACAAACACCCAGGGTAAGTTCACCACAAAGATTTTAGGGTCTTAGCAGTCTTTCCTCCCGTGCCTTAGCTTTTCCTGCAGTGTGAAGAAACCTCTTTGTGGTAACATGGACTTAATGCTCTTCAGCTCATGTAAAGGACACATTTGCATTCCAACCAACAGTCCAATGGTCTAATGCAACACTATCTCCCGCTCCTAGTAAGTGTTCATTTGACTAAGTCTCTATCAGCTTATTCCTCTGTACTGCAAATATTGTCCTGCTGCCTGCAAAGCTGGCAAACTGACCTAATTTCAAGGGATTTCTTGCACCTTCTCCCACCTGCTGGCCCTTCACTGGGCATGTGCTGTTGGCCCAGCATAGGCAACATCCTGTGCTGCTTTGCTGGCCTTTTCTGACCTTCAGTTTCAGTTTTATAGTAATTTTTAGTTTCTTTGTATCCTGTCTAGTTTGCCATAGGAGAGTCCATTCTCTGTAAGCTGTGCTGTGATGAATTCTAATGTTTTCTTAAAGGATTAATTTGAAATCTGCCGGTAATCACCTCCAGGTTGTTTTGAGCACAGCCACAGTCTTATCAGGTCTCAGGTAGCCTCCAGAACTGTAAGACCTACTCTTCAGCCTGAGCCCAGCCACAAACACCCTTGTGATTTTTCACTTTTCATTTTGTTTAGTAACATTCCTCTCCCATGTTTCATTCTTACATGAAGTACATGAATTCCTCAAATTTCTAAAATACAGCTTCACAATCAGCCTTTGCTCTCTAACTTAACAGCAGACTGGCAGACAGATCAGTTACTTCTAGAAATAAGGCTGCCTTGTCATTGCCCCCACCACTTGCAGACATAGAAAGAAGCATTCTTCAAACCTTCTCCAATTGTACTCCATATTCCCAAAGCATTTTAAATCTTACAGGACTTGCCACTGCTCCTTGTTTTGCATGGAGGTTATTTTCCTTGTTGCTTTTCATTCCCGGTGCCGTCCAGCATTGAGTGGCCACTCTGGCTCTGCCAGTACCACATAGTCCACAGCTGTGAAAGAGGCACTTCATGAGACACTGGGTAGGTTACAGAAAGCAGAGCTGTTTCAGTGCTTTCCATTTTGGTCAGGTACAAGGTGGACATACCCTTGCTGATAAGGCTCTTGAGTTGGTTTTGACCCCAGATGGCTGCATATAGCCATAAAGCCTTCTGCAATGCCCCATCTGGACTTCCTCATAGGGGAAGCTCAGGTCTTCCAAGGCTTAATCTTCTGCAGCACACAGCATACTGCAAATATTGGGAGGTTTCAGCAGCAAACGTTCTTCTAAACACAACACAGGTTGTTTTTACTTTAAGTGATGACTTTAAACAGTATATAATTTAGCCAAAATCGGACAGATTTATGTAGGGCACAACAAAAGCAACTCTCAGTACCGGTTTTCAAGATTTTATGACCACCTGTCTTGGAATAACTTCTGGATTCTGTTTTGGATCATAAAGTGTTAGTAAGTGAATGTGGAGACTGTTCCCATAGCCTTTCTGAACTACCTGTCTGTGATTAATTATGGACAACTCTGAATGATTGTACCTCTCCGCCAACCTCCATGTTTGTGCAGTGACTAACATGGTGATGTCAGTTCTCACAAATGTATTTGCCAATTAGGAAGATTTAGTGTGGTGGCTGAGGACAGCAGAGCGTTGGTGGCAAATCTGTAATTGTCCAAGTCAAATATCTGACAACTGGGTGTTAGAAAAAGTGCTTTAGGTTTTACCCCCATGTGGGTCTGACTGCGCATCTCTCTGCAACACTTCAGTTTGTATCACATCAGGACACATCAGTCACATCTTATTATGTCACAGCGAATCACATTCTGGCTCACCATAATACTTAATCAACAAATCCAATGCCATGTGCCACACTCCAAAGCATCAGTCAAGTAAATGCAATCAAGGAAATGTCTTGATTTTCTCTGAATGCACGCAATGGACTGCCAGTATTGGTAGCACCTCAAAGCTCCACTAAGACAAGCATCCCATTATGCAAGACCCCTATAAATGCTGCAGGAGGCAATCTCTCCTCCAACAAGCTTGCAAACTGGAAGCAAAACAATTTGACCATGCACACACACACACATCAGCTCAGAACAGACCTCAGCCAACCTGACAGGCTCATGAATGCCCAGTCCACCAAACCAGGCTGAGATATGTGCACCACTGCTGGTGTGTGAAATACTTCAAATGATACTTGGAGGCGGCAGGCTTCAGCTGCCTATGTCAAGGCAGTAACCCTGTAGCTCATGTAATTGCCTCTGTACAGGAGTTCGTGTTCAGCTGTACCTCCCTCTGTGAAAAAGTTGAGCTGCAGGATAAGAGCTTTCACACAACCAGCCGCTGCCAAGCAGCAGATTAGCAGGTAATCAGTTGACTGGTAGTAACTTCGTCAGCTTCCAGAGTCTTGCTGTGTGTCTGGGGGTGAATGGCTAAAATGTCAAGGCAGGTGCATGAGGGGCAGAGGTAGATGGCTGAGGTATAAGGTTGAATCGGCTGTGGGGCGAGAGGAATAGGTGCAGTATGGCCCTAGGTCACTGGCTTTAAAGAGCAGTGGTGGGAAGACCATGAAGGAGGTAATACCATAACCCCAGTCTGAGGGACTATTATGTTCAGTAGGAAGGGAATAGAGGCTTTCACATGCCTGTGCATGGCTCAGCCTTGTACTGCTGCTACGCATACATGTGAAAGGATAAGAACTGCAATTTCCTTGCATTCAGGACGATGCCAGGTAACCCATACAAACACCATACATTGCAAGCCATCAGCAAGCTGTCTGATTCTCCAGCATGGATAAAAACAACAGCATCCCGGGCTGGCAGGTTGTCAGGAAGCAATGCCAAGTCCAAGTGGCTTAAAAAAGAACCAGCCATATCAAAGCCACTGTGGAAGTTTTACTTCACTGCTTTTTAAAGTTCATGGGTTTATTTCCATCCAGTGGAAGACAGCTACTGGATTTCATATTTGGAGAAAACCTAAATCCCAGTAAGATATATGGAGTCCAACCTTATTCATTTCTATACTCACATACAAGCACTGTACACACAGTCACTGAGATGAGAGGCTGTCGTATGCTTTGGCCACTTTATGCCAGCTACACAGACACAAAGAAAATGTCCAGGGAAATAACTTTGACAGAGAGGGGTTTATCTGGCAGCATTTATCTAGCACTGCCTCTGCATTCCCTTTTCAGGACCTCCCCTCCTCCTTCACCCCCAGGATGATGGTGGAGGAAGGGATTAGGGAATAGAGGGAGACGACCAGAAAGGAAACATCACTGGGGAATACTAAGTCTTCAGCTTTTCTCTGCCTGACAGTAGTCCCTCAGCACTGGGGATGTGAGCTACAACAGCCCTGTGAAAAGGATAAACCGGCCCCTACGAGGACGCAAGAGCAGAAAAATAAACCGACAACACCCAGCACTTCTGTGACATTCCTGAGCTGTACAAATCACTTGCCCAAGTCCTCACATATTGCCTCCCTCCTCCCAGCTATGCAGCACCGCCGCAGCAAATCCACAGCGCTTGGACAGCTGGTGATGGCTGGGATTTGGCCCAATACATGGATATTATTTGGGGGGGTTGTTGCATTTTTATGTTGACTCACTGCATACAATGGGCCAATGTTGCCATCACCACATAACTGTCACAGAACTTTTTTTTTTACTATCATTGTATTTATTCCTTTCTTCCCCTGCCACCCTGTAACAAAGAAAGCAAAATCCAGAACAGGACATGTGTTATTTAATATCTGTGTCAATGTCAGAATGCAGGCATGCTTTTATTCTTTTGCCTTTTGCAATGAATGTGTGATACCTGATATATTAGGTATTAATAAAGCAGACTGCTTTATGCTGTTTATATTGGTAATATGATTCTGGATCTTATCCCCAGCTGAGAGGAGTAGGAATGTAGATTTTTTCCTTGTATATTATTGCCCAGCCATGGCTAATCAAGTATACAATATATTCGGATTTTTGTGTATTGTTTTATTTTTGATTGACTTTAATTAGAACCAGCTCTCTATATAATAAGTAGATATATAAAATGTGGAAGGGAGGGAGCAATGGCTCAAAGGCATAGAGAATGAGACGAAATGAAATCCAGTAAAGAACCCAACAGGATGGTGTAACCTTGCACGTCATCAACAGTTTTACAGCACTTCACCCATAATTGCCAGAACCAATCCCACCCCATGCCTACAGCAGTGATCTGTCCCAGAGGCATTAGTACCACCCAGGGCTGAAGATTCCCATCTGCATTAACCAAGGGGTTAATGGGGAGTTGCAAAGAAGGGGAATTGCAAAAGCATGATAGCACAGAGTGGAAAGCATTGTTTTCTCTTGACTGTGGGTAAGCAGTGAAATTGAGAGACATGAACTAGTTCAGATAAAATAAGTGTCTCTAGAATCTCTGATGAATAGGAAGTTGTGTGTGTCCCTTTGTCTTTCCTTATACACACTCTTCCCAGTTTCTCACAAATTTTGTTCTGGATTATATTCAAAGTCCTGCTATGACTATTGTCAGTGACAAAACTCAGATGTCATCAGGCACCTTCCCACTGAGAGAAAATCCTCTTTGTTCGAAAGTCCAGTTCTTCTCAAGGAATGGCTAATACTTCCATTAATTCAGTCAGCACTGGCCTTAATTTGCTTGCTCCTGGATAGGAGATCTGATCACATAAACCACTTGCACAAACTCCTGGGTTTATCCTGCTGAGGAAAATAGTGGCTGGCCTGCCTAGTATCACAGCACTTGATGCCTGTTCTGCAGGGCTTTTTGCATAACATCTGGGGAGCGCCTACTTCTAAGGAAGTTTGAAAATGGTCCCTTTCATCAGCATCAGATCCCATTGTATTCAATGAGAGCTGCAGGTGTTCTGTACCACTTGGGGCCAGGCCCTTCATCATAATAAAAAGGCCAGATTTGAGCTGGAAGCTCTGTCATTAAAACTGCCTGTAGTGTATTAGTAATCTGCTGAACCTCCTAGAGGCCCAGAGAAACCTTCTGCTGCGTTACTTTAACTCTTTGTGATTATCAGAACAGTGAGGATTTAAGAAGGGACACATTAAATTCCTGTCACATCCCTTCTCTGAGTTACCCAAAGACTAATAGACCCAACAAAACCTTTCTTGGGAGCACAAAGTAAAAGGAGGTCTCTCTGTATGAGACAGCATTGCCTGTCAGAAGTGCCCACAATGTTGTTTAAGATGACTGACAGCCTGTCCTTCCATTTTATTTTACAGCTATTTTAATGTATCGAACACCTGGAGATGCTTATGAGATTATCCAAACCAGTTTTTAGTGCCTCTGATCTGCACACCGAATCCATTTCCTGCCAGTCTCTTCCCAAGAAGCCAGCACCATTTCATGCAAGAGGTTTAGCACAGGGCACGGGGGCACTTCTGCTCTGGCCGTGGGAAGTGTGCTCAGGGGGAGGTTGCAAGCCTGAAGGCACCTTCATGGCTTACGTTTTTACTGAATAACATCAAGGTGGAAGCACTGGGACAGACACGGAAAGGGGGCGGTGACTCTGGCAGGTTCCCCTAGTGCATAGATCTGCTGATAGTCACCACGCGGGTCATCTGCTACCAGTGATGCGGAAACATGTGAAGCCAGGGCACATCATGGTCCAGCGCTGCCGGCCTAAAAGCCGTTGTCACCTGGCATAGACCAGAGTGGTACGTTGGTGTTGTGGGATCAGCTGGGGGCATATACAGGAGGAAAAAGAGGGACTAGGTTACTCAGGGAAGGCTAAATGCAATAAAGAGTCAGGCTTTTCACGTCGTATGCATTAAAAGCAAATTATTGGATGAGAATGGCTGTTCGAATTCATTCAGCTAAATATTAGGATATGACCCAAATCTTCTATCCAAGTGAACATATGCATACACTTTTGTGAAGCTCAAAAGATTTAGTCAGTCAAGATTGAAGAAAGGGGAGAGATTTGCTTTCCTGGGGTAGGTAGTTGTTTATTTTATATTTCAATTTTCACATAAGTCTGTGCTTGTTGGAGTCAGCAAAGACCAGAAATTGTAACCCAACAGATCTGTGTAGTGTCTTGGATAATCTTAAGATGAGGTTTGGAAAAGCTTCTGAGGAACTTCCAAGTATCTATAGCCAAACTTTCTAATATTTGCCAATCTCTGTTATTGGAATACTTCTCCCTGTCAAAAGCCATGACTTGCACAACTCAGAAGGGTCCACAGAGAGATTTTCATTCCTTTTTCTTTTCCTTTTGCATCTCATGAGATTCAGCATGTAATTTTATTATGAGCCAGAGGCCACATTACTGTAAGCTTCAAGAAACAATTAGGGTTGTGGTCACAGCAACTTGCAGAGAGTGTGATGAATTAATAGCATCATGTTATGACTTGATAATGATGCCATGTCACAAGTTTAGCATAGCATATCATGTAATTTCTCTTACACTAAAAAATGGACCCGAAACAAACCCCAGAACAATCCCAACCTCTGAGATTTGGCTCCCAGTCCAACTCTTTGCAAAGCCAATTACTCTGTAACTGGCTGTGCCAAAATCCTGGATCAGAAGCCTATCTATTTTGGGATCATATCCATCCAGATCCAAAACTTGTCGAAATGAGGCCCTGTCTTTCTTTCCAGGAGAGCTCAGCAGTGTGAAGCTGCTACCACTGACCTGCCATCAGGTCGCTACAGGTAAGGGATGTGCAGTGCTCTCTTGGTTTGGGTCTTTGCCTCCAGTGGCCAGTGGTGCAAAAGCAGCCCCAGCTCTTGTGGTGAGGCTGACTGACGCTCCCACCCACAGGTCTGCTAAAAATGAGCTATAATGTAAGTTCTGCGTGTTTGCACACTACTGGTTATAGTCCTTTAAAGGGCAGGAGAGAGTTTTAAGCTCAGGGTCTGGACTGCTTGTGGTTGGAGACTTGAATAGGCTATCCCACTACAACAAGCACGACTGCTCATTCTGCCAACGAATCTTATTAGCTTTACTGACAGAGCAGTCGCTTTTGCATCCAAGAGCTGTCAGTCCAAGACGAAGGAGGACAGACTTCTCATGTAGTCCAGATGTTAGGGCATCCAAAAAAATATAATATCACCGCGCATGAAAATACAGCTCTTTTTTCATGGTTATCATCTTTAGCATTAGAACACAGGTTTTTCCCTTCACCCTTATGACTACAACTGAAAACTATTCTAAATGAACTTTACAGGAATTTCTTCTCTTTATCTCACGCCTTCAGCTCCTGCAGTAAGTCTTGGAACCAGGTGGTTAAACCAATACTCCCTTCTTCTGCTCAGGTCTCGAAGGTTATTACCTGATTTAGAAACCATGTAGCCCTGTTACCACTCTGTACCACACTGAGCTTTCACCAGAGATTCAGCCAGGCTGGAAAGAGAACCCTGGCTGGTGCTATCAAGGGAGGAAGAAACAATTTCAGAGAGCAGGACATGGGAGCGCATTCTTCTCTTGTCCATGTATTTTCTTCTCCTTAAAAACGCAGGAAAAGGGATCATAAGAACTGGGGGTGGTTCTGCATTGTAACACACCCGACCTCTGGCGAAGGCTGGGTCTCGGTGAGGACTCTGGTGTCTCTTGCAGTGATGCCCCACTCAGCACCCCAGCGCTTTGTCTCCCTGCCCGCTCTCCTGCTGTCTTGTGGTCCGCCTGGCAGTGCCGGTATTTCAGCGTTAGTCCTCGAGTCGGACTGTGTTAAGATGTATGTCCATTTCCAACCACATTGACAGAAGACATGAATTACAAATATTATGATGCATTAAGCTCTGAAAAGACAATGGTTAAATAAGAAAGCTGAACGGCAGGGACCAAGGAAAATAACTGGAATGCCATCAAAAGGGAAGATGAATGAACAGAACTACACTGACATCTGCTGGTCCATACATCAGCGCCGGTATTGTTACTGCCACTGAAAATTGCCGTGATGGGGTAAAATGACACGTTAAATTTAATAAATCCTTCAAAGAGACCTGCCATTTCCACCACGTTTATCCACCACCTACTGCCCTGCTGCACTCTCTGGTCATCCGGGCAGGATCTCTTAGGGAAGAAGTTTTTATATTTGTACAAGAGTTAGGTTTATTTCTTTTTTCTTTCTTCTTCTTCTTTTTTTTTTTTTTTTTTTTTTCCTTCCCCTTGTGTTGTTTTGAGGCAGACAGTATTCCAGGTTACTGGAGCTCTGTGTGGACTTGCTGACCTTGCAGACGGTCAGTGTGTGTGCATAGGCTGGCTCAGTGCAGCTTGCACACCAAATCCCCCACACGGGACACCACAGCCTGTGGTGCTGCACCCCTGCGCCACTGTGCATGCACACAGTAAATCCAGTAACTCATCGAACTTGCTGTATAAGCACTGATCAATTGTACGGCACATATGCAGTATGTCTGATGAGTCCTAGACGCTACAAATTCACTGCGTAGCCCTTAGGCACTTGTTTCTCTCCAGGAAATTTTGTAGAGAAATACAGAAGCAACTGCTTTCAGATTTTCAAATTTTGGCAGATGAAGAAAAAAAAATTAAATGAAGATACATTATACTTAACTGCTGTAAAGTAAAATTTTGCATCTGGGGAAGAAAAGTCATTGGGAATGGAGGGTATTACACTTATCAGAAGATACATACACAGGAGGACTGTGATTTGGGATATCTTACTGCAGATTCATTCACCTTCACAAATCTTTCAGGGACCTGTTTTTTTTACAACACTGTACCCTCCTCTTCTGAAGATGTGAAGAGTAAAATGGATGCACCCAAAACCACTTGTCCATTTAGATTCATACATGCTGGGAGAGCTACGTGTGGGAAGAGGGAGGCTATAAAGGTAGTGGGGAATTATTATTTTTCCTTTAATTTGGTGTCTTCTCTACACTTTGTACATATTGATAAACAATTGAAACACAATCCTTATAACTCAAGCCAAAACAAAGATTGTGATATTTCAATACATGAAAAAATCCATTTAGTTGTTTCTCAGAAGGACACCTCCTCAAAACACCCTTTTCCCTTAAATAGTAAGTAACAATATATTCCATTTCTTCTACTGAAAAATAACCGTCTTTTGGAAAGCAGCTGATTCACTTGCAAATATGCAACCCGCACCCTTACTGTCTTAATCCTGATGACAAGGGGGTGGGGCTGGACGATCTGAAAAGGAGCTTTCTGTTTCCCTTCCAAATCACTGCTTTGGGGTTTCTCTGGGTGGATTTTGATTGTTCTGCTTTTACTACATGCAGAGCATCTTCTTTGCACATCTAAATGCAGAGGCGAAAAGATCTCACTGTTGAAAGAGTAGGGCAAAGAAAAGACTTACATTCATACATGAAAACCCAGACATTTGTTGGAAGTCATTGTTCCTTAACCACTACCAAAGAGTGAAAGGAAGCAGCTAGGTGAAACAATCAAAATACGTTCCAAAGCACAGATAAAAATTGATTAGAACATATTTGGCCAGTTCTAATTATTAGTGACACCAGTTAAGCCCATTTCATAAAACACTCCTTAGAAAACAAGCTTTAGGCTTACATTACCTAAGCAAATTCTCCCTGCTTTGGCCTCCCCCTGTATGCCTCCAAGTCAGAAGGCCTAGGAGACTTCAGTGACTTAGCTTATCAAAGAGAAGGTTAAGAGGTAACTTGATCAAATGCTATTCTTACTTCATGGAGGAACACAGAGCTGATAATAAATTTTCAGTCCTCTAGACAGAGGCATAGCGAGAGCAGAAAAACATTACTAAACCTGGTAAGAATAGAGCCACTAACACAGAAAAGGAAGCTGGATGGGATTGACACCTCTCTGTCTCCAGAAGCTAATGCTGACCCAAATAATCAGAAGCAGGGCGCAAATTCACTTTTCAAACAGTATTAGGCTTTGAAGGGGTTTATTCTCTTAATGGGAACATTTTCTGTATTGTGCTAGACATACAAATCTTAAGGCTGGAAAAAGACCACTTTGATTATCTGATATTCTGCATTACTTTGGCCAAAAGACTCACAAGTGTTAATTTCTACTTTGAGATCAACAGATGCTCCTGACTTGAATTATATTGTTTTTTTAAAATCAGTCTAGATTTTAAAACATCCAGCAATGGAAATTCCATTGAAATAACAGTGAACTGTTTTAATGACCAACTACTGTTGCAGATTAAAATGTTCACCTTATTTCCAACTTGATTTTGACTATTTTAAATTTACATTCTTGTTATTTCTTTATCTGCCAGACTGCGGAGCCATCTATTATCATTTTTCTGTTCCTGAAGAAAGTATTAGCAGTCTGTGATAAACTTTCTGCTTCCTCAGATAAGCCAAAAGGCTTGAGGATATTCAATCTTCCCATATAAAGAGTGTATTCTGTGTTTTTCATCATTCTCAAAGATTTTTTTCTGAGACCTTTTCACATTTTTAGTATTATTCCTAAAGTATTTCACTTTAGCAGGTAGCTAACATATACAACTGGGAGGGCACAGCTGACGTGGGGTAGCTAGATAAGCCACAAGCCACGATAACTTACCATACCATCGTTGGGTAGCCAATTCTGCATGAGCCAAAAGTGAGCTGTGCTTTTAAAATACTGCAGCTTCTGTCATTATTTTGTTTCAAGAAACAAGGTTTATCATCCAGACTTAATGACTTATGGAGATATTATCAGGCCAGCCTGGACAAATATGGTACAGACTGTCACTTAGTAATCCTCACAAATGAAAATCAATCCTTATGCATCTGAGTGGTTCTGGAGGTATGCCACACCTAGCCATACAAATAACAGCTTGCACCAAAGTAATAGCAACATACAGATTTTCAAAAGCAAGGCCATGTACCCCACACAAATCTGTCAAGAGATAACAGTGTCTCTACTGGCTCTTGAGATAAATTCTTAAGTTTCTTCAGTTTTGAGTATCTTAGTGATGCACTGTGCTTGGAAGCTTCCCAGAGACTTTAGCTAACACAGATAATGGCTTTTTTTTCATTTAGCAAAGGTAGCCATGTCAAACGTACAACATCTTTTCCCTGTTGCAATGGCATTCTATATGCTTTTGAGTTCATATCAAGTAGTTTATTTTTATCTACTGATGCTTCATCTCATTTGACTGCAGTATTTCTAAAGATTTTCTGGTAGAGGCGTGGACTCCTGATAACAGGTTGCTTTCCTTGCTTTCACTTGAAGAACCCATTAGATGTAGCCCCTGAGGGTCTTTGGATGATGGGCTGAAAACCACTGTCTCCATGTTCTTGACAACTGCATACAGTGCCTATCCTCAAGATGCTATCTCAAAAGTTGAGATCAAGAATAGGCAAGCTGAAACCCTGATGAAAAGGTATTATAATGACTGAACTTGCTCATTTTATCAGCACAAGAGTCTGTTGACTTTCAAGGCATGCTGCATAGACTGTTGCATGGGCAGCCTCCTTTCTGGATGAAGGTTTAATCAAGAATAACCCTACACTAAATCTGGGATGTATTCTGCATTCCATTCAATTAAGACAATGATTGTGATTGTCAGCAAAGGGGATTTCCCAGAACATTTGGTACCGACTTTGTAATTAGTAAAAAATTCAAATGATAAATGTACTTGTGGATTTATGCAGTAGAATAGGTCTTACATTGGCAGCTTTGATAAAAGTGTATAATAATAGAAAGGAAAAAGAATCTCATGTCCTGTGTTGACTCCACAAATGGAGAAATAACAAGGATATGATTAGAAACCTTTTCTAGCTCATTTGAACACTTGTCTCCAACTCAGAGCAGCACCACACCCTCAGTTTCTGGGAATAAATCCATTAATGAATGGGTGAAAATTTTTAGCTTGTAGCAAAGTTTTGCATTCAGTAAAAAACTGTGGCAGAGGTCGGCCTTTATTATACTCCTGAGCCAGAGTTATAACAAGAGTATAATAAGTGGCACATGAGGCCTGTAACATAATAAAATACAAAACGCAACGCCAATGCAGGAGAAAAATGTGGATGCTGGCAGCAAGGAATGAGAGGAACAGCAATATATTTACATTCACACTCCCATGGCAAACACATTGCAGAAGCCCTGTCTTCAGGCTTCCTGTTTCTAGTGTAGCTTCCTTGATGGGTTTATATTGACACCAGCAGCACACATCAGTCCAGTGAAATCACCCAAATAGTGCTTAGCAAGAGCCACGGTGAGACTTCAGCTGGACTTCATCACTCCCTGGACAATTGGCTGTGACACGTAACAGTGTATTCTGGGAGCTGACCTTATTATAGAGAATAAATCTGTTGCACGTGGGACACATCAACCATGTGGTACATATGCAGATCCACTGTGGAGCACAAGTGTAATGTGTCAGGCAGGTGTTACGTTGGATCAGCTACTTTTGTTCCTTTCAGTATTGTCAAATCCATTTATACATTGCAATGCACATTACCACAAGACCAATGAGTTGTATAGTCAGACAAAAGAGAAAATCCACAATGCTCCAGACAGTGACAAGGTGGGAATGTCATGCTGTTCAGCATTCTGGAAGGTAAGACATGGTTTTGATACAATCTTAAGGGTGCTGCAGGATGCTGAAATGCCTCAGTGGATGTGGCTGATGCCTCTGTGTGTCATTCAGTTAAGAGAATAAGCACATAAAAAGCAATTAAGTCCTTTCAAACAAATATAAACCGCGAGGTATCTCCAGTCTCAAATATACCATGTAGCCATGGGATCCTACTAGTTTTCCAAAAAGCGTGCTTTATTTGAACAGAGTACGTCATCTGAGCAGGTAACATAGACCTGTGTACACCGCACACAGTATCTGTTCCATACAAGCAAAGAGATGTAATGTCTCTTCTCTGATTTTGATATTGAAACGAGCCAGTCCTCATGCTGACACAGCAACTGAAGCACGCACACCTCGGCGGTCTGGCTTACGTGTGAAAACACACATCAGAGTGGCTGCAGGCTTTGCTCTTTTTATCGTTCCATTTTTCCCCCAAAGCTAACCTAAGCAAAGTTAAAGGTTTGAGCAAAACAAAACAAAACAAAACAACAAAACACCACCACAATAGAACAGTCCCTAATAGAAATAAATAGCAGAGAAATAAATAGTGTCCCTTCCTGTGCTCTTAAGCGTTCATTTCCAGCCTCTAACAGTTGCCCTTTGACAAGTGACTGGCAAAGCAACAAAGAGAAGGGAGAAAATAAATCTGTTGTCCAGCGAAGTGGCATTCTGGGTCCTGTAGGTTCACTCTTCACCCTTTTCTTTTTATTTCCTAGGGGGTAGCCGCGAAGGTTGATGATGCTCTGGGCTCCTAGTTCATGGGCCAGTGGCTTTTCCTTCTGTCACCTGCTGGGTCTCTGTCATAATGAGAAGTTGCAGTTTTCAAGGGTAACATTTTACATGCCATAGCTGTCTTACTCTAGGTACAGGAAGGTCTGCACAAGAACTTACTCTGTACACGCATGGCTAAGTAAGAATCTCAAATAATAATAAAAAAAATAATACTGCTCCTAAAGTATTAATTTATTACTGAAGAAAAACATATTGAAGTTTGGAGATGAAAATAAAATACACTCAAAATTCATAAGAAGTGTATGACTAATTCCTTTTTTATGAAAACCATACAGCACAGATTTGCAGAACATTCGCTTCTTCCATTGACACCAGTTGGAATTATTAGGTCAGTGCCTTTGGAAATCTTAAATCTGCAAAGAATATTTAACTTCCAATTAAACTGCTAGCTCTAGTTAATTAAAAGGACAGTCTAGTCAAAAATCATGCTTAAAATATTTTCCATTCATCATGATACGACTTTGAATCTCATAAAACAGAGTAACAGTCATTTTGAAAAGTGACCAGTCACAAAATTGTCAGTTTCCTTGAAAAGGTTTATTAGTTTGCTGAAATTTTCCATGATATGTATCTTCATTCTTTTCAGAAATAAGAAAATGAACAGCTAACATTTTTTATGGTTTTGTTTGGGTTTGCTCTGTTTTCCCCTTCCCTTTCTCCTCCATAGCCAAGACATAAAACAAAAAAAGAGGACAAATGGAAAGAATAGAAAACTGAAAATCTTTAAAAAAAAAAAAAAAAAAAAAAGGAAAGACTAGAAAACTGAAAATTAAAAAAAAAAAAAAAGAAAGAAAAAACTCCAAGAAATAAAAAAAGTCACATAGGAAAAGGTTTTCATTTTGAAAACAAACTCATAAAAATAAATTCGTATAAACAGTTATCTGAACCTTCTCAAAAGATGTCAATAATTTTATTTTTTGACATTTTCATGGAAAATATCATTAATATTAACAACATTTTAGAAATATCACCAATATTTTCTTTTTGATCAGCTTTCTGATCCTTTATGTGGATGTTAGGAGAAAGAAAGACAGTATTTCAATTCCATGTGAAAACAAAAGGGAAGCTTATGAAGTAATTACCTTGCTTTCTGCCTTTTTCTTTTCTTTTTTTTTTTATTTTTTAAAAAAATAGAAATAAGGATAAATTCTTTCCCACGTTTTAAAAAAATATTTTAAAACCTGACCAAAATTCAGTGTGAATCAAACATTATTTAATGGTTAAAAACCAGTAGAAACAATGAATTCATCACAAGAATTCCTGCATGGTGTTGTATGCCCACAACACATTAATATTGCAGATTGTATCTGAAAAACAAGCTAAAGTCTGGGTGTCTCTTTGAACCTGTCAGAAATGAACCTTCCTTCATTCATTGTTAAAGGTTAATTAAAATAAAACAGCCAGCATAGTCCTGAGTTAAGAATACGCAACCAAGAAGCAGAAGATCTGGATTTCAGACCCTTCCCTTCTGAGGGCAGCATAATGTATTGTTTTTCCATGATTTATTTGTGTTGTGAGAGCTCCTAATGACCCCCTGGTGACACAGAAAGAGAGAAGGATTTGTCTACGACAGCGACAGCGACGGCTCTGAAATCCGGGATCTTCTGAGTTTTTGTCCAGCGTTCAGAGAGACTACGCTGCCTGTTTTAATTATTCGTGAAATGTTGATTTCCTGCTTCAATGTACAGGATAATATTAAAACCGCAATTAAAGGCCTTTAAAGAAGAAGACTAGAGACGTGTGTCCCAGGAATTGCCACCCTGGGTACAAATAGGAAAATCGCAGGTTCTCAGAGCAATCAGGTCGTTACAGTGCTATGGATCTTCATGTCCAGGATGAAATTGGTTTCCCAAACAGCCAGCCTTCTTGCCTGCCTCCCTCCCTCCTTCTTTCCTCCCTTCCTTCTTTCTCCCTCTTGCTTTCCTTCCTTCGTTCCCTTTTTCATTTCCTTTGTCCAAATTTCTGCAGTGAATCCTCCTTTGTCACCTGCTTTTTTGTCTCCAACTTCCCCATCATTGTTCCTCAGCATCACCCCGGGGGTTCTGCCTCCGCAAACAATTTCTGAAGCTTAGATTCAGGCTCTACTTTCAGCTCTCATCACACTCTGATTTCCATTATGCACACAGATGCTCCAAAACGAGTTGTTGAAGAGAAAAGTCAGAGCAGTGAAAGGCTGCACGTTGCATTTCTGTCTACAGATTCGCTGCCTGAAGAAATACCTACTTGCAGCAACAAGATGTGGATGCCGTAGTGCGCTCTTTCAGAGGACAGTCTGGCCCTCTCCCAGTAGCTCTGGCTTTACCTGGAAGGAGGAGTAACCTCACAGATTTCTCATCCTGGCCTGGCTCCCCAGTGCAGAGGAACTCATAACTAATTACTGGGACTTCAATTCTTAACTTGACCAGCTGTGTCAAAGCAAGGACACCATAGGCTCCCAAGTGCTGTAAGATCTATAATTCAACCTCCATATAAAAAAGTCAATATTGGACAAAAGAATGACATTTTAAAATCATAAAATAAGTAGCTTGGTATTTACCTAAGACGCTCTTTTCTTCCCATAGTTTTATATAACATGTAGTGGTCTGTTTATACTTCTGCTTTTTTCATGAGTGGAATAATTCTCGTTCAGTTTTAGAAGATGTCTGCACAAGTGAAGAAGCTTGGTCATCAAGGAAACACAGCAGAGGATAGGCAACCTCTGGAAACATTGAGTTTTTTGTGCTCTGAAAGAAGTTAGGACCCATGTAACTTGTGGTTTTCTCCCTGGTTAAAATAGCATTTTGAAGAAAAAGTCATTATTCAGGCAGTGTAAAAAAAAAACCCAGAAGATAACACTCCTGGCTTTACTGCACCAACTCACATTGGCCCTGTGCAGGGCAGCACATGGAGAATCACTTCAAATCTTGCAGCAATAAATAATTTCAGGTGCAATCAGAGGCTGCAGAAGCTGTGTGCTGCTGCTCAGAGGCTCAGGCTGTATGTAGCTCCCGCTCCTGCCAGTAGTTAGGGCTGAAGATCCGTCTTTATGCCTGCTTGCCACGAAGATCTGAAGACAAAAGTTTTCTTTAGTGAGCTCGGTGAGCCAAGAAAAAGCAGGAGAGGTTTGCATATGCTAGGCTCTGGCCTTACTGTTCGGTAAGTGCCAGCATATCATTTTTCACCTGTAAGTTATAAAGGAAGGGTTAAAGAAAAATAACTGAATTGATGTATATGGTGTGTTAAAACCTCTTTACCAAAAATTGAAGAAATAGAGGAGGTGTTCATGAGTAAACAGAGTAAGTGACATTGACCCAAATTTACCTAAAATTGATGTCAATGGGGAAGGAATTATCTAGTGAGATGCAGTGGTGCACCAGCTGGGACACCGGAGCAAAGGAAAATAAATGGAAGCAAAATCAACCTGAAGTCAGTGAAGGTCAGGGCTATTTCTTCCTTCTCCTGTCTCTTGCTACTGATCTTTTTTGTTTGTTTGTTGGCTACATATTGTTGGTTTTCCTTTCATTTCTTTTCACTATTTTATATTGAGCTTCAAATACTTTGTGTTGGCCAGCTAATTCTGAAAAGCTTCTACACGTTCACTTTGATCATTATCTGACTCTCTCTTTTTCCTTCCAATTTTTCTTTTAGCTGCTGAAATGCCACAACAGAGGATATTGTTTTGCAGTGTAAAAAGCATTGTTTGCTACAACTCCTGTTTCAAAGACCACTTCCTTAATGACATTGAGAACTCAAGCAGAGAGGAAAGAGAGATGGTATTTAGATTATTATTTTAAAGATTTGATCTTTTACAGCTACTCAAAACACAAGGCCAGACTATTCAATTAGGCACTAAGCAATTTTCCATTGCTCACATATTAATTATTGAAACTGGAACCTGCCACCAACTCGTCCTCTCTCCACACCTTTTGCTCATGATCCAGAACAAAGCTCAACAATAGGGCCAGGATCACCAGATTGCTCGGCCCTTGATGAGCTGAAAAAGAGGAAGGGGCAGAAACTTTCTGTGTGTGAAACCCACCCAAGCCACACTGGGGAAAACATTTGTAGAAAGTAATCCTGCACTGGCCACATGCAAGACAAAAGTGACTGCAACACCGTGCTCTTCTCTCACTTCTCCAGCTCTAGGGCCACTGCCAACACCAGTCGCTTCACCTCTGGATTATGAATTTTGAGAGGTAAGAAGGCATTTTCTAGGAAGTGGCAAGCAAAGTTTTGTGGTATTTTTGTTGGTTGGGGTTTTTTTCTCTCTCTTTTTTTTTTTTTAATAGCTATCTCCTTCCTTCTCTGAGAGATGTGAGGAGTTTTCTGCTGTACGGACAAGCTTCCGCTGGCTGATTGGAACCTTGTAAATGGGCATCAGCTAGCAGCATGCTGCCCAGCCCAACGAATGCTGTGGCATGCTGACAGCCTAGAAATATTCTGATGGTCAGCATTTGCATTTGTACAGCCGGCATTATCTCTGATCTGCATTACCATTCTGACCCCTCTTTCCTGTTCGTGTGCACTGCGACTGACCTTCACAAAGATACAAATTCCAGTTTACTTCACTTCAAATGCAAGAGTGTGAGTCAACCCCCTGAGGGAATAGCAAGGAATTCATTATAGCAACACAAGAGAAAGATGTGGAGGAAGTAATGTGCTTTCTTTACACAAAAGGGAAAAGAAATAGACGGTGAGAGCACCAAGCAAAGCCCAAGAAATCTTGAGATGTAATCTGACATAGTGGCACCGAACTCAATTCTTATTGTCTGTAGGTGTACGACCTTATTAGGGCTTAAAAAGTAAGCCAAGTCTTGTCTGATCCCTGCTGCAGCCTGACAAGCCAAGCAACTGCTTCCAGAAGTGGAAATCTTCATGATCAATATAAAACCACTAGAGGTACCCATACTGTTGTGGGTGAGATCTTTCAAAGAAATAAGCCAAGATTCCCAAGTCACAGAAATTAGAAGAGGGTAAGACCTATTCTGTTATCTTGTCTAGCCCCACTATCAATGATTCCTTAGACATATCTGTCGCATGCTACATCAGCATGATTGCTTTTTTGAAAGGTCCTAAAGAAAGAGCTTTCGGCTTGAGTACAAGACCCTCCTGAAACCACATAGCCGTTAAGGATCCCATTATCTCTTCCAGAAGGACAAGGTATCGGCCCCACTTCGTGTTCCAACTGAGTAAATTACATTCTCGTTATGCAAATTCTTTCCAAAACTACTTTTCTGCTTTCATATCCTGCCCTTAGCTTTCAGTCGCCAGACAGTGCAACATTGAGCTAAAAATCTGTCCTGTTCCACCAAAGACGTGGCTGCATTAAGAAAAGTGTACTGCATCTGAGCTCCTTAGCAATGAAAAGGGCTATACAAGCGCTGGGGTTTTTACTACCATCCGCCCGAAATATAGGTGGAAAAAGGCAAAGGAACTCTAACAACTGACAAGTAAAGTGAGTATTGGTGCACCGGGTACAGTGAAGATGAATCCAAATTACCTTCAGCAGGAATCCAGAAGTCTGTATTAGTGCACAGAGCAACATATCCCCCGATATTCATTTGTATTGGTAGAAATGGAAAAATCATGCCGATTTCAAAAAAGGTTTTTCTTTCTCATGACTCGACAGAAAGATCCAATTAGTATTAATTACTGCCCAGCTAATTTTATTTACAATTTAAAGGAAAATTAAACTCAAAATATTTTCTGTTCTTCACATACTTATAATTTTTTCTGCATAATTTTTAACATAGGGATTTTTTGATTCAGAATGTTTTGAGAAATAACTGGAAATAGTTATAGTTTCATCCATTTTTACTATTTGCTGCAATTTTTTTTCTATAAGCTACCACCTAACCCTCACTTTTGAAATTTTCTTCTCTAAGAATGCTTGCATCAAACTTGGAAATATCATTAACAAAGAATACCCCACTAGCAAACATAGTGCTAAACTACGGCTAAAATCATTGCACAGAAAGAGATGGTGTACATTTTTGTTTCAGAAACATTCAGCAAGATTCACAAAGAGGAGCTAAATTCTCAGTACAGTGCTCAGATGAACTTAATGGCAGTTACAAACTGCTAAAATCTGGAAAAGACCAATATCCATTATTGAACTGGCCCAGAGCTCCTATTTCTCAGAAATTAGGTGGTTTCTTCCAAGCATGGAACTTGGATTAAACTTTCTGCTTAAATTGTTTTAAATACTTTTTGACTGTTTGTTTTTAAGACAGATGTTCTTTGATATGTTGGTTTCAGGAGCGTGTGGATTTTTACATGTTCTGCAGATTGCAGCAGTGTTTTTCTGCAGAGTTCCTACTTTCAGTCACTCAGTACCTCAACCTATTTACAAGCATTCAAGGAAATGGAAGAAAATATTAAATTTTTTGGCAGCTACCAGGATCCCACTCCTTGCCAAAACAGAAACAGGTACCACAGAATTTAATTCATGAATTCAAATAAGGTGGAGATGGAAAAGACTTTACCTTGTCCTGACAGCATTGGCCCCTTTCCCAAGCATACACACTCCCATGTTTTGCCCTAGTATTCCCTGTGCCTGAGGAGATTTGCTCTGCCTCTTATACAACAGCTACCCAATCTTTCAGATTTTTCAACTTCTGGGAGTTGAGCAAACCTGATAATATTCAGATCTGGGCAAATTTTATTCAACCAGACTTGGCCAAAGTTTGGTAAAAGTTTTGAACCAAAGAGATGTGGTTCCACCAAACTCTACAAACCCAAATCTCAGCCCCTCTTCTGCTCCCCTTTTTCTGGGAGGCATACTTATTCTTTTCAGATCTATGACTCGAGAAAAGCCCCACACTGGCAGTACCAGAGACCGATGCTCTTTCCTGTCTGAGGCATGCGGGCAGGGAGGGAAGCTGCCCGTTGCAGCTGGGGAGCACGTGGGGCTTCAACGTAATCTCCACAGCACCTCCTGCAGATAAGGGCACATGTAGCTGAAAGCAGTTGAGGCACAGGCTTCCGCGCTTTTATCTTCTCCATAGTGTATGTGGGGGATGCTTCCCACAGAGGCATGCCCTGATGGGAATATTTTCTGGAAGCCACCCCTGAGGACAGACTGTGGTGTTATTGTTACCTGTGGAGCCCTTGACCTCCCAACTAAAGCAATCAAATGGAAGTCTATTTGCACTCCAGCACCACTGGTATGGACACAGGACTGCTAGGAAGCAGCTTAGATAATTTCATTTTATATACACTACAGAACAAACAGCACATGCTTGCAGCTTTCAGAAGTCACTAGAGATCTGGGTCAGATTCAAATCAGCAACCTAGAGGTGAAAGTCTCCATATCCCATTACTAAATCCTGAGACATCCAGTCCCCCATGCACATATTAATAGTTGATCATTACGAATTCCATGTTGGGATAATTAATTACCGCATCTGAACTCTGCCTTAGGAATTATAAGATCATTTGGGGCCTGTAATTTATTTTATTTAGCACTGTATGAAAATTGCCGCTTCTTTTTTTAAAAAAAACAAACTATACTTTAGGCTTTGAGAAGTACATAGTGTTTTCTGCAAAACGCAAACAACAAAACAAATACATCTCTTATTGGCCCTGGAGTAGTCCTACAGGATTTGTTAGTAGGCTCTGATGATAGACGTGAGCAGCCATGCATCCAGCTAATGAGCTGGCCCAAGGGATAAAGAACACACCAAGCCACTAGCAATGGATGTGGAAAAAGAGCCAGGGGAATGGTAGAGCATGTTGCCAAATGATGAGTCTTAAAGGTGGCTTCCCATATGAAATTAAAGGTTTTTGCAAAAGCAAAATCTGTTTTTCTCACTCAAAATATAAATCAGAAAATAAGACACATTCACTTTTGAAATGAATGCTCTTTCTGACTGTTACGTTCTTAACAAGACGAGCTCGCTTATAGAGAGCCAAATCCTTCAGACATGATTTAACCTGCACTTTCAGGAGGCTAAGGTAGGTGTTGTGAAATGAGTCCCGAATAAAGACACAGTTGAGGACTGCAGAAATTTTGGTCCTTTGTGGATGGGAGTTATAATGCCAAAGAAGTTGTAAGAAGCCTATTCTATGCACAGAAAGGTAACAAAAACTATCTCCACCCTTTTTCTACAGACCTTGCTTGCTATTCTGTTCTTTCCTGCAGGGATTTGTCTTAGTTAGGTCTGAAATTCTCTTCAGTCTAAGGGCCAGATTCTGCCCTTCAATACATGTGTGGAATTTATTCCTTGAAATATATATTTTATTTTTGGTACTGTAGACTAAAATACTGTGTATTGATTTTTTTTTTTTTTTCAGCAGACAGAATACTTTGTGCTGTTTTCACTTGTGTCAACAATTGGTAGGTATCTAACTATAGGATGAAAAGTGTCTCTCAGGAGATGTAAAAATACAATCCAGGTTTGTTAACATTTGTAAGCCTCTATAAAGCTTCAATCTGGGCAAGATCTGTCTCCTTTATCCTAAATAATATTAAATGCAACTAATTTTATTTCCCCAAAAAGCCTCAGGAAAATTAGCTGCATGAAACAGAAAACAGAAACACTGACAGTTTTGTTTTCTAATGATTTCTTTCCTCCATCTTCATTTGATCACCTAATAACTGACCCTGTAGTCCTAGAAAATTCCCATGAATCCTAAAAGAAATGCATTGGCTTCTCTGAGCTTCATGCAAGACAATACTTGGAAAACCCTCGGCTTGTGTACTGCAAAAGATACTGGAAGAGGATCTTAATTTGATCATAATTGGCTGGCTTTCGGCATTCTTAGTACTTACATCTACCTCACCTTGAATTAGGCCTCAGCTGTGTGGGTTATGGACTGTGCATGTTCAGCCTGTCAGGAAGGTTTGCAACCATGAAAGAACCACAAAATGCTGAACTTCTCAAGTGCATTTCTGAGAGGAAGTAGGTGTTGGTTTTGCATATTTGTGATCGTGTATGGATGCTTGTGCTAGCGTGGGGATGTCTTTTATTCTTTAGGGCGGACATTTTGTGTTTTCTGAGCAGACATGTGGGATTCTGGGCTTATTTTTTCCTGAAAGGCCCTGCAGGAGGTATTCTCCTCCACTGTTATTTTTACAGTGGGGACTTTAGATTTAGGGCAATCTCTCTTTAATATATTGAGGTGGTGGAAAGGCGGTTTTGGCATGCAGAACCCCATGGTAATAAATGGAGGGACCATCAAACGTAGACGAACTTGGCAAATTGGGGCAACAACACACTTAGCAGGAATAATGTCCTGCAAAATACAGCATACAGGTTTCAGTAAGATAATTGTAGTTCGATGTATATGACTCGATAACACTTCCTGAAATACTGTGGGATCTCCTCTGCAAACAATGAATCCGCAGTCACCCAAAGCTGCCCAGCAACCCTGTCTAGCACTATACCGCTGATGATAACTGAGGACAGGTTAAGTTTCTGTTGCACGGGACACACAGGTTACTCAGCTGTTGATTGGTGTGGCTTCTTTTAATGTGAGGAAGCTTCCTGTTATGTCCGTGTGATGGGATTTATACAGCTTAGGTATCAGAGTCAGTTACATGACCACGTTATGAACACTTCTAATAGATTTCAACCCGCTGTGCGAGAGAGAAGTTATCATCATTGCTACTGCTGAAAGCATATTTCATGATCCATCCATCCCAGTCACATGTCCATCAATTACTGATACCATTTCCATCACATTTGTGATCTGTCTGTGCTTCTATATTTCCCATTTTAAGTGTTCAGGACTCTTTCATGCAGCATTAAGACCTCTTATGACCCTCTGGGATGAATTCAGGCTCCCTTTTGTGAGGCTTTTCAAAGATCATGATGACCTAAACTCAGGTGTGTCAGAAGTTTAGATTACTTGTAGCCAAACCTTCCATATATTCTTTCAAACTGCAAAAATCAAGCCTGAAATCCAAAGAGGACAAATCTTAGCACAGTTGTGTTGCTTTCTTTGAGCAAGCCTCATAGAAAAAAAACAGCAATGCCTTTTTGAGTTTTGTAACTCTTGTGGCTATTTATTGTGGAACTAGAAAGCTCATGGGAGTTTTAGAAACATTAATAACAACCTTATATTCTCAAATCTAACTAAAGGAATGTGTGATTGACATTTCAAAGAAGGGTCCAGATTCATTCTTACATTATCTAACAAACATGGTCCCACCCAGTAACTCTATTTCTCCATATTCAGTCACCTTTCACACCATTTTACTACCAAGCACGATAATCTGACCACTCATCACCATTGATCCAGCTGGGGTGCCTGGACCATGCAGTCCAGAAGCTGTGGAGCCTAACATAGCTTCCCTTAGCAAAGTAGAAACTTTCTGAGTGTTCAGGGGGGATGTCATGTTTTCTGAGCTGGAATTCTATCCTGAAGCCCATCTGCTATTAGTGTAGAGTTACATAAATTGATTTTTCAGACAGGGTGACACTCCAGAGCCAGGTGACAGGCCAGAACAGTGGCTGGACAATAAGATACTTAGGGAAGTTAGCATGGGCTTTATAGAGCTCCAGGGAAGAGTGCTGAATAATACTCTTCAAGCCAAAATCATCTGTAGGACACAAGCGCTAAATTATGTTTCCACTTCCCATACTGACAGGTCTCTGGAATCTGCAGGAATTCCCCACTCTTCAAAGGATATCAGAGCGCACAGTATGCAGCTTTCAGGGATTGGCAACCTCGCTTTTGTGATTTCTTGTAATGAAATTTTACCCATAATGCCATAAGAATAAGGAAATATAGCACTCAGAGACACTAAAACTATCAGCGGTTTCCTGCTCAGTGCCTGCACTGCTCCTTTGCCTGGCCAAAGATAATCCACATACTTTGTTAAATTAAAACAGTTTGCTGATTTATACATTGACTTGTGAGGAGGTATTTCCAATTACTTTGGCATTCGTATCTTGGACAAGCTGTTCTCTCAAATCACCCTGGCACTTAATAGTCTGCGCCGACTGGTATTTTGTATGACCCTGGCATTATTAGCCCAGCTTGGCTAGTGTTTCACTTCACCGTGGCACTAATGGTCTGGAAGTTGTTCTTGTTTTCCAGATTAATGAGTACCCTAAAAACTGCTCAAAATTGGAAAAGAAAGAATGTTTTCAAAGGGGAAAAATAAGGCAAGTTGGAGCTGCCCACTACCTCTTCGTTGTGCTCTTCCCTCATCTGCCTCTCCTTCAGCTGCCTATAGAGGAATCTAATAACACGGGTGCTCCAGTGGAGCAGCGTATCTCCAGCGGCTCAGGGTCCCCGCCACTGACACCTGACCCCAAAAAAGCCCCGCAGGGACACTCAGGAGGGAAGGCTCTCTCTGCCAGCAAGGAGAAATGAATGAAATGGGAAAGGCCTCGTTTGCACTTCCATTGCATGAGGTAGTTGAAGCCTTTCGGTCAAAATCCAGCTGAAGATGGGAGTTGCTTAACCAATCTTGCCCTCATCAGGAGCTGAGAACTGCACCCACAGGTTCACGGGCCACCTCGAGTTAAGTCTCCCTTTTCCCTGACACAGCATGGAAAAGCAGCACAAGCCAGGGCAGAGCAAGGGCTCAACCCACTCTCCTAACACCAGCGGCCGCTCACTGAGGACCCTGGTTTAGCAGAGAGGCAGGCTCAGGCGAGTGCCGCACTACCTGTAGCTATCACAGCTGAGTCCTCTGAGCACCGTCTCCTTTAGGAAGAAGTGAGCGACCTGGCTGGACTCTGGTCTTCACCAGCCCAGGGTGGTCCCCACAAGCAGGGATGGGGGAGTGCAGCAGAAGAGGAGAGGGGAGGATGTTGCAGGAGAATGCTGTTTTATTAGAGGTTTTCACTGCGTGAGGAGGGATGGCTTTTAACTTTATTACCAAGGCTCCTTAGCAGGTCAGAGTTTTCACTTGACATGCATGCAGACACTGCCCAGTTATGATGGACATTCCTAAATCTACTTGCAAATTCCACCCTTTTTTCTTCATTGTGATTTGAATTGGCCTTTGTTACTCGTTATCTTTTTAGAAGCAAACCCTATCCCACCCTTGCTTTTAACGAGAGAAAAAGGCAGTGGGTTGGGGGGAGAAAGAGAGAATATCACCCAACCCCTGCAAAAGGGGTTTAGAAGATTTTACATCTCAGCATTTTTTAGCTTCACTATGCAGTTTCCATTGTACCCGATTATTGGTTCAATATGTATACTATGTTATTTAAATGTAAGGGGAAAAATCGACTAGCAGTTATGGGAGAAGGCAGAGCTGTCACAACATATTCCTGCAAAGCCATGATTTGTTTTGTGTTCAGTCACACATTGTTTGGATTTCAGCTCTTATTTCAGTCCTGGCCTTAGGGTTTTCCAAGCAGCATTGAAAGTCAGATACACAGAGTGCTACACTGAATTTGGTATTCTGTATTTCTAATACAGCAGATGGAAGAAGAGAGTTTAGTAGATGGAGGGAGGGATACAGGACAAGTTCATCCCTCATTATTTACATACAGATAATTAGAAAGCGGTTTGTAGCTACACAAAATACCCACACGTGTTTTGGGGGGGGGAAATATGTCTGGCTTTCAGCAGGCTGGCTCCCCTCCTTGGCTGTCTTGGCTCCAGCCCTGCAGCCAGAGCTGCTCAGGGAAACCCCTGTGCCCACAGCGTCAGGCCAGTGAAAGTGGGAGTCCAGGGAGGACCTGGTCAGCCCATCTGGGTCTCCCTCTTCCCACCACACAGCAGCTCCAACTGTCCTAGAAACCTGCAGTCCTCACATGCTCCAGCCAGGTGTTAGTGTCATACCTCAGAAGCCAGAATCGGAATCCGTTATAATTATATTTTCACCATAAACAAAAAGACACTCAGCTGGTAAGTCTGACTGGCTGAACCATCCTAATGCCCAGATTTTGCTGGAGTTTTTTTATCCTTCCATACAGAAGAATATCTGTTATTAAGTCTACACAAACATGGGCAGGCCGAGGAACATGGGCCAACCATGCAGTTACTGTTAACCTATGACGTTTATGAAGTGCACATATATTTGGTCATTATGTGAGTCATTCTCAGAATCCACAAACAAAACCATTCTTCAGAGCAGTGATGAGACAAAAATGTCAACCCAGCTGCAGCTTTACTAAGGGATCTGCCACAATGTGTCTTCTCAACAGACAGACTATTTATTGTACAATGTTTCTGTTCATAAAGAAAAGTGCTAGGAAACATGAAGGAAAGAAAAATATGAAAGCAGTTTTTGGACAGAGAGGAGAAAATGTGGTGAGAGGTGATAGCGTGACCCCTCAGTACCCCTTTTCAGCTTTCAGGATGGAGATAGAGCGTCATCTTTGGGAATGGCACAGAGATGTCTTTACCAAAAAGTGCTGTGGTTGTGCCAAAATAAAACTTTGTCTGGTTTTAGATCTTTCTTTTGTTCTAAGCACAAACTCAGTGTCTGCTGCCTTCTATATGCAGTCATCACCCCATCTAGCAGCTAATGAAAATAGGAGAAAGAACATCCTAGTTATCTTCTGCTCCTCCCATCCCCACCAATAATACACAAATGCTGAGCAAAAGAGACTTTCTTTTTGACATTTTTTGAAAAGCCAGAGCAATAATAGATGTATCTTAAATGTTCTTCTCTGGGTCTTTTTAGCTGTTGCCATTTAGACTTACTGCCACACTGCAAGGACATTGTCTCTAAGTGATTATTTTTTATTGCCAATGTCAATGAAATAGAATAGAGAGGAAAGAAGATGCTGTAGCAGTTACTAAATCTGCAGAGAATCATTTTCATTGCTGGTGGCTTTTCTTGTCTTTTAATATTATTTTATTCAGGTGGCACCTTCCAGGGAACAAAAGCCTTTTGGAAAGGGAATGATCTGGAAATGTAATCATAATATTATAGCAAGGTGACCTCCAAAGGTCTGTGCCAGGGCATCAGTGTGAGGAAACCTGATCTTCTGGAAAAGCAGCAAAGAGCTTCCCAGCACTGTAGAGCACCATTCATAGTCTCACCTTGTGACTCTGATATTGCTGCAGTCAATTAAGGCACGGGAGACTTCCCAGAGGACTCTGAAGTTGGCACAGGTGGTCTTACCCTTGACCTTAATGGCCTCTGAATCAAATTTACAGAACTTTATTAATGTTAGAAAATTATCATTTCAGTCACAGAATTGTAAACTGATGTAAAACTGGGAGAGCTTATCCAAACCCCATCCATCCCAATCTAGACTAAAGGATACGCGTAATAATAACCTGTATTTCGATATCATAAAATTACCTCACAACTAAAATCTAAGTCACAGAGAATTAAAAGGCTCCCATAAACATAAGAATAGTTCTCAGATAGTAACTGATATCTAGTTCAGGTTTTTTATCAGTTAGTGAAAGAGAAGTCTACTGCCAAAAAAAAAACCCGAAATAACTTCCTAACGTATGGGTGCATTTGGCATAGAAACTTTTCAAACCTCCAAATGTTTGTTTGCCTTAGTTACTTGAATGGAAAAACCTGAACTGTAGCAGAGCAGATAAATCTTACCTGACCATCTTGTTCCTTAAAAATTAGGCAGGAAACCTTACTGACACAGACTGACATTTGGGAATCTGAATCTGCTTGCTCCTGATGGGTAGAATTAAAAGTTACCAGCTTTAGGAGCTTCTTAGTCCAAGTAAAATGGAGAAATATGTTGACATGGAAAAATCCCACCACTGCAACCTCTTACAACCATGGTGCCTGCCATTATCCCTTGACTGCAATGGTAAAAACACAGAACAGGAAAGCTACCCCAATCCACCGAAAGGGTGGGGGCAGGATGAGCAGAAGTTCAACAAAGTCTTGGTAGTGCAACGACCCTGGCTCACAACTTGGTCCTTTGGTGAAAGTTTCATTTCTGAATTGCTGTTCCTTTATATCATTTATACTGCTGCACTATACACTGATGAAGAGGATCTCAGTGCATTTCTTCACACAAGAAGGACGCAAAGGAAGAGATGCAAGAACAAGCTAAACTGGAAAGGCGAAATAGTGGCTATCAGATGTTTCTCGTTTTTCTGTAATGCAGTTTATCCCAGAGTATGATACAAAATTAGCTAAGGCAGGCTCCAAAACCAAAGTCCCTCATCTGAAATACTTAGTTAGATTAGAGGTCTGTTTTGGCCATTAGTTTAGCTTTCATTGTAGGTCTCTTTAGCTTTTAACAATGTTCTATGGACTCTTTCAGGCCATCAAAAAGACACTTACACCAGGCTTCACAGTGTACTGATAGGAGTCCACTGCAATGCAGTCATCTCTGCAGAGCAGTGATGAGAAGCAACACATGGCATTTTGCACAGCTGAGTAGCAAAAAGTACTCCTCAAGGGCATCAGGGCAACCTCAGCTCTCAAACTATTGTAGGACCTTGGTGTGCACAGAGGGTGAAAAAAATGATAGCAAGGCTGCTACTGGTTTAAGACAAAGCAAAAAATTAATCCAACAATAGATCCATGCCATCTGAAAATCCCACGGCAAGTGACACAAATCATATATTATCTGTGTAACAGGGATGAAGACCTAAACCAATTTTGCTACAAACTGAGCTCGTGCTTCCAGCTAATCGAAATATTTCTAACCTGGTCCTTAGATGTTAATATAATTTGTGCTGAAAAATACAGTTATTGCTCTGTTTTTCTAATACATTCATCCCAAGGTTCACTTGTCCATCTGTTAAGTACTTACATATGTTTGTTTTAGGGGATCATTTGTGTGTGTCTGTAGGTGATAGGAGAATTTCTACTGGTAGTTTTATTGCTGTTGAAGCAGGTAATCATCTTTTCCTTAAAACCCCTGGCATGATTTATCACAAAGATTGTTTTGTTTATTAATGAGTCCTCATAATAGCAGGGCTTGATGCTCAATTTTTTTTCAGATATACCAAGGTCTAATTTAATTGCTGCAAACAGCTAAACCCAAGTTTGTATTAATGGATAAAAATCATAAGGTGATGAGTTACTGCATATTAATGAATTCACAGTCCTGTGAACCAGCTAATAATGACTTAGGACCTTGATAAAGTTGGTTAGAAAAAACGAAACACACAGAGATACTCTGGTTTGTGAATATTCTTACAAAGAAATCCAGTTCAGAGGACAGCAACCACATGCTAAAACACAACAGTGATTCCAGGCTGACCTTAGTTTTCCCCAGCAAAGTCCCGTGAAGGCCCTGAGGACGCGTGCACAAATAGCCTAGCACAGCAGTGAAGAGAGAAGGGGAAGGAGATCTGCCTGTTCAAGCATACGGAAAGGTCCTTGCTGCCCAGGAGGCAGCAGGAAAGCTCTTCTCAGTCTTGAAGCAAATAGGATAGTTGCCACTAGAGAGATTGAAACAACTGTGGGAAGACAGTGGAAGGATGTGTCTGGCATAGATGACCACATTCTGGTTTTGAAGTTATTCTTCTTGCATGAGAAACTTTGTGCGATTTGAGGGGAAAACTCAGACCCTATAATATTGAGAACCACTTAGTAGCTACACACTTGTGCCAGCAGATGAGAAACTCATTCCTCCCTGTGCCTTGGGAAGAACTGCCTGAGCAAGTTCTCCAACTGCACAGTCTGGCTTGCCACAGACACAGCTCTAGCTCTGCAGGGAAAGGACATGATAAACTTGCCCGTGAAAAAACTGGGGAGCTTCACAGGAAATGAAGAAAAGGACCGGGAGCTTGGGAGTTGGATGGATGCAGCAGGAGTGGTCCTCTCCCCCCCAGCAAGCAGAGGAAAGGAGGGGAGGGCAGGGAAGCTCTGTGATCCTCTCAAGAGAGCAGCGAATCTCAACTAACAAGCAAAGACAAAATTCAATCAAAACACGTGCTGGTGCCTGCATCATTATTGTCCTAAGCTACCTCAAGCTTTGCCAAAAACCCTTTACCCTCATCTCCAGGAGCTTTGTTCACACAGATAGTGTATAAATAAGATTTCTGGATAGACAAATATCCACATTGTCCTCGGGTGACTTTTAAATACGCCTTTTGTGCAAAGAAACTAAGATTTTCTAAGGCTTTTTGGACCCATTCCTTCTGCAAACATAGAATACCTACTATGCTTTGTAGCACCGTTAGCTTGGTTAATGTTTTTTCATAAGGAATTCTAGCAGGAACCACCATTATAGAAGGAACTTAGTTCTTTGAACTGCTCTAAATAATATAAGTTTCACTTTCATCCCAAGAAGTGTTAAGGATGCACAAAAACACACAGGGAATTTTGTGCTAGCACCACTGATTATATTACTTTCAAAAGAGAAATAAAATCTTACCCTGAAGCTCAGAATTATTAGAGTGAACAGCCAGAATCTATTATACTATAGAAATATCACACAGAGAGCATTCATGAAAGAATTCGCCAGACAACTTGCTATGGTACGAAATTGTTCATTTTGTACACATTGTCTCATTACTTACTTTCCTCCTTATTAATGATGAAGTCATAATATGTGGGTAAATTAAAAGTCTTTCTGCTGTAACAGAGAAAAAAATACTCCAAAAATAATCTACTGGGTTTTAGTTACACTGCAGTTTCACAACAGATTTAAGCTGGTGGAGGTGCAGGTTCCCTATGAAAAGGTGGGCCCCTTCCTTCTCGCCAGCATTAGCCCCACACAGTCCTGACATGAGCCAGCTTGAGAAACTGATCTGGTTGAAAATCAGTTCTCACCCCTGGTCTCCTCTTACTTGATTAGCTTGCAGCCAGTCAGTTCCTTCACCCATCTCCTGCCAGCGCAAGGGAGGCCACAGGAACATGCAGCCAAGAAGACGACTTTTAGTGGGAGCCCACAGATTGGCAGGCCGTTGGCATCAAGAGATCCTGAAACTCAACACAAGCTTTCCAAGCTGGGGGAAATCAACAAAAGAGTCTGCTCATACCAGGACAACTTAGAGAGCGTCCTATGAGTGTCAGCGCTCACATCCACTGCTTTTCTCACCATGTGCCACCACTCTGAAGAGGCTGGACCAGATCTTTCTAAGGTACCAAAGTGCACTCCAGTTCTTCCAAGGTCTCACCGTTTCCAAGCACTACATGCTCTGTGTGCCCTTTTTAGCACCCTTAAAACGTCTTCATCCAGCCAGGTCTATCGCCTCCTTGCACAATGCTGTTAATTTTATTTTTTAATAAGTTGCATTAAAAATGTTACAGCTAACATGAAATGCGCTTTACCATCACTCTCTCTGGGCAATCCTGCCCCAAGGACTGTGTGTCACTCTGCTCTGTCTGAGCTCCCCATCACATTTCAAAGGAACATTTTCATTAGTTCCTGGGTGACTCAGGAACATAATTTGTGTTTTAAAAGCAACTTGGGAACTAAAATTTCAGCTAAAGTCCCAGGAAAATGACTCTTAGTCACTTTGACACTTTTCCATGCATTCCCCCATGGTTTTGTTCTTAATTTGCCTGGAATATAATAGAAGCAAATTAGGCACTAAGGAATTGTGCCTTATAGAGACGCTTAGATTCTTATGGAGACTATGTAAAAATAAAACAGGCTTCAAATTTTGTATGCCTCTAGGAAAAATAAATCCAGGAGTCTTTTTAGACTTGACCTAAGAAACTCAGTGTCTTTTTCCAAGACTGGGCCAGTGCACACCAGCCTTGGCTCCATATCTGGACAAAAGGTGCACAGGCAGTTTCCCTCTCTCCCTTTTAATGGTAGGGAAAGCCTGGCACTCGGGCCAAAAGGGAGCCCTGAAACACTCCAGTCAGCCCTCCAGGCAAGACACATTACATCTGACATCCCCTCAGAAGCATAGATGGAGCTTTGGCAAATGCAGGACAGAATTTGTTTTACAATTATGAGGCCAATTACATCTTCGACTCTTGACAACTTCTCTTACTTGAACCTAAGAGTAAATCATCCCATTGACAGTTATGTTTTAAAAATATGAAAAATAACTTGCCATGTTTTTCAGCCTATTCTGTTCTTCGTTAATTCTACCATCTGTGTATCTCATTGTTAAAAAAATCATATCTAAAGAAAAACACACACAAAAAATCTGAACCTGAAGTGTTCCTTCTTCCTATATCCATTTAATGCATGGCAGCTAACAAACTAATTTTTTTTTTTTTTTTTTTTTTTTTTTGTAATTAGCAGAACATGCATCAACTGCTCCAAAGGCTACTGAAGTCAGTGGATTTTTTTTTGTACCAACTTTGATGGGTTCAGATCAGCCTCAGAGCACTTAAATTCATAATGTATTTTCAATTCTCTCCTGCCCAGGCTGCTTCTCATGTGGAGATGAGCTGAAATAGAAGTAAGCCCATTAACTGTTCTTCTTCCAGACCTCCTCAATACAGTCAGAACTTTGTCATGATTTTAAATACCACATTTGTGGCCCTGATCTACTTTTTTATTATTACTTAACCTTTTGGATGTGCCTGAGTTCACACAGTCAGGGACCTGCTCTTCAAAGATAAACAAATTGTTGGAGAACTAAGCAATACAGGAAATTCACATGCTTTGCTACTGAATTAAAGGGTGGTAGGCCGAAAAAGTCATTAGTTTTAGTGACCACAGTGGGTTTTATATAGAAGAAAGGTTTCATTCCCTAAATTGGCTCACATGTTATTGCTAATGAATGTCTAACAAAGATTCTTCTCTATAAAATGTGATCATTTTACACAGGAGATTTATCAGTTGAGTTCTTGGAGAGATTGAGGCATTGGAGTCTTTTAAAAGTCCATTTTTTAAGTCTCTACTCCACATATTGCTTTTATGACCTAAAAAGCAAAGGGACTCCACATGCTGTAGGGTTCAATTGAAATTATTGTTGGAAGGTAGGAATACAACAGTAGGACTGTATTCATCACAAGAGTTACACTTTTTGTTGCTAGAGCTCAAGAAAAGTCCACAAGGATCAGAGTTGCAAGCCAGCTCTTTCATTTGCTCGTTCTTTGTGCCACACTTTGTCTTTCCCTCTCTGGCGGTAAGAGGGTCACTTCGTGCAGGCAGCGCTCGCTCGCGCGCGCTCGCCCTGCTAAAAGTTTTCTGCCGATTTGTTCAAAGGTTTCCGAGTCTTGTTAAAATGCTAACGCATGGCATGGCCAGGCTGTCACTCGTACGCGGGAGCTTGGAGGGCCACGAGGCGCAGGCTGGTGCGTCTGTGGGAAGGGGGAACCTGCATCGCCCACTTTTGGAATCTAGGGTGGGTGCAGCTCTGAGCTCCTGCAGTCAGGGCTGTCAGCTCCCTCCACAGTCAACAGAGATGGGCATCTCTAAAGGTCGAGTCACAGCATCTACATCAGATGCCTAAACCTAGGCAAGGTGACTATTACTTTAGCACAGACAGAGTATAGGAAATTTTTCCTTGACTAAAGACCAAATAAGCCTTTCAAAATCCCCTTGGCAGGCCACATTACTACAAGCTTTAGCATTATCCAACAATAATAAACGCACAGACACACACACATAAAAGAGAGACCATGTGGCCACGAGCCGTATGAAATGAAGCAGTAGGCCATATCGGACCTCCTGCTGTATGCTCTCTGTTGAGGCAGGAGAGGTATAAATACCTTACTCTTCATGCAGTGTATTACGGCACTCTGGCAAAGGAGTCTTGGGTATTAACAAAAGGGTTATGCTACCATCAATAATAGCAGCAAAGTGAGAAAAGAGGAAAAGTAGTAGACAAAAGAAATCATACTTGGATGCCAAATATTTGTAGTTGTGCTCACTCAGGACTAGCACCTCCGTACCTTCAAAGCTACCCTGGGGAAGGCAGCAGTTTGCAGTTGCTGTAGTTATTAGGCAAAAGGCATTGGGTTTCTCTTCCACGGGACACTGATTTAAGTCTGAACACATGCACAGTCTTTAACAGCAATCTCATCAACTGCCCAGCATCCCAACAGGCAAGTCTAAACACACATAGTCATCATGCTATTGTGTGGAAGTGAAGGGGCCACTGGCTAAATGCTGCAAGGGATGGTCAGGCAATCTGCATGCAGATCGAATTAATATGGAGCCAGCACAGTCCCAGTTACGTGAGATCACAAGACATGTGCCTGTAGGTGTCTTCCAGCACTGCTCTATTGCATATGAGCTGTTTCTGAGGGGGCAGCAGCTCCCACCTTATGCCTCTGGCTGCAGCTGAGCTCTGCTGTGTCTCACTTGCTCTACAACCCAGGCAAGGTACCAGTCATGCATAGGATGCCCAGCTGAATTCAGCACATAAAAGGAGATTGGGAGGGGACACAGCCCAGAAACATAAAGCCCCAGCCATGTAAGGATTTGGCCAGAGAAGCTTAAGTAAGGTGGCATACAAGGGACTTTTTAGATGGGCATAACTCATACTTCTGGGGTTCGGATTTTTTTTCATTTAAAAGTGCCTTATTGGTATTTATGCTTTGCACAAACCAGGAGATGTTCAGAAGAATTTACTGTAGTTGTATAACATACTGCCATTGTTGTAATCTTCAGCTATGTCGCCACTAGTCACTGAAACGTG
Organism: Astur gentilis; assembly: GCF_929443795.1. Taxonomy (NCBI): domain Eukaryota; kingdom Metazoa; phylum Chordata; class Aves; order Accipitriformes; family Accipitridae; genus Astur; species Astur gentilis. The sequence continues at coordinate 4,086,565 of NC_064881.1, read as the reverse complement.
CTTAGGACTGCTCTGCGGCATGGAGGCACACCAGCACAAGCCAGCCTACATCTATTCTCACCCTCCAGAGCAACACGGCCTTCTGCAAACTGACTCTGAGGAACTGCCTCTACGCTATGCAGACTCCTAAACCGTGCCCAGATACTCTTTGGGAACCTGACACACGCCAAAACTGTGCTAGACCTTCCCAACTCAGCAGGATGGACAATAAGAGACATGAGAAGATACTGTGGTGTGCAGGACGTCCCCCTGATACTTGCAGTTCCTGAAATTTCTTCCTCAATAATAGTAACCTTTGGCACTACTCTTTTTTGTTTTGGCAGACAGTACAACCAACCATGTGTTTGTTACCATAAAGTTTGATTAAAAAAAACACCACCGTCATAAGCAAACAAACGGTCTTCACTAAAACGATCGTCCATTCTGCCTCAACCTGCTGCTGTTTGCCTTGTAAGTTTTGCTGGACACCTTTAACGAGTCTTTGGATTACAGGAAGAGAGGCTAAGAGCAGAAGGCAGTTTAGTTTGAGACCTGTTCCAGACTGTATCCATTAAGGCCATAAGACAAGAGAGAAAAGGGGCTGTTGCTCGTGAACACATTCTAAACACTTTACTTTTTTGAAACTACTTTGTAATCATTATCTTGGCTCCAGACCTCTCATTTAACCTCATCTGCCTGACTTTAAATTCATGGAACAGATTCGTACTGCCTTGGACTCCATGCAATTGGCTGCTGTAATACTCTTAGACTTTTTTTTTTTTTATAAAAACATTTGATACCATTAATCATATTGCCATATGTAATAAATTGGCTGCCTGTGGTACATTGCCTCAAACTGTCACATGGTTCCAATCACAATTCTGCCAACTGAAAGCGCTTGTTGGAAACTCTGACTCTTCCTCTCCGGCGCGCCGATTGCGAGGTCCGCGGGGCTCTGTCCTGTTTGTACTGTACATTAACGACCTGCTGGCTGCCTTGCGGCACAAAGGCCAGGAGTTACGAGTATGCACATGTTTGCAAGTGCCGCTATACATAAGCAATAATCTGTTTGATATCAAAGTCACATCATTACGGAGTCAGGTTTTTGACAGCATTTGCGAGGTTTGAAGGCTAATTCAGTACATCTCTAATTTGCAGCTTAAATATCTGCCAGAATGAAAGGTGGGGAAGTGGGGGGAAAGTATTAAATTTAGCTGTGTAAAATAATTCAGGGAACAAGAACACTGCTCCTGCGATTCGGATTTTGCGACTGTCAGGGCTCTTGTCAAGTCACAGCTGGAATGCTGCGGATTTGTAAGAACAATAGAGTTACTTGGGGGAGGAGGTGGGGAGAAAGGAATAAAATGCTATTTGTAGCACTTCAGCTAACACTTTGACACAGGTTATTTGGATGTTTCTAAGTAGGTACGGACAGACTGGTTTAAATAAAAAAAAAAAAAAAAAAAAAAAAACAAAAACCACAAAAACCCACATCCACAACTCCTGATCCTTTATCAAAGTTTGCCTTGAATCTTTTCTCAGAGCAGCAAAAATAGTCTATTGACTTTAGAGCTGGGCCCAGAAAAACAGCACTGGTTTTGAATATTATGAAGTGTCTTTCTACACGGACATGGGGAAGGGAGAGGAGGCTATTGTAATGAAATAATTAATGATCATTTATATTATATTAGAGCTCTAGTCATGGATCAGGGCCCCACTTAATTATGGTGGAAAGGCAGAACAGAGACAGCTCCTGTGCCCAGGAGTTCTTAGTCTGGTCTCTAAGCTCACTGACTTTATTCTCCTCTCTCAAATCTTATTCCTGCCAGCTATTACTTGAAGAAAATACACAGATACCTCTGCAGACCCCCTCTGCAAGGGGTAAAAGAACACCATGGGGACACCTGCTCTCACGGACTCTTGATCAAACCAAGAAAAGGAAGCCCTGTAAACCTACACAGAGGAAAAAAAATTAATAATAATAATACTTGTAGAGAGTCAACAGCCCTTTTTGGTATCCAGATACTCAAAACCTCTTGGCTGGACCAAGGAAGGGTGCCAGCAGCCCTGAAGATGCAGTGATGTAAAAGTTCTCATGCACCAGTACCCAGAGCATATACATAGAACCCTAATGCATTCATATACCAAGGGCTAACCTGCTTTGTCTTTTCTCATTATTCACCCTAACTAGATTAATAGATACAACAATCTCGACATTTTATTGCTGTACACATGTAATGAGTTCAGGAGACATTATAACCCCCACACTGGAAGAAACAGGTAGTTTAAAGCTCAGCAACATGAGAAACCCTGGACTCATGGAAGCTGCTATTCCAGCACTGGACTTTGGCCCTGGAATCCCTGACTTTGCTCATATATACAAACAGGCACGTAACTGCAAGTCAAACTGGAAAGGAGCACAGGAATTCAAATTCTTGAATAATTTTTTTTTTAATCTCCTCTGATCTACTTTCTTCAAGAGGTAGCTAATGTTTTTTTCCAAATTGTTCCTCAGCTTTGCTTGATCTATTTTTCTTAGAAGATATTTCAAGTTAATGCCTCGCAGGTTTTTCTTTCCTAGGAAGTTACTGAGAGGATTTTTTTTTTTCTCAGAGGTCTTGATCTTTCAGACCTTTATACCTGTGTTTAACTCAACATGTAATAAAATCCCAGTTGTAGGATCATTTGTGAAAAAAAAAAAGAGACAAGCATGCACAAAAGTGCTTACAGGATCTCAGAGTCACAAGGAAAAACTGTATAGTTGTCAAGTTGAAAATGCACAATACTGAATCATGCTGTCAAAAAGCTGACACTTCTATAATGCTTGGTATCTTACTACCTACTGGTGACATTTCTGGGGTTTTTTGTTCTGTTAATAAAAAAAAAAAAACAAACAACAAAACAACAACAACAACAACAAAAATTCACAAGCCTTTATCTGAAAACAAAAGCTCTTAGAAGACTACATGAAGCATTGCCAGGCTGATTTTCAGGAACACATCACTTTCTGAAATGTATGTAATTGAGGACATAATTTTTGATGTGTCTGTAGATGCCTTACAGTATTCCAGCTATAACAACCAGGTAACAGTTTTAATTCTGCATCGTACCCTGTAGTACTTTCATGGAGCAAGCTTGTCAGGTGAATTGAGCTATGCGTGCTTACAATACTGTTTTGATGTAACAGACCAAAAAGAAGACACTATTAGTTTCAGCTGAGAAAAAGCTTCCTTTTTTTGGTCTAGACTCACAGGCCTTAAGGGATTTGAGTGCGGAAGGTCCAACCATTACTGAAAACCCCTAATTACCAAACAACACACATATCAGGAAGGAATAAAAGCAACTACTGCTACACCAGATAGTCCCTTTTTTTTTTTTTTTGCCAAATGCCTTACTACTGCTACACCAAGTAGTCCCAAATATTTGCCAAATACCTGCCTTACAAATACAGACAGAATCTCGCTCTAGTTCAATGAATAGTCTTTTAAAAAAAAAAAAAAAAAGCCACACAGAGATAAATCCCATACAACTTAAAATTTTATGTTAAATGCTCTAGAAAGCTAAGCAGCTATCACCAAAAGGAATAAGACCTAATTTGGGGCTCAGGGAAGAATGAGTAATTCACATTCACCATTCCCAGGAACAAATACATAGAATTAACATTCATCTTTGAGTATTTTGACAGGTCTCTGGAAAACAAACAAAAAACCCCACAGTTTAATTTGCAGACTCTGTAAGACCTGACTAAAGCAGCAGCCCACTCTTTACTTAGGCCCTTGCTTAAATTAAGGCAGAAGTTGCCTGATCCACTCCAGCGTAACTTTACAGTCTATAAAGTTTACCTCATATATAGGGTTTCTGTTATGCAAGAAGGAGACTGATTCAGCAAATAAGATTAAGGATACGCTTAATTTTAAGCTCATAGGCAGGTCAAGTGAAGTCAACAAGTCTTCTGTAGAGGTTAAGCATGTAATTTATTGGTATGTTGGATTAGGATATAAGCATTTGCAGTATCTTCATGACATTGACTGTCTTTCCTGCAACAGCACAGCTCTTATGTGTGATGGACAGAATAGACAGCCACTACTCCTTTGTTTCTGTTCCTATTATGCAAAACAGAAGACTCACTCTTTGCTTGCAGAAGTTTAACCATGAAAAAAGTAATACACTGCAAATATGTGACATCATTAAAAAGAATTATAGCAGAAGCCACACAAACCAAGCGAGCTATAGAACTTACACAATTCTCCACATACCAAGGTACAGAAATAAAATCCACTACCAAAATCTTGCTCCAAAAGTCTATTTTTAAATTATATTCAATATTTCAAGTCTGTTCAGTTTAAAGAGAGTCACCTTTGAGACATAGCCAAACCTTGTCAATTGGCTGCATTTCCAAATAACGTGAAAGATCAGGTTCCTGAAGTATACCTGTTTTCCAGTAACCACACACTGTAGTTCTATTGTTAGGCTAGGCTATATTTCTAAAGTCTACCCATTGACTAAATAAAGGAAAAATTTCTAAGCTGAAATTTCTCAGCTGAGAAACCCAGATCACAATTTTCAGCTACACACTATTTCACAAGAACAACAGAAAAATTCAATAAGGCCCTCAGAACAAAAACTTTTTTTTTTTATTTCTTAATTCATATGACAAGTTAACCACAGATAGAGGGTGGGGGTTTCCTTTTTTTTTTTTTTTTTAAAAAAAAAAACAACAGGATGTGCTCTAGCTGTCTCACATTAACATACATAGCTGTTTATATATGAATAATCAAATATACGCAGTGGAGTAGAATTTTTAGATGCAGATCAAGGAAAAAAACCACACAAAAAATACTAAACCCTCTAGGCCTCTATAGAGTAAATTAAAGCACTTAGTGAAAGGAAATGCTGGCATATACAAGGGCTTTGAATTTCAAATATCTTTCAAGAAGTTATTAAAAAGAGACTCTACTGCTGAGAAAGAGACAAAATACAACCATATTTCTTGGTATATCCCTTACAATTGCAAAAGAAATAGTCATTACATTAGCTTAGACTCAAAGTCATTTTTCCATTTTTAATGCCTTACGATTATTACAGGTTTTTAAATTCCCGAAGAAGGCAGCAACTCATATGAAAGAGCTATTTGCATTCCAGTTTTGTCTTTCTAGCTGTCTGTCAATCTAAGAGCAATATACTGGGCTTTACCCTATTTGAACCTTCATGGCTTTGCTGCAGGCTTCAGCCTGTATTGCTATAAATTGTGCATATGAAGACTGGCATTTGCATCTCCAACAGATTTGGCTCCCAAATTCCAAACAGATGTGCTGAAGCTCAGAGATGTTTAAAATAGTTTTCTACTTGCTGGTCAAAACTCTGAGCAGAATATTTCTTTCTTGTATTTAAGGGAGCCAGTGAATACTCCTCCGCAAAACTCCTGGGAGCTTCATCACTTGTAACATCTGCCTGGGACCTGGGTGTCCTAGAGTTCCCAGTGCTGCCATCATCGCCTTCATCCACTGAGAGAAATTCCTCTCTTATCAGGGAGGTCAAGCTGTCTTCCTCACTTAGGAGATGGTGTTGCAAGAGATGGGTCCTAGAAGGATGACCTCCTGCTGAGCAAGCCAGCCCAGTGCAGTCTCTGACCCAACATCGAGCAGGTTCTTGCTGCACCCAATAGCTGGCAGACCTAGCCAGCATATCCACACTCTTTCCATCCTCCCTCAGTGCAGGAATCCTTGAGAGCCCCAAAGAGCCTTCACCACTGCAGTACACACTGGTAGATGGAGCACGACTCCTAAATCTGTAGACTACAGAAGAAAACAACAAAAATAGACTAAGCTGGACAAACCAGTTAAAGAACCAAAGCCAAGCTTGCATCTGTCTTCAACACCTAATCACTAAATACTTTATAGGTCTCTCATACCATTTCCCCCCACCCCATAAGCCTTTAAAGGAGGTAAATTGATTATCGCAAGACTAATGTCATTTGTCCAGGGCCAGAAAGCCAAATCTTTAATGAACTAAATGTTACTTTGCACTCCGTTTCAGTGGCCTACGCCTGGAACTAAACCCAGGGACCACACTCATAACACTCTTTGGATTTCAGTGTTCTCCGACTCCATCTAAACTGCAACAAACGCAACTGCAATCCAGCTAGCTTGCTAAGCTTAACTGGGTCTGGAGACTAGAGCCATAAAAGAAAAATCGTGGAGGAAGGTAAAAACCAACTACAAACCCTTCTTGAGTCTCAACACCTTTTTTTTGCCTTCCACACAAGAGCCCAACCTTCATTTGATTTACTTCTGACTCTTTTCTCTGCCTGGCCCTCCTCCCCACTCACCCCCACCCCGGTATAACAGTCCTTGGTTTCTATACCTTTATGGTCTTTCTCTTCTCAGGAATACTCTCTTTCCCTAGTTACTGACCTTGAAACTTCCCCAGACAATCTTTACATACCCCTTATCAAATGCCAAGCTGTGCCCTTTGAAAGGGGTTTGTGTTACACAAAGAAGCCTGCTCCAAGGCTATGTGAGCTCCCACCTCCCTGGACAGCAAGCACAGAAGGGGGGGTTAGAGTCTCCCATGAGTTGGCCGGTATGATTACCACCTTGTCAGAGTAGCTCCAGGCTTACAAAACACCTGTGCACTTTGAAAGGAGCCTTCCTGCACATGTAAACAGGCTCTGGAAGTTAGCTGCCTACCAGTTATAACAAAGGTATCTTTCAGCATCTTTGCCTTGCAGTTCTGCTACAGAGAAGTCTTTGGACTCCTCAGGACAAGAAACATCAGATCAGTAGGAAACTACTGTGCTGCTTCTTCTATAACTCCAAGTCATACTGGGTAGGTGCAAACCCAATAGATCCTGCATAACATTTGTTCTTTGTGAGCTGCAGAGCTGATCTGCACAGTAGGAGGATAACACTCCTAAGGTTGGGAAGTAACTCCAGAGCACAGGGAATCAGCTTTAACTCAAAGCACTGATGTTATATAAAGAGTGCCTTAAGTTTCAAAACCAGACATATTTCACAGAAAAGAAGGAATTCTAAAACAAGTACTCTAAGATCATATTTTTCCTGTTTACTTCATAAGTAAGTAAGAGGTCTTAGGCCTTGGGGAAAGAGCCAGAGCAAGAAATGCAAGGACACAAGACAACATTTTGTGCAAGTCAGAGAATGGCAACTCTGAAATGAAACAGCAGGACAGCCACAGGGGTGTCACTTGCAGCTCTTTTACCTTTGTGCCCTTATTTCAAGGGAGTTGTATATGTGTACATGGACAAGACACAGGGAATTCAGTTTCAGAAGCACCCACGTGCAACTGAAATCAAGTTAAATTCACCCTCTTCCTGACGCAAGACTACTACCCCCTTCTCACTGATCACCTTGCAAGGCCATGGCTTGGTCTCTTCCTTCCCTTTCTGAAGGTCTCTCTCTACACCTTCTTCTCCGAGATCTAGTTAGCTGTGGGCTAGCATGCTGCCGGTTTTGGCTACCTGCCGCAAGATCCTCTTCCTCAGGGGAATGGAAAGCTCTTGGGTTGTTCCGATGAACCATTTTATTAGGGTCCACCTAAAGCTAAGAGTAAAGGTTAATGAACAGGGGACAAGTCAGGAAATTACTGGTCTTACAGGACAATAGGAAACAGGTTCCAAGAGCTATAAAAGTCAGATTTACCTCATACCTTACAGAGTAAAAGGGAAGCCACAGTGCTAAGTCATCAACAACAACCACCCTCCCCAGGCATGGAAAGAGCTTACCTTATAGCTTAACCCTACCCATTTGTGAAAGAGCCTCCTTTCCTTACTCCTAGGTAGGAACACAAAGGTAACTCTACTAACACAGGGAGGTAAAGGGGACTAGGCCTATAAGAAATAAACGAACCACTGGAGGAGGAGCTGACACAGCATCTTCCCATTTGTAATCAGTAAAGCCTTTCCAAGTCTAATGAAATGAGAAGAGAGCCCACAAAAGCTGTGCATGATGTTTGGGTCTTAAAGGAGTACAGTATGGCAAAGTTTCTTTGGTCCTCAAAGAGGCAAAGTAGAAGGAAGGGTGAATCTCTCCCTTGGCTGAGATATGCTCAGCACAGGGACAAAAGAAGGGCAGAATAAATAGTTCTTATTTCTTTGTAATATATAAGCATATTTTATCATACAGTTTTCTAAGGTTTTCTTTCAGTCTTATTCTGTGCAATTGTCTGCTGCAGTAACTGGAGTAGGTACTTTTTCCTCTCTTCCTAATAGCACTATTTCCCAGATCTTGTGAAAATACAGTCTTCCTTCTGGACTATCTGACCCTTGTACAGCCCCCCTTAGGTCCAACTAGCTCGTAGATTTTCACTAGCTTAAGTGTTTCTTAAGCTTCTTCTAGCACTTTGTGAATTCCTCTGAGATCCTTTCACAACTCTGAGGACTGCGACGCATAACCAAAAAAACCCCCAGGCCTATAATGAAGAGGAGGCAAATGATTTTTTGCACTGCCTTCCATGTCCTAGGTGCTGGACAAAGAGAAAAGGCAGCTCTGAAAGAAAGGACTAAACCAAAGAAAGGCTTGTCTGTTTTTTGTTTTAAACAAATGTCAATTTGTTTATTGCTAATGTCTGTGAATGGCTGCCTGTTTGTCCACAGACCAAGAGATGGTCCAAAGTGTATGCGTGTCGGTATGCTTTCTAAAAGTACTGAAAGCTCGATGAACTTCCTGTGGACATGGGCTGTTTTGATATTTATGATTATAATCATCACCTTAAAACAAAACAATATTAAACCCTGGGTTAGAAATGCAACTGCACCAGTAAATCTTGCATTTTCTCCTTGTCATATTTCAGAAGTAGCTAATTAAATGCAGACTTACTAAATGGCTAGCACCAGACCACAGTAAGCTTGCTTAGTTTCTGGGCTCTGCGATGTACGTGTTCAGCAATAAAATGCTTCTTTCCCTCCCAATCTGTCAAAGGCAAGGGCATCATATCATGAGTTACCGCTGGGGGAGGTGGGGGTGGGCAAGGAATGGTGGCCCAGAAGTTGAGGTGGGCGAAGGCTTGATGATCCAGCTCATATGACCTAATAGACTGTGTCACTGCCTTTGGGAAATACAAGCCTCCTGACACATGCCCTTGGCTGGAAGGTCAGAATAGAAAAGACCAAGCTCAGGAAATGAAGCCCTCCAGCTGAGAAAAAGAATCTAACCATGGATTGGCAAAAGCCTTATTTTTCCCCCCAACTTCTTTTTTTTTTTTTTTTTTTCTCCAAATTTTCAGACTTGATGTGTTGCTGGAGTGCACTTCACATCTGATTAAATTAGTCACATTGCATTATGCCATATCAAATGTGACATGTTGCAATGGAATGTGAACAGCTTATAAAGATGCACTGGCATTGCAGAGCTTCTACCTGCTTCTGACTCACATCGGTATGTTAGCAGCAGGTAAGTGAGGCATGCGAGCCTTCCTTGTTATTAAGTCATGCTTTTGCAGCTGGTCAGTAGTTTCTTGAATGGTTACTTAACTTTGCATCAAATTGGCAATCAGCTACTCCAGGAAACTCTTAGCTAGCTCTCCTGCAAGCCCCCCACACCTGTGTGTGATAATACAGAAAGAAGTACCTGATCAGGATTCACCCTGTTGTTTACAAGCATACTAAATGTACTAACTAAAAGAAGACTAGCAAGATGCAGAGCATATAGATAATTGCAACCTACAGAGAAGAGGGTAGAGGTATAATGTTATTACGTATGTATGCACAGTGAGTATTATTCTTGGGGCTGCAGGAACCACACCGTCAGTAAACTCTAAATTGTAGCTCACTGACTCAGCACTTCCTGTTAGTCTTTTATCAGTGCAGCTCTTGTGAGGCTTTGCAAGGAATTAAAGCTACTACACCCATGTAGAGCACAGAGAAAGCGTTAATACAACACTCCACCTTTCTTGGGGTAAATGCCCCCCCCTCTTGCATGGCAGTGAGGATGGATGGATTATAGAAAATCCATGCTAATTTGATCTGGACTAGACTGCTACAAATGCAGAGCCCAATTCGTATTCACTGTGAACTTGATGTTTTATCTGGGATTCTTGTAGGATACCTTGAAATAGACAAGAACAGTTTCCGAAAGAAGGTCTGTTGAACCATCTATGTGCCAAAGAGCTCTAGCTCATTGCTATTTTTCTTCCCTGTTCCCTAGAAGTCAATACCAGTATCCAATATATAGCAAATGATTGAGCCTTCCTATGAAAGGACTACTTAAGCAGTTAGTAAAGCCATATGGTTGGGTAATCCACACTAAAAGACCAGAAAGGGGAAGTGCAGAGGAGGCCAGAATATCTGTATTACTGTCTCCACACATAACCTCAACTAGAAGTTAAGAGAAGGCAGTCAAGTTAATTACACTAAACCATCTGGTACCCTCCTATCTACACAGCTTATTCTATGTAACATATTTTTCATATGTATAGAATGAAATATATTTTATAAACTATGGAGAGCTCTCTTTGCATTAATCAACTGAGGGTGTAAGTTTTTATGTTATAATTATAAATCGCAACCTTTTTCTCTTAACTGGTGCTTAACTGCTCCTGGAGGTACCTGTCTCAGGAGTTTTGGGGAGCCACAGAATAGCAGAAAGCTCTCCCAACATGGACAAGTTTCCTGTGACCAAAGGAGTTTAACTAGATGGATGCAATGGGGACTCCTACAACCCAAGACTATGAGGTACTACATAAAGCTGACAAAGTAGGTTGGCATAGCTGGGACGCTTCAGTAACTCAGTCTTGGTGAGTCTGGTTGTAATGCACATGCTCATTACCTTGTGTTCCCTGGGGAAGTCGTGTCCTTTTCTGTGATTCTTTCACACCATTTATCTTTCTTGTCCTGGGAAGAGAATGGACAGGTTTTGACAACTTTTTTGGTGCATCTCTTACAGTGGAAGTTCTATGGCCTGGGGTATCTGGGCACTAGTTTGTCAGATAAGTACACAGTCACAATACAGCTGTGAGAATAGTGTGCAGGCTATAATAATGAAAGTTGTATTCAGTCTCTTCACTACAACTTATTTGACACTTATTTGACATGGATATGACACTGTCATATCTGAAAATGTTCAATCCAAACATGAAGCCAAATTCATATTCTGAATTTCCTGATGACATTGTTCAGGATTCTTTTTCTCCCAGTTTCCAGTGTTAACTGAGGCCAGGTATCCCTAATGGGGGGTTGGGGGTGGGGTGGGGGGGGGAGAAGTCACAGTGCTTAATAAAAAATTTGTTGGACTAATTAAAACTTGAGTTTGGCTCAAGAGCATGGCTGTGTAGTTAAGAAGCAGCTAATATACCAGAGTGCATAAACCCACAGACCTTACTTGGGAAAAACCCCAGCATAGGGGTTCTCCAAGGAGCTGAGCCCTATAAACAATTCTAGGACTTGCTCTCCTTTGAAAGCTTTATAGAAAAAGCTGTAGCTTACGTAGGATATGTTTCTCTTTACTTCTCCCATTCCCTGCAATTGGCTAGTTTTGAATCTTTTCCAGTGTGTGGTCCAGAAAGGGAGGACCAGTCCCATTCATAGTTTGCCCTGGTTTCCCTTTTCTGTTTGTCTTTGTATGGTTCCTCTTTCTTATTCAAATTCATACATATTTAGCAGATGAAATGAATAGCAAAAGGCAACTGTGTTGTAATTAATGCACATATGTAAAACCAGTGCCTGCATAGTTGACCTTTCCATTTGTCTAAATTTGGCTGGGTATAAAAGAAACTGCCAACACAATTTTCCATTGGTAATGACGTGTTTATGACTGTACTGAACTGTAACACCTTCTATTTTCTGATGCACGAACAGAATAAGGAGGATGGTGATCGCCAAACCAGCTCTGGATCTGAGGTAACCTGGTGCAGTACATCTCCAGAGGTTCGAATCTGTTCCAGGATAACTCAGCTGTGCTCTGAATACTCCCTGGATTTAGCTGTTTGAGTTCTGGAGTTTGGAAATTTGAAAGAAATGCATCAAATACTCGGTCATATACTTGCACCTGCAGCATGTCTGATGGGGAGCAAAGGACTGATGTTCGAAGCAGGCTGACGACGACATGTTCCCAAAAGCGAACCCTTGGAGAAGGAAAGAGATGTCTTATAACAATATTTGTGGTTTGAGAAAATACTGTTATCAGCTCCCTATGAAGGGCAAGGCCCAGTTTAAGGCTGATGACAAGGGAGCAATCTGGAGCTGCAGAGAACTGCTTCTGTAACCTGCTCTCTAGCTCAGACATGAGCTTCCTCCAAACCACACAGAGCTTGCACTGAAGCCGTGCATAGTACAAAAAGCACCGCAAGCTGCAGAGTGTCTCTCAGGTTGGTCCTGAATTAGAAATGCTATTGCCTTCCTCCTAGGCCTTGGAAGAACTCACTCACTATATGGCATCATCAAAACGGAGCGCCACCCTACATTTACCCCCTTACTGCATATATCCATGGATGGAAAAAGTCCTATATAACAATGTAGGCAGACCTTTCCTGAGGCTTGGGAGGTAAGATCATACATGGGTGGACAACCTGGACTTTGGCCGGTCGTGACTCCACAGGAACCTGGCATTTTAGCAACTGCAGTCTGGTCTGGGATTGCTGTAATTGACACCAGAGATGATGCTGGCTTCAATCCAGGCCAGGATCTGTGAGGAGCACCGCCGAGATACAGCCTCTCTGATTCTCCTGGCTCATAAGACACATCCGTACTCACTGGCTGGCCAGTAAAGATGGGGAAATTTGACACTGCACCAGCAGTAAGGCTAGAATTTTAACTGCCATTCAACCATCTGATTTGTCTAGAGACCTGGTATGCATATCTCAGCACTGGGGAAAGTAGAGGAAATACAATTTAATACTGAACTCACTGGAGTGGAAAAGCTGCAATGTTGCCCTCCCGCTTCACCCACTTGGTTTAGTTTGATAAGCAAGGAGATTCCAAAGTGCTTCCAGAAACGTGCACGTGCATGCAGACGTGACGATCGCAGCATGGCCGTTGCCGCAACTGGAGCTGCGTGAGTGTTTCCAGCCACCAGCAAACCTTGTGCTGCAGAGGCACGTACAGGAGTGCGCACCGGGGAGCAGGAGCCTCTGCCTTTGTAGGAAGACTGGGAGGTTTAAAAAAACCCTATGAATTAGGACTACTATAAAAAGATAGGGGAACGAATGTTTGGTCATTGCTGAGCTGAGAGAGCATGGCTGCCGCTGGAGGGCCGGGCTGAATGGGGAGGAGGAGGAATTGTAATTAAGCCTAGCTAATATGAGGCCACAAATTTAGGAGTGCAGGCATATTGGGCTTCCTACAGTCAAGAAGTAAGAGGGAGAGCGTGGCTCCTCCAGGAGACATTTCAAGCCCTCTGGGATGTGAATGGCCGTCCGGGGGCTGCCCAGGGTCTATGGAGACCCCACAGGAGCTATGCCGGCGACTCGGGCATCACAGTTGGGGTGAATCCAGGCCTTTGGGCTCAGACACGCTAACAAGTTACTGCAGGGCAACAAGGGACTATTAGGAAATAGACTCAGTGAATTTATGCTTCAGAAAGGCACCCAGACGTCTCCCTGTGTACTGCTAGTGCTCATCTTTCTTGGAGCTGCCTGCTGCCTGACAACCCCCTGGGAGTCCCTTTAAGGACAAGTAAGGGCTAGTACTTGCTGTTTAGGGGCAAGAAAGCAGAGGCAAGGGGAGGTAAGGATAGCGCAGGGCCACAGGGTGGACCAGAGGCGGATTTAGGATTAATGATTGGGATTGATTCTTTGTTTATTCCTCTCCCTTAACTGGCAGAGGCTGTTCTGAATCTGTCATTCAAAACAAAAGCAAGGCAGGTGGATGCTTTGTGAATGGGGGAAAGAAGATGCCTGAGGGATTACCTTCAGCTCCCTAGAGATGCCATTTGTGAAACAAGCACGGTTAAGCAGATGCTCTCCCTTGATCGCCACCCAGATCTAATGTGAGGAGCACCCAGGAGCGCTCCCAAGCTCCCACAGCCGGGTGCTCACCCCAGCTGAGACCACAGGACCCCTCATGCTCCAGCTCCCACAGGAAAGAAATCTGGGAGTGGGTGAACCTAATTCTAGAAAGGAGTCAAATTCTGGCACAAGTCCTCAGCATCTTGACACAGCCTCTTTCCTGAGGAAGACAGAGGAAAGGAAATCCGTCTCAGAAGAGAGTCTCTCGGTGTTTAGTGGAGCCGCTCTATGCTGCCGCTGAAGCCCGGCAGCCTCTCTCCTGTTATTTTACACTTCATACCCATGAAGCATGTAACAACTTTGCTAGTAGATATTCAGCCAACGTGGGAGGACGTTTTCCAGTTATTCACAGCTAGGCATCGAAACAGAGTGCAAGCTAATCTGCTAGCTACTGAATTTGCATAGACACAGGCTTTAATATCAAGTGAGATGCACTTCGTGTGAACTCTGTAGCTCTTATACAGCGTTTTCAATTAATATCTGTTCACTGGTTTTAATAGGTTTCTCCTATAATGTTTACAAGACTGTATGGACTCTCTCTTTTGACTAATTAACACATCTTTAAATTCCTTTGACTAAAGCTTTTCATTGTCTGGTGAGTAATACTTTGATTTATCAGGCTTTAGATCCAACTATTTGAGGGGAGGAGTCATACGTTCATTAAAAAATAATCTTTAATATTCTGTCCTCTCAAAGTAAGGCAATGTAGCAAGTCTTCCACTATGTCATTTGGTATTTTAAACCCTGCCATTTTATCAGAGGTTTAATTTTAATGGTGCCATTTCACTCTATGTGGGGAAACAGATATAACTAATTTTGTCAGAGTTGATGGTTCAGAGGACTATACCTTCACTCCAAGCCTGATTCTGCTTACAAGAAATACACAGAGCCATGAAAACTGGTGTTGCCTTTGGAGAGCAGATCTCCCAGGAGACTGAGCACTGCTTTGTGATGAAAATGATCTTTGCCTGAAGCCTACAGAAAAAAAACCAAAACAAACACAGGAAAAAATCCTGTACCCTCTACCACAGTTTGTGTCACCAGAATTGCTGAAGAATTGGAGACCCAGTCTTCCATACTAGAAAAGCTACTCGCAGCCTTCACAAAAACAATGGATTAGAAGCTGAGCCTTCAAAACAGAGCTCCACACTGCCATAGTGAAAGAGGAAAACTATGCCTAGTTTTCCTCACAGGGAGTCCTCAGTATTGACCACACCTTTGATTTTCTCCAAGTTCACTTGTGTGTCCTTCTCGGAGTGCCTGCTTCTGGATTCATGTCATCAACCATGGATGTCTGAGTCTTTTTTAATTCCTCACTTCAGCATCTCTGTGGTATCTTAAAAGATTATCCAAAAGAATAGTCAATCAAAGTAGATAGCATAGATCTTTGTAAGAGGAGACCTTTGCTTTAAGAAGCAATAAAAATTTCATTTAAAAAAACACACAACTGGCATCTGATTTAGCAGCCTTTGAACTCAGCAGCCTGAGTGTGGAAGTTCACAGTATAGGGCTATTTTTTCAGGTGGACACCACTGACACTTGGGGGTCATATTTTTCAGATTTTCTTTGCTATCATAACACTAAGAGATTTCTTTTTAAAACAAGGAAAAACAAAGCTGACTCTCCAGAGAGAGTGAAGAGGACAATCTGTCTCTTCTAATCCTTGTGGCTGCTTTTGAGTTCAAATCATGCAACATGGCGGACTCAGCATCTTCAAGAACAGATTTCAGTACCAATATTCACTAGTGAATATATCACTACTAGGTAAATTGAAATAGATTCTGGAAAAAAATCTGTTTTACAATGCACTAAGTATTGCTTACAATGCATTAAGTATAGAGCACTTACACAAAGGTAAAAAAGCAACAACAACACACACTAGCTAACACTTTTTCGTTGTTTTATTTCTACAGTGAAATTTACCTCCCCACATGGAAAAATAAAGCAAATAGTAATATAGCTCCCTAAATATAGTTTCCATAATGACCTTATAATAAGCAAAGCTGGTGGCCTCCTGTGTTATATAGTTCTATTAAAAAAAAAAAAAAGGCCTGCTTATTAACTTGCCATACCCAGCCATTTTTGCTGAAGTTCTTAATACCAGGTGTCTACCCAAACTGACTGGTTTTAAAAATCTTCACCAAATTTTTTCAGCTATTTTCTAAACTGCATTAAAAAAAACAGTAAGGGTATTGTTCTTCCCAAATCTAAAATTCTGGTAGTCTTATCTTTGAAAGTTTTGAAGGCCTTACACTTCAAAACAGTGATCTGATATTTGGCAGGGTGTCACCTCTTCAATGGGAGGTGATTTAACATGCAAACCCTTTGAAACATCATGAAGCACGAACCTTCTGAAATGATAGATTTTAGCAGCTTCATGTCTCAAGATCTGGTCCCTGCTCGGTATGGTCCAGCCAAAGATCAACCAGGATTTTCTTGAAATTTGCAAATTCCTGGCACGGATGTGTAGGGGTGGTGTAAAGACCCGATGCAAGCACCCGGGAGCTCTTTCCTCCAGAGTTCACAGTGGACTCCCAGAAAGGCGTTGGCCGCCTAGCTCAGTGATGGTTGTTCTCATGGGACCTTCGTTTTCCTGACCTGCTGAGAATATCAGAGCACACAGAGCTGTTGAGGACCCTAACAACAGCAGTCCTTTGAATAGATGCAGTGCTTTGTACGACGTATGTATATATATTCAAATATGCACGCACTGTATACAGAAGGGGCATATGTATTCATATACACAAAGACACATTGATTGTTCGGAAAACCAAGATTCTTGATACCTCAAATTCAGGACTTGTAATTCTTGAATACTTCAGATCTTCCTTTCTGTGTGCCTTTGTTTGCCATTCTTATAGCACAGACAAAGGCCTTTCCTTATTTTATGTCAGTGTCATGAAAATAAGTTCATTACTGCATGAGGCCATTCAGTACTGCAGTGAGGAGTCCCATAAATACGTCCACAAGGAGATGAAGAATTCTGTCTTCTGAGCAGGATTTAAATGTTGTGAGGTATGCGCCACACACCGAATAGCTAAAAAACAACACTGGATAGTTGTTCATTGTTTCAGTCACTGAGTCCAGCAAAGATCCCATGGAAGAAGCAGAATTTAATCAGCTAACAGAGAATCTTATCTAAACATGATATTCATTCAAGGACAGTCTGAGTTCTGGATTTGAGATCTTATGAGTGCTAGTTTATGCATTTTCTTTTGTATATTGTACTTTATAACATCCTTTTAATTTTGTTTGTGTGATACAATCTAAAGCATGAATGATCACTTTGGCAATCAAGCACTGCCATTCATCTGTACTGTAGAATTAATTTCATTTATGTCTGCTGAAAACAAACCATGATGAACACACTTCTTCTAAAGCCTACCAGTGTAAAATGACATTTAACATAGAAGCTATCTTCAATTAAAAAAAAAGTAATGAATCAGGGAAGAAATGAACAAAAGAAACAGTATGCCCAAGGAAGTACTAATTTAGACTAGCAGAGGGCTGAGAAGAGCTATTGAACAATTTCATTATCACATCCTTTTCAAAGAAGGAAGACTCCTGCTTTCCTATTTCATGATAATTGGATGAAGAAATGTGGGTGGGAGCACAATTCATTGCAGAATTTGATGAATTATTTACTAATTAAGGAGAGAAACAGGATAGTATGAGCTATATTACTTTGATATGAATGTTCCTTTTATTATATTATTTATACACATGCAATTGTTGCTTTTATTAACTAAGAGGTTAATCACTTGAATGGGATGCTTTGCATTCTTTACAATTACATACACCAGCAAATTGGCTAATTTTATGTGAAAAAAAAATAACCTAGCAATTTTTCTAGTACTTATCTGTATGGTGCAGTTTAATAACATTTTTGCACTGTGTAAAATGAATAAACCAGCTGGTCTCATGTTTTGGCAGCAGCGCTGCACATTGCAACATGGCACACACAGGCTCAGGAGCCCTCGTTGGGATTTAGGCACAGTGCAGAGGTGATGGACACACAGCTCCCTGAGGGGTGGAAGATGAACCTGATGACGTACTGTGTCTCCAGACAGGCTGTTTACAGGGCAGGCTTGAGGATGACTTCAAAGGTGGCTGCCTTGTTTTTTTCTGCAGCTGGGAGTGCCATTTTGTTCTAAGGGTATTGTTTCTGTAGCAAACTGATGAGTGTCTAGGCTGGACGAAATTAAAACTTTCCTGCTGTATGTGTTAAACCCTGGTAGCTAGTGCAGCAGACAGGGAGAACCCCTACTGCACTCAACCCTCTAGTTTCTGGGGCTGAAGGACCGATCCTGGCTGCTGCTATGAAGCTTCGATGTCTCTGCATGCAGAGCACTGGCGCCATTAGGTTGCCCACGAGCCTTTCACCCCATACCATCAGCCAGACTGATTCTGCTAAGCCCTTTGATGGTAATTCCACTCTGCTGCTGCTCCCCAAAAAGCACATCCAGGACTTTGTGGAACTGGTGCTGTTCAGATAAGATCAAAATAATTGAACATGTGCCTGGAGGAAAAGGATTTTTCGTCTGGACTTCTCTTCATATCTAGATCACCTCACCAGAACTCCAGAGGAGCCCACAATGTAGCAGTCCATACCGCTTAATTTTTTTTTTTTTTTTTACATACATACAGATTGTTAAAAAAATACATATGGTCTCCAGACAGAAACACCTACCTCTATTTAAAATATATAAAAATACGAAAGAATCTCTGTTTATATCCCTCATTCACATGCCCCACCCTTTCTTCCCTGATGCATATAAAGACATTGATACGTAAACTTCATTTGTTAGTCATTAGAAAAATAAGTAAAAATACATGGTTTGGGTTGATGTTGTAATAAGTTATTTAATGATTTCCACTGATTCAATGGAAAAATATATCTTATTGTTCACTAGAGATGGGGGATGGGAGGCTAATATACATTTTGGTTTAGATATGAATCATTTTGGGAACATTAATGGAATTTTTTTTCAATTGTAACCACATGGGGTTTTATTAAATTTTAAAACGAAAAAAAAATGCAGATGGGGCAGCTCAGCCATCTAGCTCACTTTTCACATCTTCATAACACACCACAGTGCAGCCAAACCAAGCATTCATGACTGCAGCACTGGGAAGGTCTGGGGAAAGCCTGAGCTCCACAGTGAAGGAGGCCATTCTCCACTGCCAGGAATAGACATTTTCTCCGTTTATCAAACACTTTCCTTCTCGAGAGCACAGGAGCGCTCTGGCCAGCACGGTTGTTCTGTGTGAGCATCCTTCCTTTGACATATATTACTGGGGCACAGCTGAATATGACCCAGGAGCCCTCAATAGCTGAGTCCAGGAGAAAAACCGTTCGTAACTTGTTGAAGTCTGAGATGACTGAACTGCCTCACCACTTGGCAGCTGTATTCTGAAGAAGGCACAGGTCAAACATAAATATCCAAAGTGCCCAGAACATGTAAATTAAGGGGTGAGGAAATAATAATAATAGGAGAGAAGCACAGTCAGTGTTCTCCAGTTGTCCAAGGAAGAAAGCATCCTTACAGCACAGAAGCATGACTGAACTTCACATTGTTATCAGGTTTGGCCGATAAAATTCACTTTCAGAGGATATCTCTGCACTTGGAAATAGTTGTTCCAAATGGACAAACAGAACATGCACATAGAGATAATAAATAAAGAAATCCTTGTGGAACAGTAGTGGAAACCCTGCCATTTTGTAATGTCAAAATGTGCTAAGAAAAAGCATAAGCATAGTGTTGATTATACCAGGCACATCTTTCATGGAGCTGTGGATGTGAAATTAAAAGTAGTTATTTGAGTGAATTTTCTTTTACCTTGATGAAATGCTTTGTTTCAGAAAGATCACACGAAAAACTCCATCAAAACTGACATCTCTCTCTTAAACATTTGTTCATTAACAAATCTGTCTTCTTTTTTTAAATGGAAAATCCATTAATCAACACTTTTTTCCTTGCCCCCACTCTTCCTTCCATCATTGAAAAAATCAGTCTCCCACTCTAGACTGGGAACCAGCCTCCCAGTGCGGAGACGCACATGTGGGGTACAGGGATCCCCAGAGACAGGCAGCATCGAGCAGGAGAGTCAGGGAGGTCTCGTCCCCTCAGGCACCACTGCTGATATTGTGCACAGAGCTGCTGGTTTGGGGGCAGCAGCAGGCTGACCTTTCCTTCCCGGAGCCTCAGCATGTGGTATCACAGCATAGAGGCAGAAAGATGGGGGGTGGGAATATGTTTATTTCAGACCTGCCCCCCAAATATGCACAGATTGTCCTAACAGACCCATCCAGCCATGTAACACTGATTTTGAGGGCTAATTGGGTTCAAGGCATCCAGTTACCAGCTTAATCTGTAAAGAAGCTGAGCGCTGCCGCTGACTTGTAGCAAAGACAGAAGAAAAGGGACCCACTACTAGTGATTACCCAGCTTGTAGGAACATGCTGAACCAGCTTTGCACTTAATTTTGCCTCCTCTTGAAAAGGGGTGAGGCAAATACCTCAATGGGATGAGGTACTCTAATATCAGGAACACCAAGAAGTCACAGTTTTCCAAGGGATGGACTCACACACTTTGAAGCCTGAGGATCCCATTTCATGTTTTTCCCTGTCTTTCTCAGCTTTAAGGGTCTTGCATTTGCCTGGGTGCTGTGTGAATGCTGCACTGGTCAAGTGAACCCATTGCGACACTTTGGTATGGCTAGGCTAGCTATATCTGCACTTTTTAAAATGAAAATTTAATAACGGTCCATATGGTTATAATTAAAGAAAAATCCATTTACATTTTAAAATGCACACGTTTTATTGAAAACAGCTTACACAAACACATCTGGAACACAGCTTTAGATAAAAAGCATGTGCAGGGTCTGATTCTGTTATTGCTTATGCTGGAGTAAGTCAAAAATGACTCCATCAAAGTCAGTTCACAGGTGTAAGGCCAATGGGAGATCAGAATCTGACCTAGGGCCTTTCATTTCAACAAACAGAATATTGCCAAGTTTCACTTCAATCTTGCAACTTGGAAGAGAAGGGAACCAAAAGTTTATAGCCCATATGAAGAATTATTGTATTATGAATAACCAAAGTTTATAGAAAAATTGTTTCCAATGGTTAGACCTACGGTCCCACTCTCCACAAAAGCAGACGGAAAAGCAGGCACTGACCTCTCAGCTTCAGTGGGCTTTTATTGAGAGGTCTGTGCTCTAGGCAATGTCCAGATTTCTTCCATGCTCTGCTACAAGTAGTCCATCTTCCATTCTACCTTTCAGAGTTAAAAAGAAATGTTGCTGCAAATAATTGGGTCATATTTAATCAAGTGGACACTTCAAGTACTTTGCAATCTATGGAGTCTATTTTGCCAGACATTTTTCCATGGGCTTCACTTCTCTTTCAGGGATTTGGTCCATGCACAGATACATGATATGTAGAGCTAAAATGCCTGAAGTTCTCTATAGATTAAGAACTGATAGGGAGGGCCTGAGTACTTGCAACACGTACTGAAATAAACACGCAATACAATCTTTCAGCTCTGCTCAGAACAGGACCTCAGCAGTGACATGCAAACCAGACAGATGGGTTCACTAATTTGGGATAGCAGGTATCTTGGGGTTAAATGTATTCCCTTTTTAGCAGAATTCCAAAAAAGTCAACCAAAACATTATGGCAGGATGTTAAACGTTCAGTGTATTGCACTGTGAGACACAAAGCACATTCAAGACAAATACAGTCCTTCTTATTTTTGTCATGTGTATGTTCTGCATCCAACAGGGCAGTAAATTAAAAACACTTCACTGAGGTAATGGTAGATAATTTATTCTGCTTTTACATACCGTTTTTAGCTTCCAGACATGGCAGGAATGGCTCTCCCTTTGCAGCCAACATTATCTCTTTTGCAGGGGAATTTGCCTCTCTACTGACCAGAGAAGGCTCAGGATCTATAAGGTACCAGATTTATAATTTCATAAGTAAGGAAAAATTAAAACCTTTCAGTTCTGAGTGGGCTATGTGCTTTTGTGTGTGCGTGTATGTTACCGTGCTGAGACAGGCTGGGTCTGTGTCATGTTGTGACCAACAGGACGAACATGTGTACTTGCACACTTCATTTAATCCACTGCTATAATTTCTGGGATAGAATGTGGCAACCAGCTAGCAGTCCACTAATATATTATGAACACTGAAGAAAAACACTGTATCTCATATTAAAAGCTCAGGGTGAATTCGAGGGTGGAAAGAATTAGTTACTCAGACTAGAATTTGGTTCTGAGACGAAAGCTACCACCTTCACCTTTTGAAGCATGCCATGGGATCCTTAATGACCACAAATGCTCGAGACCTCAGTTTTATGTCTCATCTCAGAGAGACAGAACAGCTTTTATAGATCTAGATGCAACTAACTGCTGGCAAAAGCTGAAACTTTTACATTTAATGAAGCTGAGGATCTAAGAACAAATAGCAACTATTGAACTTGTTATGGACAAACCCAGAGTCTGATTAAGTCCATGGAGCATTCACTCAAAAAAAGCAGCCCGTTGTGGTTTACACGTCAACTCTCCTTCACTGTTAAAGA
Organism: Astur gentilis; assembly: GCF_929443795.1. Classification (NCBI taxonomy): domain Eukaryota; kingdom Metazoa; phylum Chordata; class Aves; order Accipitriformes; family Accipitridae; genus Astur; species Astur gentilis. The sequence continues at coordinate 4,064,042 of NC_064881.1, read as the reverse complement.
AATCACTAAATTCTCTGTGGTCTGTGGACACAAAAAAGGCATCTGCTCTGCATACCAGGACCAGAGACTGCACTTCCAGTGAAGCCTATAAGCTGTGCTGTGAATGGACTTTTGTGGGGGGACTGAGTATCTCAGCTGAATAGTCACCTCAGAGAAACATAGCTCAAAACAAGACATTTGGCCTTTGCCATGCAATCACCTTGATATTATCATTAACACAGCATAGCCTGCTCTAGGAGCCTTCCAGGATGGGAGGTGTAGCCTAGAAGTTCCAAAGTGACGGATGATTTCTGAGAGCCCCTCTGCCAAAGGAATCACATGGCTTTGCCCTGGGATTTGTGAATTACCTTTCATGTTACAACAATAAGATGTGTTATTTTAAACAGCTTTAGAGGGCAGGACTGTATGGCAAGTCTGACAATGCACACAAATAATCCAGGGGAAGAATTAAGGCTGTATTTTTTAGGCTCATTTTCCCTAAAAAATATAGCATTAACATCCCACTCTGGGATTTTTGAGGGTAGAATTCAGAGGTGGGGTTGGTATAATTCAGGGGGGGGGGTCTGGACTGGGCCTGGATGTGTTGAATTCAGACCCCCTAAGCTTGTGCAGTTTGCAGGTCACTGTACGGTTCTGTGATGTTTTTGTACTTTGCAGTCATTTTCTGCTGCTCTGCTGCTAAGCTTTGCAATTAACTGGAATGTACAAACATTTCTCCTGGGTTTGACGGGAGCAGAGACCTGTCTGTATGCTGAAGGTCATGTGAGAAGTTTCGGCAGGGTGCACTGTCTGAAGCGACAGCCTCCTGACATCCCCCTTGCAACCCAGTGTGCTCATTCTAGATGTTTTTTGACCATAGTTTGGCTGCTCTCAGTGTTTATTTTGGAGCTGGAAACTATACCCAAAAGGAGAGACGTGTTTTTACTGCCCAGTGGGAGGCTGAGCCTGCGAATTGGATCTGATCTGACTCACCACTGTAGGAGAGAAAACAAGCACATCCTGAGGCTCGATCCAAGTGTGGAGTCCTTACCTAAACCCCCAGCCCCAGGGAACTCCAAAAGCTGGGGTTTGGCAATCCTTGAGTCTCTGAAGAGTTATCCAGAGACTTCTTCCCATGCAGCCAGAGTTTCAGTGAGGAGGCTTCCTATAAGATAAGGATTACTGGGATTTTGCATAATCGCATGTAGTTTGAAGTAAGGTTTTCTGTAAGCAGAGTGTTCCCCTTCTGGTTCATGGTGTTTCAAGTACAGGTCTGGTTTATAATCCTTTTTAATTTTCCTAATGCATGAAATCATACATTGGAGGTTGTATAGTGTATGCTGACTGATCTTACAGGTCATTTAAAAGGTAGGATACTAGGAATTATTCATATCTAAGTTACACCTATGTAAGGGCAAAATAACTCAAGCAGAAGACATTGATACTAACTCATAGCAAAGGAGCTACTTGGGGTTGTGTGTCTTGGCTGCCAGGCCCTCACAGTGGGGTCTAAGTTTAAAAATCTCAGCCTTACCTTCTGTGCATGTCCACCCTTTGTGCCAATGGCCTAAAAATAATTTCTCTGTCTTTCTTAAAGCAGTTTCACATCTACATATGAAAGTCACTATAAAATGCTAAGTATATTGTTACTGTTGAGCACAGATAATGTTGACTTTGAAAGCAAAGCCTATTTGCTTTTCACCATTTAGAAAGATGATATTGGGAGAGAACTACAATAGAGCTTAACTGAAGGTAACGAGAAAGCTATGAAGGGGGCTCCAAGGGAAGTGCTACGCTTCCCCCCTGTTATGGACAAAGGTGAATGAAGGGAGCAGCAAGATTAGCAGGAAGTCGTATTTTGGGGCTGGAGACATAAGATAAAGACTCGTCTGAAAACAATGCCTCTAGTCAGCAGGATGAATAAAATGCCAGGTTCCTTAAAAAAATAAGAGTTCCCAGTCACAAAAGAAAAAATCAAGCCTCTGTTTCTATTGCAATATTTAGTCTTCTGCTCTTCTGCACATAGAAGCTCAGAAGTTACAAGTCAGCAGACAAGCTCTCCACCTATAATTAAAAGGGTAGGTTGGTTCCGAGATGTGATATGACAGTCGTGTGTAATATTGTGTAATATTGCACAGGGGCTATTTTATCTTTCTAAAAGCCATACTGTATAGTACTGAACTAGTTTTGCTAGTCCCTCTGATGGATACAAAGTGCAAAGTGGTATCCATATGGCCCTATGGAAGTATAACATCACATTCTTCTAGCTTATACAAGTTTAATGGCACTGAATTAGCATGGGCTGCCCTTTGGTGCTAATTCTTTCTGCACTCAGGGGGTTAAAGGAGCTTCATACTATCCAGATGTTCAGTGGCTCCTGCAAATGAAAGATTAGCAATTTTTGCAACTGCTGCTCTTTCTTCTGCTCCCTTTTTAAAGCTGATATTTTCCTTAAGAACTTGCTTAGTGTCTGAGTCAGAGGAATCTCTTCCCTGAGGTAAATCAATCAATAGGCTGCACAAGAAAAGGAACAAAATGTAGAGGAGGCAGGCCTGAGTTGTATTAATTTGTTTACAGGAATTGCCTTCCAGGGACCAATATAGTCGTCCCAAGGTTTCATTTTCCTCTGTGATATAAGAATCAAACACAGCATTATTTCAGGGTATAAAAATAATAATAATAAAAAGGAACCCAATTTTTTTCTAAAAACCCCATCTTTTTTAGTGCTAGTGAATAAGTGCCCCTTTTAATTTTTCAGATTAGACTATAGGTAAGTGATGCAGGTATCAGAAATACAGCTATCTTAACTCCCACCTGCCACCAACAAGGCTTCCTGGAGAGAAACAGGAAAAGTAGCCAAAATGAATTCCAATAAATGTATGCCAGCTTAATATCTACTAAGCATGTCTTTTGTATACATGGGTTTGCTCAGGTTCCTGCTGCTGCAAGAGCTGTTCAAGCATGGAATAAGTAGAGTTCCAATGAGACAAAACCTTCTGCCTCAGCTGGCATTTAACAACCTGTTTTCTTGCTGCAGCTCAGCCAGAATTTTTCTAGCCTTAACAGAATTGCTATATTTCACATCTTGCTCTAATATGTACTTTTCCAGTGCTCACTTTATCGTACAAGATGCAATGAATTGTCTGAAGCAGAAAGCGATGTCGGATGTGTGTTACTAGCACCATGACTGTGCTTCATGACACTTCCCTAGTGAAGACATGCACTCGGCTGCTCTTGCCATTCTTCTTTGCCTTTCGTGGGGTCCAGAAATGTACTATGCCTGAGAACAACCTCCTTCTTGCCTAGCTCCACCAGCTTCCATGAGAAAACTAGCTGGAGATACTAGCATCTCGTATTAGTAAAGCCAATTCGGGGGCATGCTGGTAATTAGTTATTTCAAGAAGGTACTGGCTTAAATTTATGACCACTTGAATTAATTGCTTATTAAATTTAACTGGCACTGATGTGTTTGTTTGACATTTATACTCAGGGCCCTGAGGGCGCTGCCAGCCTGCCTGTCCATGCCCAGCCTCCCCAGGGCTCCCCCTGCCCCTGCCCCAAACAGTGAGGGTCCTAGACCTCATAATCCCTTATCTACAAGGGGAAAGCACAGAACAGTTTGGAAGCATTGAGTGGGGTAAAAGAGAGAAGAGGCACTCTGAGGAAAAAAGTTCTTCCACAGCAGAGGACACAGTTATGGGCTTCCGAGGATTTTGGCGTGGCCCATCAGAGATGCACCATCACAGCCTGAGGCACACAGCTAGGTTCTAAATGGTTCAGGTGTAGCATGGACCACACGCAGGGTGGGTCATGGCACACACAGACCAATAGATCACACATGCACTTACCTGGTATTGCTCTGGAAGGGGAAGTTATTGGCAGGGGCACAGTTGTATGTTGGGGACTCAAGGCCATAGTGAAAAGGAGCTGCAGAACAAGGCAAATAATAGGCAAAATGCCAATCTTTTTGCAGAAATTCTCCAAACTGTACCAACTTCATGAAATATGAGAATTTATCCTTTGCCTATATGCTTACAGAGGCAGTAACCACACCATTCTTTTTCACAACAGAATATAAGGATCTTGAAATCTGGGAATAGAGGAAAAGAGAGGGGGAGAGAGAGAGAGAAGGGGGGTGGGGGATCAAAACTAAACCCCAAGAATCTTCGATCAGTTTCACTAGCATGAGGATCTCAAGGGATGGAAGAGCTGATTCTCTAGAACTTCTTAACTTTCGTACCCTCCTAAACATCTGTCCTGGTTTCAGCTGGGATAGAGTTAACCGTCTTCCTAGTAGCTGGTACAGCGCTATGTTTTGAGTTCAGTAGGAGAAGAATGTTGATAACACACTGATGTTTTCAGTTGTTGCTCAGTAGTGTTTAGACTAAAGTAAAGGATTTTTCAGCTCCTCAAGCCCAGCCAGCAAGAAAGCTGGAGGGGCACAAGAAGCTGGCACAGAACACTGCCAGGGCAGCTGACCCAAACTGGCCAACGGTGTATTCCATACCATGGGACGTCCCATCTAGTTTAGGAACTGGGAAGTGGGGGCGCGGGGAATCGCCTCTCAGGAACTAGATGGGTGTTGGTTGGCGGGTGGTGAGCAATTGCCCTGCGCATCATTTGTACATTCCAATCCTTTTATTACTACTGTTGTCATTTTATTAGTGTTATCATTATCATTATTAGTTTCTTCTGTTCTATTAAACCGTTCTTATCTCAACCCACGAGTTTTGCTTCTTTTCCCAATTTTCTCCCCCATCCCACGGGGAGGGGGGGGAGTGAGTAAGCAGCTGCGTGGTGCTTAGTTGCTGGCTGGGGTTAAACCACAACTCATCTTTGACATGTCAGTGGCCAGCTATGCTTATATATTTTGAAGAGGTCCATAGAATTGTATTGTGATGTGATCTGTTTAGCAACAGTTTTTATCACAGATCACATTTATAATCAGGCATGGTCCAGTTGCATACCTTGGTCCCTTGTAAGCAAATGTTTGATTTTAAGTCTGGGAGGTACTTAGTCTGTCCCCAACTAAACAAAAGCAAAATCTCATCAAGAAGAGTGCTAAACCTTAGCATGTTACTTTCTTCTAGCATGAGAGATCCTGAAAGCTGCTTTTGTAAACCTAGAGATTTGGGAAGGTGGAGGCAGCTCCAGTGGCTGGTTAAGACACTCCTGTCTCTTACCATTCCAGCAGAAGCAGCAGTTTGTAGATGCAGCAGGAAAGAGTTACAGCAAAGGGGGCAAGGAGCAATGGAGAAAGTTAATGATCAGATCAAAGAATCCCGCTCTTGAAAACTAATAGCATTACCTCTGTGTTAGTAAGGCCTACAAACTCAATCAGAGCATAGCAAGTGGGAGAGTATGCTACCTGGCACCACAACCTAATTCGGGAATTACAGTGATGAGAGGCAGGTATGTGGAGGGCACTGAATCAGCAGCGATGACAAACTTACCACAGAGATTTTGCTGATCTATCAGATGAAAGCTGCTGTTGCCCAAGCAGCTAGCTCAAATCCAAGGCCCTGTGGGTTGTCCCCATTAGGGTGAGAAAATCACGATGAACTACTAATTTGGAAATAGTTCCTTTTATTTTACAGAAACGCATGAAGCCTTGCTTCCAGAACATGGGCAGAGAACCAGACAACAGGAGCCTGTTTCGCTTTTTATGGCTCCTGGCTTCTTTTAGTCAGCATTCAGTCCCCAAACTCTCTCTCCAGGTGGCTGTTTTGTTTCAGGGCCACATTAGTAGTGCTCTTGCATCTGTCTTGTTTTACCTCACTGACTCTTCCCTCAGTTGCTCTGGTCTTTCTGCTGTTTCTCAGAGACACTGAATTACAGCCCAGTGTATCAGCCCATAGTTTGCTGTGCCAGCCACCAGGGACATGGATCGTTTGTAGCTAATGTGTTTATGTGCAAATTTTGCTTATTTTTTTGTTTTGGGGAATGGTCCTTCTCTGTCAGATTCCTGATATCACAAAAGGGCACTTGTGGCTTTCTACAGCTATCTGAAAAGTAAGTGGAAGACTAGTCCCATGAACTGAAATTCAGTCCATCTTGTGAGAGTAGTCTAAAGCTCTGCATGTTCACTAAATCATTTGTTTCTGCCAATGTTTCTATCCAATGGAACAGGTCTTTTACCCCAGTAGGAAGCATGTACTTGAATGTCAAGCCAGTGTCAAGGGATGACTTTATATCCACTGCTACCTTGTAGGCTCGAAATGCAAATCAAGTATTTGCAAGAGCAAATGTTCTCTTTGAAAGACCAGATACAACCTGAGCTCTATTCCATATAACAAGCCTATGCAATTCAGGAAATATCTCGGGACAATCAGATTCTACAAGGAAGCCATGGTCACTAGAAAACATCACAACTTCACCTCTTCCCCATTCCTTCTTTCCTTTGTACAATGGGAAACCATTTTCTCTTTCTGACACTCTATCCCTGTTTATATTTCCCTTCTGCCACTCAGATCAGCCGTAATCCCACAGCACACTGTGTTCCTTGTGTCTAGCTGGCTTCCTTGAGTTTGGCTGGCCTTGGATCACACTGTCCAAGCATCAAACACCACCAGCGGACACCTCAGGGCTGGAACAGTGTCTCTGCCACATCACAGGAGTTACCATAATTTAAGCAATAAAAATGAGAGTACCAGTAAGAAAAGTCACCTTGGCTGTCCAGCTTCTTCTCTCCTTGAACTCCAGTGGCTCCTTTGCTTTTGAAATAATGTAGCACAGAAAGCTGGTCTCCCAGGCACTGAATTTCTTCTGCTGGGCTCTAGCCAGCTGCTCTCTTTGCCTGCTTTCTCTCTTCAGTGACAATTTATTGGCTGCCCTACACCTTTTTTTTTTTTTTTTTGCCTCTTAAATTTTCTCTTTTCTGGGCAAGGCTTATACTTGACTCACCTGGCAGTATATTTCCCCTGTACTTGAGCAAGAACATGTCAAATGCAAGGAAAAAAAAGAGCTGTCCCTCACTGAACCTGCCACAGTGCCACAGCCATGCCTGTTAACATCAAAATACAGCATGCTTGGGAATGAAACCGCTCTTCCATTTCAGTGCTACCTCCTGCTTGTACCTTTATACTTGGATCATCTCAGAAGGCTCTGGAGGATGGTCTCAAACAACCCTGCCTCCCACGGTGGCCTCTCCTTGCAGTAGGCTCCAAGCTCAGTTTCCCTATTCCCCCTTCCAGTTGCGGCTCCCGTGGGTATTCATTTCTATGCTCGGCTTCAGAAAGTATGTTTAAAATCACTTTACATTTAAATTAGCTAAAGGTCGTAATGTTTGGATTATGACTAAAGAGCAAGGGTGTTGTAACTCTTTCCTCTCCTTTGAAATTTAACATCTAGATTAAGGAAGGATGGAATTTTTCCCTCTCTGGCTCTGCCTTCATCCTTTCTCCCAGCAGGTCCTCATGCCTAGCACCAGTAGGAATAAACAGCCTGTCCGTGCTTGGGACTAATCAGGACTGGCCACAGGATGTCACTATTACTCCACAAACATACGGAGAGTGAGGTGTTTGTTTATAGAAGGGCAGGATCTGAGCCTTAATTGTCTACAACTCGTATTTTGCCAGCGTGCTCAGCTCTGGTGTGGTACTTCAGGAGACACGTCCTGACTCCTCAACAGAGCCACAATCCCGTGTAGAATTTGGCGCTGTGCATTAAGACGCAACTTCTGCATGCACGCGAGTGCCTGCACAGACTAGCTTCAATTTGCCCTAAGTTTACACAGCCCTTGGATTTCACCTTGGATATGGGATTCAAGCGACCGAAGTCAGCCAAGGATTGCTTTGTTTTAAGCCAAAATCACATTAAGCCTCTGAGTATCAAATGGTTCCCTGCAAAACCTTAAATCAGCCCAGGTCCCCTCCAACTCAGTCCAGGCTCATAAAACTTACGGTAAAATTCAGTTTCAAGTTCATAACAAAACCCAAAGGCAGGTTTCAGGTTCACTTTTGGATTTTGTTCTGAATGTTTGCCTAGCTCTGCTCAATGCAAGGTCACACAGACTGGATGGGGAAAGGCTTTTTAAAAAGTTTCCATTCTCCAAAACAGAGATAAGCACATGACTGTGAGCTGGTGCAACCGTGGGGTGAAAATTAAATGAGCATCAGATAGGAATGTCCCTTCAGAATAAGTAAATTTTCAGAAGTGCAGACAGAAACTAAAAGGGTCAAAACAAAACTTCCCCATCCTGGGAAGCTGACTATCAAGATGTCAGCATAAGGACTCTTGATCTCCTCTCCCTCTAGCCTCTTCAGCACCTTGTCCTTTCCTCCTTGTTGCCCAAGATGTATAAGCTGCTGTGCCTCAACTCTGATGTCTTGGGGAATCTCCAGCTCCCTTCCATGCCAGTAAATTTTACTATTCACATCTTGCTCACAAAACATCCCAATTCACCAAAATATGTCCTCTGGTTACATATTATCTTTGATTTGCTGAATTCTGTGAACTTATTCCATGTTTACACCTCACTATATTGAATTCAAGGGGTTTGTGGTTATCGGTACCAATTTTTTTTTTCTGGAAACACATAAGGATTCAGATATTATTGGCAACTCAGAAGAAAACCACACACATATGTACAAATACTATTATGTTCTTAATTTGTGCCTCTTTTTGCAAAAACTTGGGTGATGGACTGAGGCTTCTCTTAAAATTTGGGAACCTTTTTGGTAGCACTGGGCATAATTCTTACTCTTTGGATAAGGAGGTAGCTAAACCACCTGTGATTACACAAGGTAATCATATCCTATTCCTATATGAAATGGGAATGTTTTTCTCAGTATTGGTTCAGGAATGCCTATTCTACACTGTTTGTGCTGTGATGAGTAACAGGCAGCAGGTGACTTGTGGAAAAGAGACTTCTACAGAAGACCAATTCAGGCAAACCTATCTAAAAATACCCTGCCTGGACAGACTTTATGAAAGTTAGGAATGTTATTTTGGGAACTAAACTTAACTGGATGACCTTGGTGGGCTACGATCAGTTGGACAAAGGCTATTGGAAAAATCTAGAAGAGGATTTCTTTTGTTTCTGTGGAGCAGAAATGTAAAATTCTGTAAAAGTGGCGAGTTTCCACCTTGTCAGAGGTGGAGGTTTCCACTACTCTTATTTTGTGTTCGTTTTTTTCTGTAGTCTCAATGCCCTGTCACCAAGTCCCATGGGCTTTAACAATAAACCTCAGGCCTTGGCATTTGCTACATCTCACTGTTTAACTTGAAGGACTTTTGATTTGGACTTTGCCTGTTTACCTATTGCTTTTTGTGCTGTCTCCTGCCACCAAGAGATAGAAGGAAACATCATGCAGCTAGAAGACTTCGGTTCCAATTCCAGCTTCCAGCCAGAAACCGATGGACTAGAGAGGAGGCTGCTACCTCTAGGGAGGAACTGCTGCTCCAGCCTGGCAGAATTCCAACTGTCCACCTGAATTTGACTGCGAGCAAACTTCCTTTTCAACCTCCTCTCTTTCTGTTGCTTTGTATGTCTGCTTAGGCACAGAAATTGAGCTATAAAAAATAGCTACAGCTACAGTAGGTTCAGCAACCTTGAGCCAGACTGGTCCAAAACTACACAGGTAATGAGTTAAAGAAAGTGGTTGTTGGCACATTTAATGAGGTAGATATGAACCTTGTATTTTTCATGTTATTATGGTTACCATCAGCCTAGGAAAGAATTTGTAATATAGAGCTGGCTGCCTGTGCTAGTTTCAGTTACACTGCAACAGCAGAAGTAGCATAGCTCACCTGAAAAGCTGGGTGAAAAAATAGCTGGTAAATACCTACACTGAACTGTGTGCTCCCATGGCTGTATTGCTAACACCACTGGAGACAGCTAGCTTAAAGCTAGCTGGAATATATCTCATGATTTGGCTTGTCCTGTCCTCAGCCTACCTCTTCTTTGCCCCAGAGGCAGCCATCTACTACAGGTCCATACAAATAGCAGCTTCTGTCCCGCTCCCACCCGCCCAATACCAGTTCAGTGCTGACAGAAGGAGAGGCTCCAGCTACCACAGCACCCTTCCCAACACTCCCTTCAGTTCATGGCACGTCTCTGCAGGGAGGCACATACCATGTGCTGATCCCACAGCACACACCCTTTATTCTCTGGGCAGGTATGGAAAGTCAAGGTCAGTCAGCAGGCAGCACGAAGAGGTCTTGCACACCGGCCAGCCCATATTCTTGTTGATTAAGAAATTGATTTTTAGACACACCTGTGGTTCATTTAATAAGGTAGATCTACACCATGTCTCATTGTCATTAGACGGTGACAAACAATTCTGAAGCCACTGTCACAGGGAGTTACATCATCTGATCAGAACAGAGCATCATCAGTGTAATTCACAAGCCCGATAGACCAGGCTGCTCTATTTTTGTGTTTATCTCTCATTCTCTTATGCAACTACTTTTTGTAACACGAATCTTCATCTAAGGAACCTGGTCTCCAGCTCCGTAAGTTTTGCATTTAATACCACTTCCGTTATAGCTGAGCCACAGCTACCAGGGCAACAAAGACATGTGGATGCATCCAGCAACTCCATTCCCTTTCTGTTTGTCCAGTTGCAGTGATGATTCCACCAGTTTAGATTAGACTCAGGAGTCATAATTTGCATGACTTACAGTTGCTCTAACTCACATCACACAAAGAGCATAGTGTACATAGAAGTACATCAGTATATCAAGATGCTTCCGAGGCCTTATTCCTCCAGAGGTGATGAGCATGGCAGTTCAGGTTAGAAATCACTGCACTGAAGCCAATTGGGTATAGCAGAGATATAAACAAAATTGGACTTGTACTCCTTCCTTAGCAATTGTTGAGTCTAAACTACTACACTGGATATTTTACGTTGTGCCTTTAGACACATGCCATGATATTTGAGTTAAATGCCTTATTTCTTCTCTTTTGGCTGTCTTAGACCTCTCTGTGCTTTACACCTTAAAATTGCCTTACAGATACTAATGTATGGCTGTATGCTTGTATCCTGATACTAGAGGTCAATGAGGAATAAGGACACTTGTCAAATATGGTATTATCTGCCTCATCTCTTTCAGCTTTGGGACTAGCAGAGCTGCTTTAAGGTATCACAAGAAAGCACAGCAAGATTTTTTAAAATCAGTCTGAATGCATACATGGTCAGAGTGCTTTCAGGTGGCACTTAAGCGCGTAAGAGTTGAATCGATTTTCTTTGGTTTAGCCATTCAAGTCACAGAACAGGTTAAAGACAAATGTAATAATTTTACAATGTATCCACTAGATGGTAGCCTATCCTTATCCTTTCCATTTACCAATTACATCAAGACATTTTGTAGAATGACCAATGATCCATCTCAAGAAATCTCATTGTGTATATTTCTACTGTCAAGGAGATACTTGCCCAGCGGATCCTAGCATGTGAGCAGGGAATGCAACTCAAAAAAAAATTCCTCTTTGTCAGAAACACATTTGCCCACTGTCCCAGTTCAGATCTGGTGGAGGTTTTAGTGACCCTCGGGAAGTATCCAAGCAGTATAACCTACATAATCCTGGCATGTGCAGTTACATTCTTGTCATTATTTCAAATTCAGAACAGTCATTCACATTGATCAAAACAGTGATTTTCCTCCTTACACTGGTACCTAAAATTATGATGTTTCTCATTTAAAACAGCTTTTCTAGAGCATGATTACTCTTTTAGTAAAGGTCATATTCTGTACAAAAAGTCTAACAGGTTTTTCTGCATAATGTTTTTGAAAGAGATAATCAATAGTGGGTCAATGTATAAGTCTTCCTCTGAGCTTTCCTGAAAAAGATCAGGATAGTCATGAATTTTTGCGCCTCCTAAGCAAAATGCACTTCTTTGATCCATTTTTCCCAATAAAAATAAGAAAAGAGAGAGAGAGAGAAAGGGAGACAAATACATTATTAAGAAGTATCATCCCTCTTCACAATGGTATCTGTGTACCAACAAGGAGAAATACAATTGCCAAGGACTTTAAAGGAGAATTGAAAACAATAAAGATTACAGTGTTTTGTACTGTGTGTGGCATACACTGGCTGAAATAAAAGCATGCCACACAGCAGTTTTTCTGCTGTGCATGCCTCTAATCTCTGTCCTCGCAGTGCTGCCAGGTAGGAGGTCGCAGAGAGCAGCAGGTGTTTGACAGACCTTTCACTTTAATGACGTTATATCAACATGCCACAAAATGTCACAGCTATGTCTAATTAGCTGCATAAGCATTTTCTACTCTCATATATATATATGTATATAAATATCTTCCCAGCAATTTCTCTCCAAGCTGGTTCCACCAGCCCCTATGAGTGACTGCAGATGTCTCTGAAGATCAAGGCTCTCCAAGGCAGTTGACAGGACTCAGACACTGAGGTTGAAGGTATTCAGGTGAAAACTTGGGACGGAAGACATCTCAGAGAGCCAGCATGAGCCCTGACTTCTGTCCAGCACAGGGAGGTGACCATCAGCCATTAGAGTGTGGCACAGATTGCAGGCTATTCTTAGCCTTGAAAGCACCCTGACTAGATACAGGGATATTTCTAGAGCTGTCGTGTCATGAATTTCTCTCCTAAAACTTTTTAAAAAAATAATAAAAACTAACAGAAGCCTAATTGGCAGGATTCCTATGTGCAGATCTGGAAGTACATTTACACCCTAAATTGTTTTTACTCAGCAACTGAAAATGCTTCCCTAGTTTCTGCATCTCATTTGTATGATACACGGCAGTTAATAGAACACTTAGGAGAGTTATTAAAAACACTCATTCCATACCATCTTTGCCATTTTTATATTATACCAAGGGGAGTGAAGCTCACTAATGCAATACTAAAGCCCTTCAGAGCTCTGACTACTGTACTTTTCTTACCTGGTTCATGTACCATGAGTTCATATAATGCGGTCTGAATGAAAAGAAGAGAAATATAATAAGGAAGGTCTCCTCTGGCTTAAACGTGTGCTTGGTCATTCAGTTAAGATCAGGTAGCAAGGAAGCTGACCAGAAGCACATAGCACGTCCTTCTATATTCATCTGTAGGAAGGCAACTGTGGTTAAATAGTACAGATTAATGATAAGGTATTTGTGCATTACCTACTGTGGTGGGTTGACCTTGGCTGGCCACCAGATGCCCACCCAGCCGCTCTCTCACTCCCCCTCCTCAGCAAGACAGGGGAAGAAAATCAGATGAGAAGCTTGTGGGTCGAGAATAAGGACAGGGACAACAATTGCTGTCATGGGCAAAACAGACTCAACTTGGGGAAGATGAATTTACTTTATTGCCAAGTAATAACAGAGTAGGATGGTGAGAAATAAAAAAACAAAACTAAAACCACCTTCTTTCCCCCCACCCGCCTTCTTCCCAGGCTCAACTTCACTCCTGACTCTTCTACATTCTCCTCTCCTCCAAGTAGTGCAGGGGAATGGGGGTCGCAGTCAGTTCGTAATGCTTCGCCTCTGCCGCTCCTTTCTCCTCATGCCCTTGCCCTGTTTCAGTGTGCTCCCACAGGAGACAGTCCTTCACGAACTGCTCCAAGATGGGTCCTTCCCACAGGCTGCAGTCCTTCAAGAACTGCTCCAGCGCGTGTCCCTTCCAGGGGGTACAGTCTTTCAGGAACAGACTGCTCCAGTGTGGGTCCCCCACGGGCTGCAGTGCCTGCCAGAAAACTTGCTCCTGCATGGGCTCCTCTGTGCAGGCCACAGTTCCTGCCAGGAGCCTGCTCCAGCTTGGGCTTTCCATGGGCTGCAGCCTCCTTCAGGGCATGTCTGCCTGCGCCAGCATGGGGTCCTCCACGGGCTGCATGGTGGATATCTCCAGCATGGTCCTCCACGGGCTGCAGGTGTGTATCTGCTCCACCATGGACCTCCCTGGGCTGCAGGGGGACAGCCTGCCTCACCGTGGTCTTTCCCACAGGCTGCAGGGGAATCTTCACTCCGGCACCTGGAGCATCTCCTCCCCCTCCTTCTTCACTGACCTTCGTGTCTGCAGGGCTGTTTCTCTTACTTTTTTTTCACTCCTCACTCTCACAGCTGCTGCACAATGGTTTTTCGCCCTTTTTTCAATACGTTATCACAGAGGAGCCACCAGCATCGCTGAGGGGCTCAGGTTTGGGCAGCAGCAGGTCTACCTTGGAGCCAACTGGAACTGGGTCTGTCCGACATGGGGGCAGCTCCTGGTCTCTTCCCACAGAAGCCAACTCTGCAGCCCCCTTGCTGCCGAAACCCTGCCACGTAAACCCAATACATTTACCTTTTCATCACATCAAATAAAATTCCACATCTTTCTACATTTAGGATAATTAGAGAGTCACTCGCCCTGCTGGACTAAAAAGAATCCCTAGTTGTTCTCCTTCTCCTCTGCCTCTGATGCACAGACATTACAGGCCTTATTGCTACTCCTGGATAATTCACAGTCTGAAGGACTGTCTCCTTCATTTCCTACATCCCCTGCCAGGGATATCAAAATCCCAGAAGAGAATAAAATGGAGAAATGCAGCCAATTGCAAAATGTGCTCATCAGTTGTTAAATTTTAAGTGCTAATATCTGACACAAGAAAATGGAGGACCGTGTAGTGTGATCTCAGGCATTTTGTACTGGCACATGAAGAATGCAGCTACGCTGATTTTTAAGGAGAAGTCCCCAAGCAGCACTGTTGATCATTTAATGAAAAGTTCTGCTCAGAATTTAATTGCCTTTAAAAGAAAAATAGTTGAACACTATCCTGATTTTTAAAGAGAGGAAAAGAAAGTAGAGATTACACAGTCCCACAATAAGCATCAATCATGCTCATGCTGCAGCTACAGCATTCTGTACACCCAGTTTTTGAAAGGATACGGCAGAGGCAGGAAACAAGATGAATAGGAGCCTGATGTGGTTTCTGTATGAAAGGAACCAAAGAGAATGGGACAGTTTAGCACAGAGAGGAGATGAATAGGAACAGGCAAACTGCTGTACTTAGAGTAGTATGTTATAAAGAAGAAAAGTGAAATGCTCAGTTATCATAGAGTACATTGAATTATTCTGAAAGGCTGGTAAAAGGAAATACCTTCTACATACCCTGCAATTAGTCTTGTTGTATCAAGATAATATCAATGTAAATCCCTAGTATGATCCAAAAGAAGATGCTTCAGAGAGTCCAGCTCCTGATCTGAATCAGAACTTTACAGCTAGAATGAACTTGAACGTATCTGTTAAAAAGTAATAAGATTTGTCAGAGAAAGAATATATGTTGCAGAAACAAGCATACACAAATGACATCTGTATTTCATGTTTATCTGCTTCTCTGCACTATACATGAAAGCCATAATTCCCATTTAACACAACATCACTTATCAACAAAGTCTGAAAAGCAAATGACATTTCAAAGGAAACCTTTGCCCTTGACAGTGGCAGTGGCTGCAGAGACAGCTGTAAATGGTTAAGGACTTATTTGCCTAAGGAGGTCCTTAGGAGTAGAAGCTGTTCTTTAAATCTGTATCTTATTTCATCCAAAATAATGTAGAAGGGTCAGCAAGGCGTCAGTCCCAGTGCTTGTGCAAACTCTGATAAGTAGCAAGCAGCATTGTGCAGTGTAGTGTGGACAGCTGTACCCTTGTGCTCATTACATGCCATTGATCACACCATTAGGAACTCCCCAGAAGAACTCACATAAACAAAAATTTCCACTTTGTTAGAACAGAAGGCCAGTCCCCCTTTCTCAGGTGATCTTTCACCCCAGTGTTGGTATGCCAGCAGGACTACACAAGAACAGCT
Organism: Astur gentilis; assembly: GCF_929443795.1. Classification (NCBI taxonomy): domain Eukaryota; kingdom Metazoa; phylum Chordata; class Aves; order Accipitriformes; family Accipitridae; genus Astur; species Astur gentilis. The sequence continues at coordinate 4,048,324 of NC_064881.1, read as the reverse complement.
TCCTACCAGAATAAATTGCAAAAGATGGTGTGCAATCAATAATGGTTTGGATTAGTGATAGCTACAGTGGCGCGAAAGCAAACCCTTACTACAGACAAGCCCCAGCTGAGATCTATGAGGCATTCAAAGTGGGCCAGGATGTTTTATTGGTAAGGCAGGTCAATCAACATGTAATTGATTTTAATTAGCTCTCTGTTAAACTCTTCACATGCAGCCAGCTGTTAGCTGCATCACCAGCAGGTGAATTTCGTAAAAAATATTATGTACAAAATACTTTCCTGCAACATGAAAACTTGAAAGTAAATGATTTCTATGCTGGTCCTTAGATGTATAAACTTTCACCAGTTGTTCATTAGTATGAAGAGCAAACATTCCAGCACCACTGGCAGCTGGATTTTTAAGGTATCTTTTGATCCTTGGGGGGGCTAATGATCATTAAGTAATGACATATAAAGCCAAACCACATTGTGCTGGATAATCTTTCTGCAACCAGACAGTTACATCCACATAACACAGTGATGTGACTATTGATTACATTACAGGCTAAGTCACGGCTATTTAATTAATTTCTGTTCAAGTCTACTGGGTAATTTGCTGAGGAGTGCTCTGCAGGAAGCACTGTGGCAGCTGCTATATGTTGACTTCAGGACCGGTAACTCTGATAGTGACCAGCAGCTGTTCCCCAGGAGGCTGGGAAGACGCTAGAAAATGTAGGATCTCTGCAGGATTGTAAGAGATATCTCACATCTTGGTGCAGCCTGGGTGAGATTTGCCCATGGGCCAAATCAAGTTGAAAGTCTGCTGTTAAGGTAGCTCTGGTTTCAGCACTCGTATCTTCTGCCTTAAGTGGTTCCTTTTGCCCTCACATTCCCTGCTTGTCTCCTTCTCCCTAGTTTTGACCATCTCGTATGCTTTCCTCATTTTCTGTTCCCACCACACTGTGGAAGTGCTATTCCATGCAGCACCTTGTAATATATTTTCCCATATTACAGGTGAGGAGGTGATGCCCTAAAGCGAAGGTCCCTAAGCATCTGCAAGTACCTCAGCCCTATTGATTAGAGCAAGGTTTATAAACTAAATCCATTAAAAAAATCCCGCGGTTTTAGAGCTGCAACTATCAATGCCAAAACCCCACATTTAGATCATCCAATCACCACCTCTCAGCTCCTGTCTCAAACCCTGTAGGATTTTTCTGTACAGCAGTATCTACATCTTCAGTTTTAACTTCATTAAGACCATTGAAGGGGTGCTCTCAAGCACTTTACTCTTGACAGAGCTGAGCAGGTTGGCACCAATCTCATGAATCAGCCTGACTGTTGCTCATGGAGTAGACATTTCTCCACACCTCTCCTCTTTGCATGACTCAACACTAAAAACGCTCTGAGTGCCAGCCAGCAAGCTGGACACTACATAAAGGCCGCTCAAAGAGCAGCGTGGGTGGTGAGGACACTGTTCCCTGTGATGCTTTTCCAAGGTGTTAGCTGTCAGGGGCATACAGAAGAGTAATCCCTTCCTCTGCCAGAGAAAACTTGGAAGCAGCCTTGACACAACCCAGTGATGGCACGGAAGAGGGGCAGGAGCGCTCATTACCTCCTGGGGAAGCGGTCCCACTTAGTGTGAGGTAATTATGTACAAAACAGGTCTCAGAGACAGAGGAAATCCTAATCTTGAGCATCCCTCCAGGAGGGATGGCCCCGAATGCAGGTCTTTCTTCCAGCAAACACCTCGCTAGTTGGGTTTATGGCAAAAGTGCATCCCGTGCAAAAGGGAACACCTGCAGCAGGATGGAGAGGGAGCAGATGAGCACACCCCCATGCACAGGGCACTGCACTGGGTGGTAAAAATCACTGTTCAGATCATCTCAGGCAGCCAAGGAAATGGTACAGAGATCAGCCCCAAGGACCCGAGCAGGACAACATCTGTGCTGCACAAGAGGAAGCAGATTCTCACTGGTCTTGAGAGAGGCTCCAGTGCTCCATTACAGGGGACAGCTGAGGACATGGGCTTGTAAGTGGGTGAAAAAATTCTTTGTAGCATGAAGTAGTGTGCCTACACCCTGGAGCAGGTTGGACACTGCCCTGACATCTCTTGAACAGACACCAGCTCTGCTGGGCCCCTGCAGACCCCTTTCGCCCCTGATGTGCCAAGACCCTGCCTTTGCTGCAGGGGAAGCGTGGGTCACCGAACCCAGGGCTGCAGATGTAGCTCAGACCTAAGGACTGGGGGTGCTAAGGAAAAGCATGCTGCCGGAGCGTGAGCCCTTCTGTGCTCTCCCAGCAGGAGCCTGGCCGCTTTCGACCTTCACTGGCAGATATTTGGATGCTACAAAGAGCTACCATCACAGGTTCTGAAAATTCATATTTGGGTCAAGAGCTGTGTACCTAGGTCCCGAGGAGCTTTCCACGTCCTGTGCACACAGAAAGTCTGCAGTGGAGCTGGGGGTTTGTCCTGAGCCCCAAGCTGGAATGACTGAACCACTTTTCTTCCTTCTCAACTCACTGGAGACAAGAGAAAAATGAGTTTCAGACTTGGCATTTAGTGCTCAGGCAGCCCCTGAGTTGTCATAGATTTAATTCAGGTACACCAATAGTTCACAGACTAAATTGCATCAAATATCTAGGGCTACTAAGGAAAGGTAGCTGGCATTTTTTCATGTTTTTATACATGACAAAAATACAGAATTTCACTGAAAAGAAATCATTTTGGTAAAGCTTTTCTCATTTTTTAGGGGCAAAAAAATTTGTTCAGTTTCATTTGTCAAGTTCTCCTTCTTGTTTTTTAATGCAACTCAGTAATGGATTATGCAGGATTCACCCCAGACATGCAATAATTACTCTGTGGTTGAAGGTTTTACAGTCAGGGCATTTAATTGGGAACTTTTCACATACACTCATTTTCAAATACATAAATAAATAATCTCAGAAGCAGCTAAACTCAGTATTAGTAGCTGAATTAAACTTGCATATTTCTGAAGTTCACAGTCCCATTGCCTGAGGAAAGAGTAAGAGAGTGTGAGACATTATAAAGTGGCAGAGAAATACTGAATTGATTGGAAAAGCTGCCTTTCCCCTTTTGGTACTAGTGCTTGGTGTGACAGCACCCAGCAGAGCTTGGCTTTGGTACCAGAATGGCATTAAAATGTAACTGCTACAAAGGTGACCAACCTGATACATGGACCTATATTGTGGGGTTTTTTCCCCTGGACATGAAAGAGAAGACAAACCCTTAACTGAACCAAGCTGAAATGAAGAGGCCACAGTCTAGGCCAGCTTGGAAGAAAGGATGAGGTTAAAAGCCATGTTGTGTGAGATCCATTTTGCCCCCTTTTCCATTCACTTATCACCACCTACACAATGACTAGTTAAATCCTCATGGGGATAACCACTGCATAGATTTTTTTCTAGCAGCTCAAGTGAAATTTTATTGATTTGACAGCATCTCAGATAAATCACATACATATCTAGAATGCAAGATTTCCCTGACAAAAACCACAGTTTGAAGGGAACTCAGACAACTCCATCAATAGCGACTGATACAGCTGAATATCCAGAGGGAATGTATAAAGCAGTAAAAAGCTTTTCTGGCGGGACAGAAGGTTGCCTGTAAGAAACATGTGATAAATGTAGATTTCAAAATGCCTCTAAATTTCGTTGTGCATGGAAGTCAGCTGAAACAGTGAATTGGACTGGTTTTGAAATTTTAAAATTTTATTTCAGCAACAATTATTTGCTTATTTATTCAAAAGGGAGAAGGGGAATGGCAAAGGTTGCCCATAGAAATTTGGAAGGCAGCCTGAAAACAAGTCCTGGTGGTTTCAATATGGATTTTTGTAAGCTTTGTGTGATACTGTGCCAGGCCCAGCCAAGAAGAGACCCATTGGAATGGAATGGAGAAGATAGCACCTACCTGGAAGACCTTACTCTGACCAGCTGGGCTTGAGACTCATTTTTCTTTGCCATTTGGCTTAATGGTGTCTATAAATGTATAAAACAGCTCCACTGTTACTATTATTATAGTTGTATCATAACTTACTATTTGATCGACAACTCTCATGTCACTGCTGCTCCAAGAAATGATGCTGAGGTGGAGAAGCAGGCTGAATGTCTCACAGAGCATTTCCTTCCTGGAGCAGGAGCTGTGTGACTGGAAGCCAGAATCAGCTCCTCAGTCTGCTCCTGGGCAGACAGTTTCAACAGGCCTTGTGTATGGAAATAAATAACAGTTTTAGAAAGCTGGGAGTGGATTGCATCTCTTGGTTCATCAGCTCTAGCCCACGGGTCTCTCAGACACTACTGTCTGAAAAGCCCTTTCAGAAGCTCATCAAGTGCCATCTTCCAGCCTGGTGGGTTTTTTGACCCCACTGTTAAAGGGCTGATCCAGAATCTGGTTTTGCTGAAGTCCTTTTTTGTGTTTAACACCCCCCCAGCTTTCATTTTCTGAGCATAAGCCAGCCAAAATCTTCTAGTCTTTTCTATTGTGAAGACCTCCCCCACTCCTCATGCCACCACAGCATCCCTTCACAGCACATTTTCTAGATTACCTTCATCCTTCTTGAACTGGGATGACCCAAGCTGTAGGCAACATTCCAGTTTAAAACTGTTTCACTATTTATAGGCATTTATAAATAGCAGTTTACCCAACTAAGATATGGTCCCGGCCCCCAAAGGCTACCAAGACACCTTTTGCACTAAAAAACACACTCGAGAATATATGGCAAGACCTTTGGTGATTAAACAATTATAATGCCCTCACTTCTGAGCCTTTGAGTTTGCATTTTGGTTGGCTAATTGCTCATTGAAAAGGGGATATGTGCGTTCATTTTTGGAGCACTAATCTATTTGGTGACAGTTCTAAATTCATGGTTACATTCTCTTGATCTCTTTTTAATTTAATATGTGAACAAGAGACTCCATTCTAGTCTTCTGAAATGGTCACGTTGGATTATCTATCAATATATGTGTTGGACAGTTTGTTTGTTCCACAGGTGTGCTGAGTATGGAAAACTATTAATTACGTCCATATTTTTTTAGGATGATGTTAATTAGCCTTCATGGCAAATTAAGACTTTCCCTGCTTCAGTAATCCCACATTGACACCATCTCAAGTGTAGTAATAACTTAAAACTGATAAAAGAAACACCAGCTATCTAGTGGGTGGTCTCTAAGCAGGGAACCAGAAGAGAAACTATTTCTAGCTTGCTTGCTTGCCTGCAATATGAATAATGATTCTTTTATCCCTCAGTTGGTTTTGTATGTGTATGTGTATTTTCTTCTTGCCTTGTCTCCTTGGATTTTAAGGTGATTGGGGCATAGCAAACCGCATGAGCAAGTAATTTGGCACAACAGGTATATAATATAGAGCAAAACTGTCAGAACCGGGGACCCAAGCGCTACACTTAATCTCTTGTTTTACGTAGCACATTTTGTTGATGCATTTCGTTCTAGTCTGATTCAAAGCACCAAAATCCCATTAGCAGCCAGAGCACCTATGTTTCTGGCTCTGTTTCATTCAAAAGCAATCCAATTTGCTTTCTCCAAAACCATTTCTAGATGCAAACCAGACTGTGGTAAGTAGGGGTGGTCAGGACACTTGCTTGAAAATTGCGCTCCTGCTCTGAGCTAAAACATTAGTGTATACCCATATGCTCTTTCATTGTATTGTATATTGTAAACGATCTCAGGCTGGAGCTTTCAAAAGCTAAAGCAACATAAATAACCTAGAAAGACAGAGCAAATAGCAATACATGAACAAAAGAGAGGTAGAATGAAGATATGCTCCATATAATGAAAAAACATTAGAGCAAAACTATGCACAAAGCCAACCTCATTAATCAAAATATGTTGTGCTGGTTTTGGCTGGGATAGAGTTAATTTTCTTCATAGTAGCTAGTTTGGGGCTATGTTTTTGATTTGTTCTGGAAACAGCGTTGATAATTCAGGAATGCTTTCGTTGCTGCTGAGCAGTGCTGGCACAGAGCCGAGGCCTTTTCTGCTTCTCACCCCACCCCACCAGCGAGGAGGCTGGGGGGGCACAAGAAGTTGGGACGGGACACAGCTGGGACAGCTGACCCCAACTGACCAAAGGGATGTTGCAGACCATATCACATCATGCTCAGCATATAAAGCTGGGGGAAGAAGAAGGAAGGGGGGGGATGTTCAGAGGGATGGCATTTGTCTTCCCAAGTCACTGTTAGGTGCGATGGAGCCCTGCTTTCCTGGAGATGGCTGAACACCCACCTGCTGATGGGAAGTGGTGAATGAATTCCTTGTTTTGCTTTGCTTGCATGTGCGACTTTTGCTTTACCTATTAAACTCTCTTTATCTCAACCCATGAGTTTTCTCACTTTTGTCCTTCCTATTCTCTCCCCCATCCCACTGTGAGGGAGGTGAGTGAGCAGCTGCATGGTGCTTGGTTGCCAGCTGGGGTTAAACCACAACATATGTCCATTTGGGAATGTGTGCACTTGTGATAGAAAATGCTGGCATTCCTGAAAATATAGCTTTCTGAGTTCTTCACTTCATGATAATTAACTTTTTCTCCTTCGCTAGGACACAACCCCAAATATCAAAATACTAGCATCTGGCGTAAGCCACAGTTTCCCCTTTTCAGTCAATAACAAGTACTTTTTTTCTAAAAATATGCAGACCGGACATTTTAAATTTTTTTCTACCAAACATTTTGTTATTTTAGATTGTGGGTTTTCATAATTAAATAATTTTGGGCACACTGGGCCAAAAATTGGCACTTGCACCTTGCAGCTCCAAGAAAGAGACAGTAATTCAGAAGACAATGGCAAAAACTAGATCAGAAACAAGATCTTCAGAGGTCTCTCCAGCTCCAAAGCCATCCGACCACAGCTGTTCCTGACTACCAAAGCATGGCTTGATCACTGGGAATCAAAGATCACAGTGATGCAAGTTACATATCCTTCTTCTTTCTTCAAATACTGTAGAAACTTGTTGCTATTTTGGAGTGAAGTAGTGGAAAGTTGTGCTGAAAAATAGCTTATTCCACAGAATTCACTTAATTTATGTGAAATCTTTTGCTTTCCTTGGATTTGTTCACCTAAGTGGTAACTTGTGAATCTATCTTATTAGGCATTTGCTCTTTGCTATTAGGCATGGAACACTTTTTGACAGCCACTGTTGCACAGGGTAAATGTTTGTATACAGTAAATGGAGGCTTCGCACTTGCATATCATCCTCTACCCTGGAGAACCAAAAAAAGATGATTCCTGATGCACACAGATGGCTTTTTATCTTCAGGGCAATACCAAGCAACTCTCTTTGCACCAGCCTCTGATGCTGTTACTGTTCCTAATTACTATATGTTTTCATAACAGCATATTAAGTTTTTTCTTCTTTATGAGCATTTTCATTAGCCTTTGTTTAATTCCTAAAATGAACCCAAGTTCATTTTAGTTTGCTGCCACACTTTCTTAACTTTTCTTTACACTTGTAATTACCAATAAGTTGCTTTATTTTAAGCTAGGGCAAATGTCTACTGAATGGTACCACCTCCCTGCAAAGCCAGAGGGGCCAGAGATTTGCAGGTTGTAAACTTGGTGTTTCACTTGCCAGGGTCAGGCACTCAGCAGCAGGTTAAATGTCCTGTATAATCAAGGCTGGGCGATGGGTGTCCAAAGATTGCATCTGCACAAAAGGTTGTTTGTTCTCAGAACATTTACCTGTTGGTGTCTAGACTACTTTGCTTATGAAAAGAAGATTAAAGAGTGAAAATAATCTCTCCCTTCTGAGGCATCTAGATGGAGGATGAATTTAGCTCATTTTCTTTGCACCATCAAGATGTATCCGGTGGTGTATCACACATACCATGCACGCACCTTGTGAAAGCCTCAAGAGTAATGCAAACCCAGGAGCTTACATATGAAAGCAGCAGGAACATTCAGAAAGACAATGTTTCAGCCTATCAGTCTTGATAAAGGCCCAGATGGGTAAAAATGTCAGCTTTATGTGTGTTCCAGCCACTCTCAATCAATCTGCTTTCCTATGTAGGTTACTGAGTGTGTCTTCCCCAAAGCCTTGAAGGCTTTAAATCTTGTGCCCAGAGCGATGCCATTATTTTCATGATAAAATTGATCCAGGCAGACATCAACTTTCATTTTCATGGTACCAGACTGGTGGGATTGTACTTTTCAGCTCAATGGTTCTAGAAATTCACATTGCAGTGGTGATGTATTAAATTGATTCTCCTTTGCTTTATATATCACTAATGCTGCTCAGAAGTGGGGTTTTTTTTCCTTTCTTCCCACATTTGGTATGATGTAACTGAATTGCTCAAAACCAGGGGAATTTAATAATCTTTCCACAAGGTCTTACAGCGAGTGCAATTAGTGTATTATAATTCAACCATTGTATTATTAAATGCACTGAAAAGGATTCAATGATAAAGGGAGAAAAATAACATTTTAAGGCCTGATGTGTAGCATGCCTTCCCTGTTTTCTTGTCTTTTCCCACACCTGGTTCTGTCCCTTTTTTTTCTCTTGGAAGTTTTACCTCCAGTCCTATATCCACTACTGCCATCATATACTGTATTTATAACTCACCTATAAATGCTTTTTTGTCTCCTTCCCATCTTTTCCCACTTCTCCGCAAACACTCCTCATCAACTCCCACCTCTTGTTCATCCCAAGCAGACTTTGTTGGCAGGTTGTCCTGTCCTTAGACTCTTCACCACTGGTACCTTGCCAAATCCTCATACAGTAGCACAACTCTGGGCATCACAAAAGTGAACTACAGGACAAAATCACTAAATGTCTTTACTGCACAAGAGAAAATAGAAGGAAATCTGCAAGCAGATAACAACCTCTGTTCAAGGGAGCAGAAACAAGGTTCAAGTACAGCATTGTCCAGTTAGGTGATGGTTTTTGTAGTGCGAGGGGTCCTTGGCAGTCAAGCAGCATGCTGGGGTGGGAAAGGCAGAAAGCTGCTGTCAACGCCATCACACGTCTCAAAAACCCTGGGGATTTTCAGGCCACCAGCCCATTTTGGTTTATATCCATCTTCTTGTTAGATGTTGAAATAACCTTTTCTGTGACATACTCTGAACTTGAGGAATTTACCCACAGATTTAAACCTTCACTGATCCATAGGGAGTTGGTCAATATGTGGTGTCTTTCTGTCACTGGCAATTCCATTCTATTTTACAGAGATTCCGTCTCAGAAAATAACTGCAAAATTAAATAGATTCTAAGGCTTTTAAAATTTTCTTGATGTTTTATAGGCATAAACACATGAATCCATATTTATATGCTAGTGTCACAGCATCTCTATGCATCCATGATACCTAAAAATAATGTTTGTTGTAGAGAGAATAGCATTGTCCTGAAATCCTTGAGGCATTGAAAACATTTCTAGGGGATGCCTTTTGGTTTCTGTAGAACCCTGCTGCTTCCATCTCTATCAAAGCCTGTGACACTTCTCCTGAGGATTTGCTTCTGCAGAAACACAGGTGTTAATTCTCAGCAACTCTGCATGTCCAACCTGCTGTGAAAATTACAGAAACTCAGAGCTGTTCTAATTTATTCTGTGCTTCCCACTGCCTCTGAGGGAGCAGCTCTCCAGCATTGTCCTGTTTCTTCTCCCTGCTTCTTTCCCTCTCTTGGACTTAGAAGGGAGATAGAAGTCATAATGCTGCATATGCTGCATATCTACCAAAAGCAGGGAGTCCCTGAGTGCAACAGCTACATCCTACTGTGAAGATCCACTGCCACCAAAGCCCCTTAACCTACGCAAGTTAATACAAAGGTTCCCTAAAGTAGCAGAGTCTCAAATTCATTTTCTTATTGGAAATAATTGTTCAAGCAACTTCTCAATTTTTCAAGCAGCTCATGAAAGTGGGAGTAAATGTTGATGTTCAATTCTAAAAGGGTAAGATGGAAAATTCCTTTTCTTACTGAGTGATGTTTTAGCTATTCATGCAGATCTTTTATGCTTACCTGAAACAGGGAGGAAGATTAGACTTTTACATACATTTCCCATTTCACTAGCCTTGTACTGGAGTTTCATAGCTAAACTTCTCCAGTGTAAGTCCATCATTTAAATAACACTGGAACATCAAAACAAATCAAGCTTCCATTTCCAGGGCCACAGGATGCCTTAAAGTCTAGGTCCAAACCCAAACTGCCCCCAAGTTCTGAGAAGCTCAAATGTGGCTGCATTAACGATTAAAAGCGGACTTTTTCTCATGTAACTCCTTAAGGTGGGTGCCTACTTAGGTCCTATCTAACACATAGAATTGTTTGACTGGGAAGCCATCACATCAGGGGTGCGAAGACCTTTAGCTAGCATACTTGAAGCAAGTCCATTGATAATTGCAGCTTTTCAGGCCATTCTGGATTAATATTGTTCAAAATAAGGGCTCTTAGCTAATTTATTGGTAGGAATATTCTGATTAGTCCAGTATCAGTCCTGACTCTATGCAAATGGCTTCAACACCCACACCCTTCCCATCCTCTAGCCTCTCTACCTTCACTTCATTTCTAAACTATCAATCTTCCTTCTCCTAGTCCTTTCTTTCATCATGTTTCCCTTCAAAATTATCTCTCCTTTCCTTTTTCTTGTCTTTCTTAACCTATTAAGAAAGAAACTGAACTAACATGACATTTACTACTGCTGTGACATACATCTTCATGGTGGACCACATCCCTTCCCAACACTGTATCTGGATTGTTTTGATAGATTTATGGCACAGACTATATTCCACTGCCTGTGCAGCATAGCACAACAAGGCCTGATTTTTCAGTTGGCCCTTATGAATTATGGGTACTTATTACCCATTATTAGCAATATTAAAATTTCTAGAGTATCCATTCTCACTAAGATCTTGATCCAAAGATCACTGAAGCTAGAGGAAGGACTTCTGTTGATGTGAATGGTCCTTACATTACACCTGGGCACTGTGGTTGATATAGCCCAAAATGAGAACTCAACAGCTGAGAAGCCAATGCACACTAAATCAAATCTTTTGAGGATGAGTCATCACTATACTCAGCTCTGCTCAGTGACATTTAATAATAGTGTTACAGATTTCCCAAAGTAGCCTTTTATATCTGCATAAAAATGTAAAGAAGCAAATACTGAATCAGCTTGTTGTATAATGAAGAGGGTAGAATTGTGCAGCTTTTACCACTGTGATTCTTTTATCTCCTTTCAACTTAACATTCAGAATTGGTGCTTTTGAAATAGAAAGCAGTTTTCTTAAGGGATAACAACACTGCAGGGCTTGGAATTACACAACTGAATAAGAATATTGAGAAGGCTGCATACATCTCCCAGTCAAACACTTTCAAGTAACCATCATCGGTAACTGAACATAGTCCCCCAGCCCACCCTGATGTGAATATGGTTTTCAGAAAGTACTGGCTCATGCAGCACTGTTGCAATAAAAATATTTATTTATAGACTTTTAATAGTTTCTCTGCCACAGTTCTGACTTCATTCTTATGCTCCACTAGGGCATTATTTGCTTATGGAGGAACTACAGAAATATGAGGGAAACAACCCATTTAAAAAAAAAAAAAAAAAAAAAAAGTCTATTTGATTTCATCACTTGGTATGCATTACTTTGTGGCTTTCCAAAGGATGATGTAAAGCATCAAACCACAGTTGTCCAATATATTCTTCAAGTTCCGGGGTATCAGATGGGCTGGTAGGTGCTAACTTCTCCCAAGACCATGACCTGCTGCTGGAAGTGAAGTGGTGCTGAGTTCCCTGAGGTCACCTCCAGTGGCAGCTGGAGCTCATTTGGCATTTTGTGTGTTTTGTGTTGGCCATTGTGCACATGAGGTCTCTCTGCCTGATCAAGCACTGCTAAAAAAGACCTGGGAAGGGCTGTCAGGTCTTTTGTATAGGAGAGAGCCCAAAAGTAAGATTTAAAAAAAAAAATGACAATACAGGAAAAAAACATGAGGTGGATGGGCACAGTGTGGGGAGACATTTTTTGTAGTGATGGGGTCACAAGGACTCCACACTTAGAATAGCAGTTAGACAAAAATCCACAGTGAGACACAGTCTAACTAGTTAATGTGAGATTAACTAGATCACTACATAGTGGTCACTAGACCACTGTAAATGTATCAGTGACTGTTAAGAAATACTAGGAGTCTAAAAACTAGGAAGGATGAGGTGAAATGCCTGGTTTAAAATGAAAGTATCCCTATATTCCTACCTACGATTTAGGGGCGTAAAGATGATCAGTGAGACATTGTAATGCTATGATTCAAAGGAGACTCAGTCAACAAGTTGATTTGTTCTTTAAAGTATTGGGGAATATAAGATTAAATAATCATCTTAGAAAGAACTTGGGACATGGCTTGGAATTCCATGCACATTTGGAGTGCAGAGTTATAAACTTCCACGACCCGCTGAGGAAAGAAGATTAACAAATCTGTGAAGGCGTACAATGATCAGATGCTCTCACATAAACATGCTACATCTCTGAGCCAGTAGTAACACAAGGGCTAATTTCCAGATATTGGAAATAACTTGTCCTCAGAGCAGCTAGTCTGAGCATTTGCAAGAAGAGGAGTAAATTGTAGTTTTACTTGGTTTTAAGTAGGACTTCAAAAAAGGTTCAAGATGCAGCCATGACCCTATAATAGTGCCCATAACACATTCAAATTCAGTGTCTTTTCCTTTCAGAGGAAAAAAATTTATAAAATCACACTAAGTAACATTTGATTTTTAAAAGTAGAGCTACATAAAAATGAGGAAATAATTTAAAGCAAAATAAAGGGAGCTGCTAAAATAGATAAAATGTTTTTTGCTGTTGTGGAAGCTATCTAAACACTCCACATCAGAAGATCAGGTTAAAGACATACTACTCAAAAAGATCCAAACATGCCGGTATTGGTAAATGTTAGAATAAAAGAGACTATTATGAGTAAAAAGGCATTTGTGATAAAAAGAGAAATTCATGCATAGGTGAGGAAATAGACAAGAATGTGAACTTTTAAATATAAAATGCATGTAAATATGCCTGCTAAAATATAAAATACACTAATGCAAGACAAGAAAGACTGAGGAGCATCTACCTCTATAGCAAGCAGAAAGCCTACAAGAAAGTTCATGGGATGAAAAATCATGAAAGACAAGCACATCACAAAAAGCTAGCTGACTTATTTGTATTAGTGTTCACATCAGAAGCCACAAAGCTTTCACACCAAAGTAACCCTACATGGGGTGAATGAGCTTGAAAGATGTATTGCAAAGAGGTGTCGGTGAAGATGTTTCAGAGAAAATTAGTAATTCAAATCATAAAAATCAGGAGGTAGGATTTTTTTTTTTTTTTACCCAAAAGCTCCAAAAGAACTCAAATATGAAGTTGATCACAACTAATTTTGAACAATATTTTATCCAACAGTCCTGTTTCATAACACAGGACTGAAAAATGGCAGCTATGACACTAGTCTTTAGGAAAGCCTTGCAAGGGTGATTCTGGGAACTACAGACCAGTAAACCTGACTTCTGCACCAGAAAAATGCTTAAAGCTATAATAAAGAGTTGACAGACACAGGAATAAATAAATTTGGGGAAAAGTCAACACCTACTAGTCCTTTTGAATCTATTTTGAAGAAGTCAGTGAGTGTGCCTGTAAGCAGCATTCAGTTCACTTAGTAGGGTTTATTGGTGGCTACAAAGCATGATGAAACTTCCAGCTCACAAATCCACTAGGCTTTCAGTTGATGCAAGATGGATGTCTTTTCTGGTTTTATAGGGCAGCACATGATGATTTCCCAGGGCTCTCAGTTATATCTCTGTCTCTACCAAAGCAAATGGGAGTCCTGTTAGGAGTGGGAAGAGGCTGGTATCTTTTAAGTTCTGCCTATGCATTTGCAGTGGCACATCTTTCCTCTCCTTGTAGTGCTTCCATATGTACTTTATTTATTATCTTTCTTGTCTTCATTTTAATGAGTTATTTTTATTTGAATTCTATTTTTCAGTTGCTTATCAACCCAAGTGCCTCTGCAGGAGAGTGGGGCATACTGTGCCCTTTATAAATTAAGTATTAATTACATGATTAATTATTATTATGTTCAGTTCCCTGGAAGGTTTTATACAAAGACAGTTAAAATGCATGTATTCTCTAAGGTACATCTGTAGAGTGATTACGGACTTCATGCTTATACAAAGCTATTGATTTCTCTCATATGCTCCAGTTTATAACACCATGTTCTGTTCCAAATAGACACTATTTTAATATGTTCCTCCTGTTTATGATCAAGTTTTGTATAAAATTTTATGGAAAAGGAGAAAAGAAAGCTGCATAATTTCTCACACATAGACAGACATTTGTTTCCTGAAAAAAAACCTGTTCCCTTGGGAAGCAGGGAAATTGTACTTAACCTTTGTTTTCATTAGTTACTCTATATTGCCATTTTGCTTCCACACAATGCAATGATGACATTAATGAACCTTGCAGGCAGCAAAAGGATTTGCACTCGTAGGTGAATTCATAAGAAACCTTGCAGGTATTTTTAAGCAAGGTCTGCTTTGTCTGTGTTTGCCACCTCAACAGCAGCCTTGGGCCGTTGGGAGTTTACACTCTGTAATTTATTTCAGAGGTGCTTGTGAACCCTTTTGGATTTTTGTGCCTCTCGGTTTTCCTTCAGAAGCTGAAGAGCAGCGCCTGCATGTTGGAGGGTAAGTACAGCCCTTCCTGGGCTTGGGGACACCCCACGCTTGCCCCACCGCTGGGGGTTCACAGCATTCACAGGGAGGAACCTCCCTCCAAACATTTTCTCCCATTCAGTAAATCTCGGAAGGCGGACGCTCATGAAAACCCCCAAAAGACAGAGGTAAAGGGAGGGCCACGGAAATTCAGGGTGACAGAGGGATGCAGACAGCATGGGCTGGAGACCCTTCTCCATGGGGCTTCTCCAAGAGCAGCTCTCGAGCATGGCAACCCCCCACTCCTAGGGACCACAGACACAGAAAATGGGGCTCCCTGCACCAGGGAGGGTTTGGTCACATCCTCCTTCTGTCCGACTGAAGCACTGTTCTGTTCCTCCTCCTCCTCCTGATCCTCATATGATGGTGGTGAGGAGGGGAAGATCTTCATTAAAAGGACCAGTTTGAGACAGCAATTCACATTCTCAGCAGTACCCAAAGTTTATGTAACCCTATCAAACCTCACTGCTACTGTCATAACATACATTCATCAGCAATAATCAAAACAATATGAAACTACACAACATCCCCTCCCTGGGGAGTGCGACATTCTGATTTGTAGATTAGAAATATTTTCTAAAAGCCAAAGACTGTCATCAATTCCTCTAAAAATGATCTTGCTTGACAACATGCAAGTAGAGAACTGTCTCCTCCTCATGCAAGAGTATGGATGCCATTCACCTCACTGACAATTAGCCCTCCGCCCTAGAAGGAGAAATCCGTCTGCTTGTATGTCTGTTCTTTAAACCATTTGACAGTGGTAAGCTTAGCTAAACCACCTCAGCCCTGTTTGTAAACTGGAGCCTGTGTACAATTCTTGTAGGCATTTTAAAGCCATATTAAAACCTTCTGCTGCCTCTCCTGTAGTCCATGGCTATGGGCAGGTGACAACAAAGTGATGGACAAGCACATTGCAGTAAACACTTGCACTGTCATTTTCTTTTTCACACTGGTTCTTTTTTTTTTTTAAAAGATATTGTACAACCTTTGTTTGTGCAGTAACCACCTTTGACTAAATCAGTCATTTTATCGCAAGTCATGTAAGTAATTGTGTTCAGTTATTGACATATGTTTACATGAAAAATAATAAATTATCATATTAATATCTATATGTGGTGAGGGCAGTACTCTCTGTCCGAGTCTTCCTACTGGCCCAGGGGTCAGTACCTACCTCTGATCAGGTTCAGACTACAGATTTTGTACAGAATCTAGATATTGATACCAGAGCCGTGTATTTACGCCTTAAGACTATTTCTCTTTTGAATATCAAGCTAGAGAAAGTGGTTGTCTATGCCTATGCCTGCACTCCCCCTGAGAAAAGTTAGAAGCAAGGGAGACAAGGCTGTGCTTTCATCCTAACAGCAGGGCTAACTACTGCTAGGCGTCAGCCAGTGCTGAAATGTGGTACGGCGGATAAGAGCGAGCAACCCTCTGTAAAACAATGAACTAACACAATCTAGCTGTCTCCACTGAGTTTGAAGTCCCATTAGAGAGGTGGAAAAACACTGCTAGAAAGCAACCAAGTCATATTTTAGGTACTCAGCAGACCAGGTAAGTAACCATTGCCTGGAGAAAACATCTTCAGCTGACCTACTTGTGCAACAGGAGCTGGAGTCCTGGCCGGGACTCGTGCAAGGAGCCAGAGCGAAAGCAAAACTTCTTCTTTGCAAGCGGCTTTAACACCTGAATGCGAGTGCTGCTGGAGGGGGATGCCTCCAGTCCACAGGTCACTCCATCCAGCAGAGGCAGTGCAGGGAAGCAGGGGCTGCAGGAGAGATGAGTACCGGGCTCGGGGAGCCAAGACAGCTGCCCTCGCTTGCCTCCGGTGCCTGGATTTGAGGCACTTTCCTATTACACATCCTGCAGTAGCACGTGAAGCACTATCCCAAAACACGCAGCGCGAGCCGAACACGGTCGCTGGAGGCAGAAAGTGGCAGGAGAGGAAAGGCTTTGCAGGCATCGCAGCGAGGGAGCAGGGCCCATGGAGGACTGCAGCGGTAAGTGACAGCAGCAATACCTCCGCTGCTCTTCCCTGGGGCCAAAGCGATCTCGCTCAGCTCCCAAAGCTCAGCCCTGAAGGCCCTGAGCCAGCCCTGCCCCTCGTGCCAGGGGACTGCCGGTGAGCCACCCCGCTGCAGTGCCGCTCGGCAGCTCGGCCACGTACCGGCTCATGCCACCGCCTCATGTCACCGCCTCGGCCGCACATCCACGAACAGCCGCAGCCAACGGTAAGTAGCAGTTGTAAAGCAGGAACGTTCACGGGCTCAAACTTTAAGCTCTGTCCCTAAAATGAATTGGAAGCATCTGGCTGTTTTGCTGTTGGTGGGTAATGATGCAGCCCCGTCGCAAGCCCAGATGTGATTCTACATTCCTGCAGCTGTTCTGGTGGGAGTTTCAACACCCGAAACATCTGCTACTGGGAATCAGAGGCACGATACTTACATGATCTTTTAGGGCTGTTATTTTTGTATGTTTGCAATTTTGGTTTTTCCTTTCCTTCGGAAAATACATTTTATTTATGTAATGTCATTTTCCGTTTGTCCAGCAGTGACCGCGCCCCCAGCGAGAGGGGATCCCCACATACAGTTGTGCTATGCATCTGCAGCACCAGGCGTGAAAAGCGACAGATTCAGGGTGTCGCAAATGAGGTTTATGGGGGTTGACACTGCAGAACATTCTGGTCTGTCATGTAAATATATATGTAGGGAGCTGCTGAAATGAAGTCATTACTGTCTACTGCATAAATATGTATTTAGACCATCTTAATAATACAGAAATGCCCATCTATCAGGTAGTTACATATCCAGACTGTGGGAGAAAAGGCTGTTTTGACATCCAGTAGTTACTTACATCCATTAAAAAAAAATAAATCATCAAGGCAAAAAGAGATTAGAAGACCATACCATGACTTTACAAGGAAAATAAAGGGAAGATGAAAGTGTGCAGGAAAAAATGAACTCTGGGCTGTGGGGAGGTGGTAAAGCCTTATAATGCCCAGGCTGACCTACTGAATTTTGTAGGGGGGGAACATGCAATCCGACTGGGACCTCTAAATACCAGGATTAATCCTGAAGTGAAAGTTCATGATTCTATTACTCAAACCCATTAGAAACAGATTTTCTAATGGAAATGCTGACTTTGCACTGTAACACAAGCAGTTGATATTATAATTTCTTATTTCCTGTTACCATGGACAGTTAATACACTGAAAAGAAACAGAGGACCTGGAAAATTTATACAGGAGACGCTGTCGTGCCATTTGTTAGCACGCTGTTAATTACACTTCGGTTCTTACTGCACAACTCGGCACAGGCTCTCCAGCCCCCTGCATCTGGAAGCCATCCCCTGCCTTCCTCCTTCGGGCAGTTAATCCTACACCTTTTAGGCACTGCAGAGGACATGCTACCCCACCAAGTCTTCTGCATGTTGATCAACTCCCAAACACCCACAAAAGTGATAATCATCGTGCCTCTGGTTCCCATGTTACCATACAGAAGTGAGGCACCGGCAGGCCATGGTTATGGTCACAAGGCTGGTGGGAGGGTCGGTCCCCATGGGACCCATAGGCAGCACCACAGGAGACAGGAGGAAGAGAGCAGAGCAGGTGGTAAGAGAAGTTAGGGACACCAAGGACAAGGCGATAGGGGGCATCAAGAGAACGGGGGGAAAAGGCAAGGAACGAGAAGATGGGAAAGGTAGGTCAGAAAAGGCAGGCAGGCAGCCTGGAGAAACTGCTGCCCTCAGAAACACTGCCTTATTCATGCACTGCGTGGTGGGGCTGCCTGGAGAAGATCCGCTTCTGGACAGGGTAAGGACTCCTGGGACGAACTGGGAAGCCCTGAATTATCCGCCCCAGCATAGGGAAGAAATGAGGTAATGGAGCCGAAGGGGGAGGCAGGGGAGCGGAGGGAAAGGCACATCAAAGAGATCAAGCAGAAATATTATCTTCTTTTGCAGTAGGAGAGGAAGCCCAAATTTAACTTTTCCATGTTTTCTTTGGGTTGTTTTCAAGCAAGGCACCCTGGGTTGAGTGCTATGTCTCAGGCAAAGAAACTCCAGCAAAGCGAGCCCAGCATCTCGCTTTGGCATCTCAGTCAGCAGTAATTTATATTGCTGTTCCTCCTTAATAAAATCCATCGTGCACTCCAAAAGAGTAACTAGGACACTTAGTTTTTATTCCACATGCATCTCATTTGTCTTCAGCAGGTTCTTCCATAATCTCATCATTATTGCAATCACCCTCTGAGGACAGCTGACTTGCATTAATCAGCTAGGCCTCTCATCCCTCACTAGATTCTTTACAGTTTTACTGTGCCCTTGGGCATCCTAACTTTACTTGAAAAATTAATAAACCTCCCCTCTCTTATCTTACCTTATTAATGTCTGTCTTTGTAACCCATTATCCCTGCATCTCTTCAGTGACCATTTGAGGATGTGGTTACCACCAAAGGATTGTCCCCTGGTGAGGCAGCACACGAGAGTGCCCCACATAATTGAAAAAAAAAAAAAAAAAAAAGAGGGGTGGGGGTGATGAGAGAAAGAAGGAAAAAGACCATAAAAACTTTCAAGTCCAACATCATTGTTTACAAGACAGAATAAAAATATGGGAGTTGCTAAGAACCAATATAGATTATTAAGACTCATCAAACAGTTCCTTCTTGCCTTATTCCTCTTTTCACGTAAGCAGCCCCTTGCTTTGCAGCCCCACCATGCATACCCCAGCTTGCACCCATCCCTTCCTGCTCCCCTTCCCTCTCATGCACCCTATTAAACCTGACCTCGTTCATTTTAGATGTTTTGAAATCCTGGTACATTAATCACTTGTGTTTGCACACACTTTATGTGGGTTGTTGGTCATGGTCTGTAGTTATACTGGCTGTCTCCCTTGCTTACTTAAAAGTACAATCCAATTGAAAATAAAGATTTTGCAGGTTTGCTCATTTCACACAGCGATAGCAGCTGGTAAGTGTCTTTTGCAATTCATCAGAGGCCTCCCAGACCACCTGCTCTTGGCATCCTGCAAACAGCTGGCTCTGTGTAAGTACCATAAGCTATTATCTTACTCAATAAATAATGAAATAAAGAAGGAAAGCAGGACAAAACCACGTCTTTGTAAATAACATACATTCATGACTAGTCTTCTCTCCTGTTTCAGAGAAGAAAATCAAGTGAAGATCCTTTGCTGGATTTAGCAGTATCTTATGACAGAAGATGGAGATAAATCAACACGAACACACAGGGCTCTGTATTTTCTTTCTTTCTTTTTGAAACCTGCTCTATTTCTGAAAAGGCCACAGGGAGCTTTTATGAAACTTCAGCTAATGTCACCAGATGTCCCACTATTGAGAGGTGACTCTCGGTCTTTGAAAGATGCCCCACTTAGATTTTTTTAAATGAACTTTTGTCCTCTTTTTCTGGTCCCAAGAGTAGATAAGAGGTCACTTTCCCCTCCCCAGCATGCCACTGCCCATGAGGCTGCTGCCAGGTCTCCTCCGGGCAGGAGATGGGCTGGAGCTGACGTTGGAAGGGCCACAGGCCACCAGAGCTGGAGCAGAAACACACCCCTGTGGCTGGGAAGAAACTTCAGAGATGAGAAGGAGGAAGAAGATGGTGGAATGAAATGGTGCCAGAATATTCCCCCTGAAGATGAATAAAGGTTTTAATAGTAAAGTGCTGCATTTTGGGCACAAAGCATGTATGTCATAAGGATTTTTATTTTTTAATCTATGAATTCTTCAAGGTGCATCTAACAGATTCGTTGCACTGCAAACAAAGGCAATAAATAAATGCAGTCTGTTGCATGAATGATTTATATCAGCACAATTTAAATTTAGGGTCTGATTTATCTTATTTTTTTTAAATGGCCTCCTGTTTTTATGTTTGCCATAAACTGAGGATGCGAGATGGCAGTTGGAGATCTGACTGCCTGAGCGGCAGAGAAAACAGGGAAGTTCAGTGCCTGCCACGGTTTGCAGACACAGAGCACTCTTTCTCCCGCAGAGGAAAGCCTTGCTCGGCACGGTCTCTCATTCCCTTTAATAGCAGTCCTCTTGTAGTAAGGTATTAATCACTGCAAGAGAGGATGCCCGACCCCAGGTCCTGTTATTGCAGATGAGGACTGGGAGAGGAGTGTTTAAAAGTGGGGCTTTTAACATCCTGTAAAAAAAAATACTGGTGGTGGTTTTCAGAATGAGTATTTTCTCCCTTTTGCCTTGCAACCACCATACAGGATTTGCTACTGAAGCTGCAGACCGAGCTATTATTCCCTCTCCCTAAATCAGATGGAGAGGCTGACTCCAAAAGGGAGGTGGAAGGGAGGGAGATCCTCGTTTGATCCCATCTGTGCCAGGCAGCACAGCTGAGCTGGCACTGGGATGTTTCGGTTTGCTCGTGTCATAGATCAGTGGTGAGTTAGTACCTTTCTGACACGGCATGCAGCCAGGAGGGGGGTGAGGCAGGTACTCTGCCTCAGAGGCATGTATCTGACGGGCCCCTTAAAATCCTGTGATTGACAGGGCCATGCCATGCACTTCTAATGAAGCATTTAAATGCCCAGGTAAGTACAGCAAATGTGCATGACATCCCTGCAAGTTTTTCTGTTTCATTTCAACCTTCCTGCCCTTCCCAGTCTCTCTCTCCTCTCGTTTCCAAGAGCGGTCAATTCCAGAGGCCAACTCACGCGTAAACATGAGATGCAAACAAACCTGCCTAGCACTTACCTCTCCTTTTGGTAGATGCTGCCACAAAGAGAAGTCTTAAGAAAACGTTGGTGCAAACAACACTGGTGGCTGCTTTCTGATAATGCTTTTTAGAAATGGCTTCCAAGCCTGCAACATGGCAGACCATCTCTTTGGGCCATTGCTATTCCAGCAGCAGGGTGGCCCGTTCAGAGAGCATCGCTTGCCAGAGGCCTTACAGAGGGAACAGCTCATCCCCAGCCTCTGCGGGCAGTGTTTTTCTGATTAAATGGGACCGAAGGAGCAATGGGCTTTGACAAGCATCGAGCAGTATGGCTGCTTCAATAAAGCCCACGAGGTCTCGGGAGAAAAATAACAGAATGGGTAGCAGCATCTCTGTGGGTGTCAATGGGATCTGCAGAGGGGGAGAGAAAGATCTAAATCAGTCTCGGATACTGAATGTTTTGTGATTCCCCTCCTGTGGCAGTTATATACTTTTGCCACTAAGGAGAAGTATACTGTCCTACTGAACATTATGGCAGTATTAGCAGTGGGTTTTTGTGCTTCCACTAAACTGGAGCCTGAAGCAAAACCCCAGACCTAAATGTTCCTCCATTCTGCGTATCAGATTTTCTTTATGCCCTATATCTTGCAGCTTTTTCTCTTTTTGCCACTAAGCATTTTCTGAAACTTGTGGCTAGAAGCTATAGTTTTTATGATATTTTTAGTACACTGCATGGTTGTTTAAAGTGCACCTTATAAAACTTCAGTCCTCAGCCAGGTCCCTATAAACTGGTTCTGTTTCACATCAACAGGCTTCAAACCTTCCTTGCCATTCCCCACCCTCCCCTTTTAATAACAAGGCAATCTATAGCAACAATTTCTCTTGCATGTGGGCAGCCTACTCAGAATTCAAGACAGGAGGCTTTTACTTTACTTTATTATTTCACCAAGACTAAAATCCTCCAGATACTATTTTCATTTTTAAGAGCAGCCTGGGTAAACACTGAAGATGGAATTAAGAATTTTGCTCTTGACAGAAAGAAGCTTGAATAAAAGGAACATGGGACATAGCATAACCTAGCCAGGAACCCGAAAAAATTAGCTGGCAAAAAAAAAAAAAAAAAAAAGCTAGTGATTCATTATGAGCACAGGCTCTTTCTATCATAATTCAGGCTCCAAATGTCCTGAAACACATGGGCAGTTCAGATCTCATTTCAGGTCTGGCCAAATCTGTGGTCAAACTGGTCTTTCGATATTAATTTTGAAGAGTTTGGCTTTGCAGCCACCAGCTTGTGTTTTTCTATAAAAAGCAATGATGGGCAAAGCTCAAAGGGTATGAGCTTTGGTTTACATCTACCCTAAACAGCAAGGATATTTCTTTGAGAGTTAAGTGAACTACTGCAAAATCTGCAAAACTGGGTTAGAAACACCACATTTCTTCCAGTGATATTGACTGCTTCTTTTCCATCAGGACAGAACTGTACAGGTATCCTCTCCTGTATGATACTGATGTCTCTGATTAACACATTACAATACCTCTGTTGGAGACTGCCTAGAGCACCCAACCAAGGCCAGAGCACCACTGCAGCAGGCATATGGTATATATATGTAATAAGAAACTTAATGCTCTGAAAAAAATAGCTGTCGCTGGATCCGTTCATTCACTTCTGCACCCACCTCAGCGGGACTTCTTTTCTGCTTGGGTAGGGGGCACATGCTTGCAAAACTGGAACCTCATTAGACTAAGGATGCCGGAAAGGAAGTATTTTTACTTTCTCTATCATGGTTATTGTTATTATTTTGTTTCAGTGTCATTTTCACTGAGGGAATGGAATATCAAACTCTCACTTGTGGAAGTTCTTCCCAGTCTCTTCTGAATATCATATTCCACTCCAGCACTTCAGCACTTGCTTCACTTTCTCCAAGCATCATCATGCACAAGGCAACATGTTTTTCAGGCTGCCTGCAACTGCCGTTGAAACTCCCATACTTTAGTTAAATACTAAAAGTAAATAGAGGATATGGAGTATCAATGGGAGGTAGCACTCAAGCTGATGGTGCAGCACTGTTAATTACACAATACTTTTATTGAGCAATTCAGTGGTAATTCTTACTGCTATTCCTCCTTAATAAGATCCATTGTGCACCATAAAATAGTAACTAGGACACAGTTTGTATTCCACATGCATCTCATATCTCTTTAGCAGGTTCTTCCATATCCATAATCTCATCATTATTACTATTACCCTCAGAAGACAGTTGACTTGCATTAATCAGACAGGCTGCCATTCCCTTGCCAGATTTTCTGCAGTTTTATTGTGCTTTTGGACATTTTAATTAACTTGAAAAATTAATTAAAAATCTTACCTTATTAATATCTCCTACCTTCCCCCTACTCGGTAATCTATTATCACTGTTTATCATCACTGACCAGTCAATTCCAGAATGGTCTTGTAATGAGAGAGCACACCAGAATGCCCAGGTAATGCTAAAATGATAGGGTGACTCTGAGACATCTTAAAATGCTCAGTTTGGTCTTTTACTTAAGAGTATACATGACTGTTGGAGAAGTAAAACCAAACTGCTACAGCTCATTAAAGACTATTCCAATTCCTTCCCACTCACAATCCAGCTTAAATTCTCAGATCTTTCTTCTGTTCTTGTACAGTTGGTTGGAGATTGCCAGAGAATGGATTGCATGAAATGAAGGCCAGCTCATTTAAAAATGCCATGACACATCCCTGAAACTTGGTCACCAATCACATTAGTTAGAGTTTTACAATCTTCTTTATGAAAAAAAGAAAATTAAACCAGGAGCTATAGAAATTAATAGGGAGTCCATGGAAATTACTCTTAAAACATATGCAGTTTAATAGAGAAAAAAAGCCTTTCTATTGATATTTTTAAAACAAGCTACAGAACTTGGTAAAAACCAGTTGCCCCAACACGCAATTCTTTAGGGTGGTTTAAAATTCTCAAAGGCTGCAGTATTTTATACAAAAAATACAGTGCTTGGCAGAAAGGGTATTTTTCAAGTATGTTTGTCTTTTCTGCCATGCTTCTCTCAATTGCTCAGCACTATTAATATGATTAAATCATGATTGCACTAGCATGAGCAGTTTCTACTGGAGCCAGCTAGACTAACAGCAAAGGAGAGCACACCATGCCACAAGGGTCCACAGGCTTGTCCTCAACATTTCTGTTTGAGGTGCCAGCTGGGAACTGACCTCTGTTCTCCAGCTCATACAAGGTGTGATGCCTGGACTGAAAGACTTGGAAACAAACCAGCAGATTTTTGATTCAGTGCACCATCATTTTGAATTGTCTGCTTTTAGTGACCACGCAATGATATGTCAGTGGAGCCATTACGTATTACCTCAGCTTTAAAACTTACTCAGTGTTGTATCTTGGTCTTTTGTTAAGAAGGGCCAAGAGACACCTGAGCCAGTTCCTCAGGTTTCAGGAAAGGGAGTCCTCACACTGCTGAAGTGATAGATGATCCCTGCCCCCCCTGCCCCTTGCAAGGGCTCATCTACCTTTTCCCTGGGAAGGAGAGAGACGACACCTGTTACTATAGTCATCCACATAGGGTTTCTATAGGGAAAATAAAGAAAGAAACCCAGCTTCCTACATACATTGCTTGTAATGACGAACTTCTTTTAGAAAGAAATAGGATCTGCTGATGACCTGGTGAGATTCAAGCTTTACTTTCCTAACAATAAGGAAAGCTTGTCACGTGGTAAAGGCACTTGGCTCATGGCTTAGGAGATGTGGGTTAAATCCCACCTATGGACATCCTGTCTATGCAAATAATTTAGACGTTGCCTGTCTCTGTCCTTCACCTGTAAACAGAGCCACATAAGCAGCTGTAACTAAGACTACTGCTCAATGGGGAGAGCCAACAGCAGGGAAAAAGTGAATTTATTACTGATAATTAAAAAAAGAAAAAAGTTTAAAGTTCCCAGCAGATAAAATACAAATATTCAGGGTAAGCACAGCACACTTGTAGCTCCTCCAAAACAGGACAATTCCAAGAGCTCTCCGTGAAGGAGGATGATCCAAGAAAGAGATACCCAAACTGCCTGTAGTTTTAGTCCTTCCAAGGATGAAGAATTTGTTTTTTAATCAGCATCAGAGTTTCATGCAGAAAGGCATTCACCCACTTTTCATCTGAGTAAACACACAGATTACCAGAAGACAAAGAAAAAGGAGTGACCCGTATAGCTTAATTCCTAACAAAAAGCACTTTGAGGTAATCTAAAGCTGCACATCCTATCACAGCCAGGAGAGAACCTTCTGAATTATTTAGTAACCTCAAGCCTTTCAAAAGGAGACAAAACTCATTGCCCGGTTCCATGGGACTTAGATGAAGTTGTGTGGGTATGACTATTAGATATTTATTCACCATGGACTTTGATAAATAATTTACCAGTTCAGCTGCGACTAACAAGATCACTGAATGGTGAAATCTCTGCAGTAAGCAAATAGAAATGTTTCCTCTGTTGTCTGCACAGGTGAGGTCCCAAACCCATCAAAAGAAATCCAGGCTGCATTTTGTAAAAATCATCCAGGTAGCCAGAAAGCTGCATGGCAGTGGAGGAAAGTATTCTGCTTCATAGTCATCATTATGGATCCAGCTTTACCTGGCATACAGTAAATTCAAAGGTTTATTAATACAAACCTGGACTACTGGATCAGAGAGGCTCTCTGGCCAGTACCGCAATGCTTTTCACACAGAGGTGTCAAAGACATGAGGAAAGTGTCTTGTTCTTACAATGAATGAGTGAAAAGCGTATCAATCCTTCTGCTCAAAACCCAGACAGAGCACTTTCCGCCGTGTGTACAGAAGGGAAGGGAAGGGAGTTCTCTACTAAAGCTGTTAAATGTACAGAAGCAGAATTTATGCGCATTCCTAAATAGTGTATCTTTCTCATTCTTTTTAAGTAGATGGCCCAGAGGCCTTCTTTAAACCCTCTGTCCCACTCCTCTTTTGAACTAACCCCATTTATACTCTTGCAGTTGCATGTGCACATCGTCAAGCAATAGTGACATCAAGTGGTCTAGTTTAGCTGATCGCTAGCGTTTTTGTTTCCCGGCTCAACCCGAGGGCAGATATCGATTGTCATCAATCCTTTGTGTAAACAGATCTGAAATAAATCCAGTATCAGACATTTATCCTGTTGAGGGTATTGCTCATCAGCTTGATTTAAGTTATGTTTATATGTGAGTATAGTATGATTTACAAGAGACCTTCCAACTTTTCACTGTATGGTAGTTTAAAAGTTCTCTGTCAGAAATATACCTGTATAATCCTGACAGTAAGAAGATTAAGAGCCACCGTCTCCCATCTGATCTATAGCACTGGTAGATCAATGCAGCAGGAAAGAGTATTATTTACTGTTTGTATTTCTTGAGTGCCTAGTATCCACCAGCAGAGATCAGGGCTCTGTTGTGCTAGACGCTGCAAACACATGAGGAAAAATGTTCCCAGCACCAAGAGACCTTGTAGTCTCCCCAAAGAGAAATGAAAAAGGCAGAAGCAGTCAGCAGATGGGAGAGCACAAGACTATGAAGAGACAAAAGCAATGTAGCAACATAGCCCTGCCCCACCAGCTTCCTAAGTAACAAGAAGGAGGCATAAACCCCACTTTTATGGCTACACAACCCCTAAAAATCTGAAGGCAATTGTGATGGCAAAACCACCACCGTTGGCTGAAGGTATCTGGCGATGGAACAAACTGCCAGAAGAGATCAAATAAGTCCAAGGTCTAACCATCGCCTGGGGCCACAGCCAAACCTTCTCCTTTTCCCTAGTGATACCCACAATGGCAGATCCACCTCTGCTTCTCAAAAACAGCAGCTGAAAATGTTTAGTCTTTCCCTCAAAACCTACCAGCTCTTTGAAGATTTCAGAGAGATATGCTAGCTGATAAGTACAAACTATTTTTAAGACATTTTCAGCATATCTATAGTGATATTTTTAATTTGATATTTCTTGTGAGCAATTAGGCACCTGATATATTTGGATGGCCACAAATGCTGCCTCAGTAAACTCTCCCTGAATTCTGAAAGTTTTCTGGCCCAAAGGGTTAAATTCATAAAGGTATACATTCCTCAGAAGTACTCTGAGCAGCATCACACAGTAGGCCATGGAAAAAGAGTTGCTTAGCAGACAGCTGCTCCACCACACACGTTTTCATCTAAATCACAGTCTTTATGAACCCAAGCAGCTTTAACACATGCCTTCAGTCCCTTTGGAGAGAGGGCTTAGCACCGCATATGAGCAGGGTGAGCATATGCCAGTGCATGAACTGAAGATGTCAATACAGAGATATAAGAATAGATGCTTCTGAAAGGAGAATGTTTTCCTCCACACTCCTTCATCAGTGACTGATGGTGTATATGAAGCATACTTACCATCTTTTCAGAGGTACCTTCAGGTTTCAGCAGCCCTGGACATGGCTGCAAAGCAAATTGAGGGAGGTGACATCATGAGCATGTCAGCTTTAACCGGGTAGTGGCAAGCATAAGATCATGGAAGACACAAGAGAACACACCTAAAAACAATGAATAAGGGTGGCAAGAAGGAGAAAGGTGCGTGATCAGGGATGCTTTTGCCTTCCGTCTTGAAGGTGGTGGTCACAGCCATGTGACTGCAGAGTCTCTCTAGTCTGGCTGCAGCTGTCCAACCTCCAAGCTAGTCACTGGGCACATACCCGAGTCCCTGGCTGCCAGCAGGTGTTGAAGCCTGTGCAGTGCACCTTCAGAGATACTGATAATCATGCTGGTTAACTGGCACCTGGCACTGACTCCTCTTTACATGCTAAAATCACACCTTCGGCTTGCTGTGGAGTGGTACCTCCACGGCACCACTTGGTTCCTCTGTATCAGAACCGCAGTATGAGGGAGCTGGATCTCCTGCTCCAGTGAAGTGTAAGGGGCTGGGTTGACCATGGTCTTTTCCCATGTTTCTTTCCTGTTTCCTAACATTTAAATAGCCAGGTTCCCATTTCCTTCCCTCTGTACTGAGAAGTTAGGTGGTTTACATACCAGAGTCCACTGGTGGAGCCTTCACATGGGTTCCCGAAGTCCCACGTCCAGCTGACCAAAACAGGAGTGTCTCATGGCACGTAGCAACGTGCTGCACACCCAGAGTGACCTGTATGGCACACGCACAGCAAACACAGTGGCACAGCAGAGGGAAAAGAGGCCTTTGGAGCTGGGAGGCCCAGATTACAGGCCCCACCACCCCATGCTGTAAGACAGCCCTGGTTATTGCTGAGTACAGGTGCAAGTGAGAGAACATGTTCCTCGTTATTAGCTATTCACCATGTGTGCTCCAACATTCATTAGTCTCCTGTTTAACTAGAGTTATTCAAGTAAGGAGCAGAGACAATACCATCCGACTTATGTGAACACACACACCGTGAATAATGAATAGTGAATAGCCAAAGTGAACCTCTCACTGGACTGAAAATGCTTTGTCCAAGCTGTTTAACAAATACTTAGGAATAATATTCCCATTGACAGAAATTGGATCTTGTTGAGGAATAACTGATGCACGGATGGAAGAAAAGGAAAAAAAAAGTACCATCCCCTCATCCCCCCAATTTATTGAATTTACTCACAATGAATAATCTCAGTAGGCTCTATTTTCCTGCAACTATGGGAATCCTCCCTTGGATCCGCAAAAGGGGGAAATTTAGCTTTATATACACACAATCCTTTTTTTTGTTGCTATTATGGCTTTTTGTAGTTTTCTAGACAGTAGTAGTACTGAAATAATTTCCTCTGACAGCAGACTGTTAAGTGGAGGCACAGCAGAAAAGTAGGACAACATTGCAGCCACGCAGGGGCTTGTTCACCCTTTTGGGTTTCAAGGGGAGGGATGCTCCTTCCAGTAGCAAGTTGCCCAAATAGGATGCAGGGACCATGCAAAATGAATGGAGATGCCCAGGTACAGACTTGCTCCGTCATTCAGGTCTGTCAGGGGATGACATTTACTCGGCTTTCTCATGTTGGGTTGTCATGTTGTGTTGAATTCAGTACTTGACCCAGAAATGAGAGGTGGCAGGATCAGAATGGTGAGACAGCTAACAACGAAGATTAGATTACATGAGCTGGAAATCATCTCTTAAAAAGCAAAAAAAAAAAAAAAAAAACCTAAAGCTAGCTATATCTCCTGGTTATTATACTAATAACAGGTAGGCTGGGCAGATATGAATGGGCTATGCATGAATGCATTGGATAGCAGCTTGAAAACTGCCCCAAATGGCTTAGGGGAGCTGCTGAGGAGAAACTAATGTGTAAGACTTTCAAAGCAATCAAAACCCTAACAGAGTCTGAAATGGTTGCATCTTCTGCTTTGTGTTCTGCCACAAAGTGTTGTGAGTCTTGAATTAAATCACAGAGACACAAGCTGAAAGTGAGGAGCTGTAGCCACAACTTGATCCTAATGTAAAGCTTACCTCACCTCACCAGAAGGATCCAGGTTAGCGTTACAAGCCAAATTTTCACATCCTCTGCACTCTGGCATAGCACATAGCATCATCCTTGGAAAATATATGACCTACCAGAAATAGAAATATATAGACTCAGGATGCCAAAAAAATTTGCCCTTTGCAGTCAGGATCAACTTTTGTTCTTAACACACCTCTTTGGTCCATTTTATTTCATATTGCTCTGTTTTGGTTTTTTGCACAGGAGCCATGGGTAGCACTGCAAATAGAGGGGAAAATCCCAGGGCTGTGTTAAAAAAATTCCAGACGTAAAGCAAAATGGATTAATACACTTTTCTACAAAGTGGTAAAATGAAAACACATCTGATGGACTTCTACACAGTTTGCCTCAGGCAAAGAGCATTCCATTAAAATAAAAATACATTTGGTTAGAGCAAATTAAATGTTCCCAAGGAGGAATAGCTTGAGGTCAAAGGTGAAGCCACTTTACTTGCACACATGTTTTCAATCTGTTTGACCTCTGTGATCAGCAAAGCTCAGATGTGCAAAGGGGAAGAAGCTTAAAAGAGATTGGGAAGAATAAAAAAATAAAATACAAAGAAATGCATAAAAGATCTGCATAACATAGCTGTAAACTCCCCGTACTGAAAGAGAAAAAGTTGTGAGGAGTTTTGCTGTGATCCCTCTCTGGGTAATAAAAGACCTGGAAGATCTTGACCATATTGCAGAATAATGTTTTTTCTCATCAGCTGGGACAGAAAGAATCACTCTTACGCTCTTGTGGCAGGGATTTGTGTGGCTGATGGTGAGCATGCCTGAAAAGACTCAAGAGAAGTGGATCGAAAAGAAGAAAAGAGCAAGTGAAAGACTTTCTGCTGAACCAGTGCCCCGTTTCACACACACCCCCCCTGCTGAACATGCTCCGGCTGCTCTCTTGCAGGCAGGCTTCTGGGGCAGGTTAGTGCCCAAGAGACCAGGGGGCTGGAGCAATCAGGCAGAGGACAGCACCCTGCCAGCATGCCAGGTGACAGCCTCCAAGGCAAACTTCACCATGGCTTAAATCCACAAGTGATGAGCAGTGTGTGCCCTGCCCCCCTTATGAGACTAACCTAACTGAAGGTCTTATTCCTGTACTCTGGAGAGATCCTGCAGGCAGGGGAGCCAGGGTGAGCAAGGGCAGGGAAAATGGGGTTGTCTATTGTGCCCCCCTTCCTCTCCTCTCTAACAGATACCATGAGTCAGGGTCTTCTTCAGCACGTGAATGTTTCGAACCCAGGCTCAAATATTTCCAAAGAAAAGGAAAAAAAACCCAAACAAATCTCAGCTGAAGGCTCTTCCAGAGCTTGCTCACTTCAGCATATATAGCCCAGAATGCTACAAACTACAGACCCTTTTATTACCAGCCATGGGTTTATGATGCCTGCTGATGCTGCACATTCACTGCCCTGGCAGCTGGCATTAGACTGGCTTTCCCCTGCAGCTGGTGCTTGAGAGAGGACCCTCTCGGCAGTGGCTGGTCCTTGCAGCCGAGCCTTAATTGGGTCAACAAGAATGGATTTTGCTTCGCACTCCCAATGAAAGGCTGTCACGCGAGCAGACTAGAAGTCCACAGATCCTTTGGACAAACTAGACTTATCCAGGAGCCACGTTTGGTCGGATGGCTGTTTTGAAGCCAGTCGGTTTAGCTACTCGGTATTTCACAACTCATCTGTTTGCTATGGCTTAGCAAATCCATTGGCCCCTCTCCATCTATGACAGCTGTGTTATTGCCTATATCACTGCAGGAAAAAAAGAAAGGTGCTTTACATCTTTCCCAGGTTATTACTGCGGATTGATCCACGCAGAGCGCTGCAGCTGCAGGTTGCATCCCTGGTGGCTCACTACCCACCCACACCCTAGCAGACACCAGTGCGACCAGCGCATCTGCTGTGCGGAGCTCTGGGCTCAGCTGGGGGCTCGGGGCTCGTCTGTGCACCCGTCCAGGCTCAGAAGATTTGAGTGGCATTTCCACCGGGACTTTCGGCGCTCTTTTGTCTTCTCAATTGCTTCAAAGCAGCAGATAACCACAAATGCATTTTTCAAAAGGGGACTGTGTCTGCATCTCTACTAACTCCTGATCAAGGAAAGCAGCTCTGCATTTGTCACGAATCCATGTTCTCACTGGTCCTGAAATCCCAAAGCCAGCACCTCACCAGCATGAATGAGAGGGGCTGAATCAATTTCAATTACGTGATACAGGTTAAAAATCAGCTGAAAATCTGGGAGGCAGTGTGCAGAAAGTGTACCACCACCTAACATGTGCTTCAGCTGCAAATCAACCCCAAACTCCTGACCGTAATTCACCCCGCTTTGCGTCACTCCCAAACCTCCACACGCCTGAGCTTTGGGGTAGAGGGGATCCTGAAACCAGGCTTGAATCATCTGCAAGATGAATGCTATTTACGCCTTACCCGATGGTAGCAACACATCGAAAAGAGGTTTGCTACACCTCTCTTGGAGTCGCCTGGATCTGTGAGGTCGGCTTTTTTATTAACAGGTAAGTCTGTGCCATGTGAGGAACAGCAGAATTTACACTTGCCATCTGCAAAATGAATTACATGTTCCAGGCATCTGCAGCTTCATAAATTATAACACAGTGTCAACAGTGCACCTGTGAGGAGATTTTAGACAACAGGAGCAAAGAAACTGCCAGTGCACTGAGGGGATGCACAGGCAGAGACGCTGGAAAGGCATTTGGCTGTTACCTGCTTCGGCTTGCCGAGCTTTTCTCTCCCACCTGACCATCCGCCAGCAGATTTGCACCACCGTCACCAACGGCCTGTACTTTTCTCAGCCTTTTAAGCGCTCGGCTCCTCTCTGTAATTAGGTGTGGTGGTCAGGCTCTGCTTGGCATGCCTCTGTGGTCCCCCTTGAGCGTTGCTGGTGAGGGGCCTTGGGGGAGAGGGGGGCAGGCAGGGGGATGGGGGGGCCTGGGGTTTTGCATATGAGATTAAGGACTGAAGATCCCGTTCACTTCCCTTTTATCTGTCTGTGTGCTGTAGCACTGAAGTCTCTGCTTTCCCCGTGTTATGTTCAGTGTGCGGAGTGACTCATCTGCAAGCGCAAATTACCTTGCTAAAGTATTCTTAGGAGAAATAATTAGCCACAAGCACCTCCTCTCCAGCCTCCTGTACGTGCCTCCGGGGACTGGGGCGCTTGACATAAATCATTTAGTCCCGAGCCCTAGCACACACCTTTCCCAAAGGACTCCATAATTGGCAAAGTAGTTGCCAACCGGGTTTAAAGTGATTTGAAATTGTTTTCCATACAGCCTTGCTGATAGCAAAAGGTTTCCCCCTTTCCTCAAGCATGAGTTACAGTAACATGATTGAATGTAACCCGTTATTCAGTTCAAGCTGTGATTCTGATACAGTATAGACAATATAAATTCCCTAGAGCTCTGTGAGGCCACCTCAATGGTCCATTTAAGTCCAATTCAATTAGGCTCTCTATAGTTCTTAGGATTTCTTAGGTATGTTTGCAGCAGCCTTGGGGTTTGAATGTGAGAACAGTATTCATCTAGGAGTTTTAAATTAGGTCTCAGGTGTCATCATTCTAAATGAATTATTACAGCGGTGCGTTCATGCCATTACAGGTAAGGTTATGTTAGTATCTCCACTCAGCCATATGAATGCGTCGAGGGCTGGAGCTTGGTATGTAAGGTCCTTGCCTTACAGTGACTTTTTTAACCCACTTTTCAAAATAATCCAGCTGCCAGGCACCAAGCTGTATTTAAAATGCATGTAAATAAGTTGTTTACTTTCAGCTTCTGACTGATTGTCAGCGGTGTGGTTTAGGAGATGCTGTTATGCCTGTAGCACTGCCAGCGCACTCCCTTCCACAGAGAGTGGGGGGAAAGGGTCCCTGCCCTGCCTGGCTCACCGTCGCTGCCCCTGGCAAATAGGTGGGCAGTGGGGAAGGGAGTGCCGAGACAGGCAAAGTAATGGGGGAAGGATTGCAGACTGCTGCCTTGCTCATGCCTTCCTTTCAGTCGTTTGATTTTGGAGCCCTCCTGGTTTTGCTTTATTTCCCCAGCCACAGCTGGTGGGGAGGGAAACATAAAGATGTGCTTTATTTTGCTTTCCCCAGCTTTTCTCCATTTGTGTCTGAACCTGATCTCTCTCCGGTATTTAACGCTCCTCTCAGTGCTTTCAGGAATGAGTGCGAGGAGGGGAGGGAAGCACTTCAGCAGCCCAAATGGCCCCTCCATATTTCGTATCTACAGATGGACACTATTTGGTTCCTCTAACAAGGCAATGCAAACGCCAGGTATGCAGATGAAGCTTACTTCAAAGAAGGAGGAAAGAAGAAACAGAGAAAATGTTTAATTTTTTGCAGGTAACTCTGGAAGCCTAACTGGCATTTGAATTGAATCCTGAGACCAGTATTTAAAGGGCAAAGATAACATGTCTTTATTGGCCTACATGGCAAAATTATTTTCACTGTTTTACTCTGGTCCCATCTAGTGGCTTCAACAGAAAGTGAGACGCCCCTCTTCGTCCATCACTGCATTAACAGGAAAAACCACGGTCCTGCTAGGGCTAAATAGAGAAGGGGCAGAGGATATTTCATAGGTGAGGAGCTGAGGAACAAAGCAATCAGGTGGCCTTCACATAGTTTTACACAGGCTGCCCGGGCTCCTGGATCCAAGCCTCCTGAGACCCATGTCGTACTTTCTAGAAGAGTATCCTACCCTTCATAGCCCTCACCTTTTCCTGTTGCTTTTATCCTAGAAATTGCACTTAGTTTGTCTCCATTCAGATTTGCTGTGTCCTACCCCTGTGCTCCTGGGAGAAACATGCCAATATTTTGCCTGAGTTATGTAGGGGAATAGTTGGAAGAAAAGACTCAAAATCTCTTTCCTCCGCTCTCTGTCATATCTTTGCTAGGGCAGACTGTAGCCCTAAGATCCTTCCAAGATCAAATAAATGCCTCCAGGAAGAAAAGATCAAAGGAGAAAAAAGCTTAAGAAGTCACTAGTCTGGGTATTTCCTTGTATTAGAGTGGCCCATCATGATTCAAGCAGTCTCCTGGGTTACAAAAATGAAGGGGCAAAGCATGCTTCTCCAGGGACAGAGGCCCCCAGGTGAGGGACAGCATCCGTAGGGCACATCCACACAGACAGGAATCACTTTTCCCTTTTCCCAGCCATCTAGAAAAGAGTCAGACCCTTCCCATGGGCCAGGTAGCAATGTTAGTACCGATTATTTCCAAGATTCACAGCAAGTC
The DNA here is from genome assembly GCF_929443795.1 of Astur gentilis. Lineage (NCBI taxonomy): Eukaryota > Metazoa > Chordata > Aves > Accipitriformes > Accipitridae > Astur > Astur gentilis. Next base: position 4,013,226 of record NC_064881.1, on the reverse strand, counting down.
TTGTGAGCAGCACAGCACTAGCACGATGGGCTCAGAGAGCCACACGCTTCTAGGCACCTCACTGCCTCTTCTGCCTGCCACAGCCAACATCCCATCCTGGCTGAGCACAGAGACATGGGGGCTGGGAAGGTCACAGGTCCTCCAAAGGCATTTGGGGGACATGCTAAGGAATGGCTCAGTGTTTCTAGAACAGAGCTGGGATGTCCTGACTGCTCCATTATGCCATGGGAGCTTTTCTGTGGCATTAACTGGGGGATGCCCGTACCTTGCACAGATCGCCACATAACCAAATGTGCCAGGTCACCTACATCCAGGTGCTGGGTGTTTTCCAGTCTTTCTTCAATACCTGTTTCTAGTAATGGAATTTCAGCAATTCATTTTCTTTAAGCCAGCTTCACTTTTTCAATCTTAAAATTTTTTTCCTCACTCTTCCATGGCATCTTCCTCACTCCTTTTAATACTGCTACTATTATCGTACAATCAAGGTCACTTCAGGCCACCACTCATGGGCCTCTCCCTTGTCTGCAGAAACCCAAGGGAATTAGATCCAAACGACTTAAAGTTAGTTACATATTTAGGTATCTTATTGGCTCAAGACTCCAGTAAAAGGGAACGTGTTAAAAGAAAAAATAAGTATCTCTTAAGGAGCAATGTTGCTTTGCAACATTTTACCTTGTTCACCAGAAGGTTTTTTTCTTCAGGTACTGGAAGTCTATGACTTCCTGAAGTTTTAAGTAAGTAATTCATTTGTACGGGTGTGTTGTATTACCATTTATCTATCTCCTTTTGCTAGAAACAATTTTGGAAGTTTTTGCATCAGCTGGACAACAAGGATTTAGTAGGAAAACAACAGGTACCCACTTAGAAAGGTAGGACGTTTCACATGAGAAGACAAATCTTGACATGTCTACAGAGTTAATCTAAAGCCAGACTGGCAATTGGGAGAAAAAAACCTTCCTTAAAGCACAAATGCACGACAGCCGTGTGTGGGACTCTCAGATCTAGAAACCAATCCTCACCTGTGAGGGGCTTGTGTTTGGCACAAGTATCGGGGAGGAGGGAAAGAGAAGAAAAATTCCTTCTCCACTGTCTCTCGGCTTCTCCAGCCCTATAGTCTGCTGGGGCCTAACCTGTTCCTACACAAAGCAAGACTATTCACAGGTCTGCTTGACATATTGTACTGGCTGCAATCATCCTCTCTGGACAGACCCACTGGTCCAGGATTGCTGGTGTTTGCTGACTGTTGTCTGCACTGGGAGCATCCGAGGGCACTTCCCAGCTCCCTAACTGGGCAGCCCAGTTGCACTCTGACCCCTCGCCAGGCCTTGCTTGCCCTGGGAAGTGAGCGCAGGCTGGGGGGTGATGCTCTTCCCAGCCCCCTCCCTGGCACCCTGCAGCTGAGCCCCCACGCTCACAGGAGATGCAGCCTGCACACCCCGGCTGGACCGCCGCTGCCCTCAGACCCCCGCATACAGCAAGAGGGGATTAAGTGAGCAGCCATGGAAAATGTCAGAGGCACCCTAAAGCTGCTGCTGGGGGATCCTGCCAGCTGTCTTGCCCGGACCGGCTGCTGAAAAGAGGCTTCTTTTGGGCCGGAGATTTGTGTCGCCTTATTCCTTCACTCTTTGTGACTATTGCATTTTTGCAGGCTGTGTGCCAGGCAGCTGAGAATCCTCTGAACCGGTCCTCAGCCCAAACCTGTCACTCCAGGGAAGCTCCTTCTGTCCTGTAACTCAGCTAATTTCATCACGGTAAGGAGCAGACTCTATCATCGCAAACGGTGCACAGCAACCAGCAGGGCACGGCCTCAGAGCCCGCAAAATGTGGCACCCGTAGCATCCACGCCTCACACTCAGAGCATCCATACGGGCCCTCAGCGTGAGACGGGACTGCTCGGAGCCACTTAAAGCAGCCGATCCCGCAGCGGGTGTGAAAATCTGTGCTCTGCCACCCGGTTGCCACCATACCTCCTCCGTCGGTGGCTGCCGGGCGGCGGGGGGGGGGGGGTCCGCGGAACAACAGTGACATCCAGTGGCTGCAGCCACCCGGGCGGGCTGTGTCATTCCTTACTCGGGAGGAGCGTGGAGATGCTTTGCCTTCGTTATGTCAAAAAAAAAAAAAAAAAAATAAAATAAAAAAAAAAATTGATGTGCAAAGTACTGCCAGGCTGGTGAGACGACAGCCTTACGGGAAATGCAGGTCTCGCCTTTCAGCAGCAAACCAGCATGCTAGTAAAGGCAACCGAAAAGGAAGAGTCGCCGTTCAGCCAGGGGGATTTGGGGGTCAGAAACTGTGCAAAGAATGCAGACTAAAATATTTCAGTGAGCGGGGAGAGGGTATTTCTGGACGGAGAAGGTCACTTCGATGCCTCTGGCTGCTAACCCCCAAAACGAAAAAAGTGATGGGGTGTAGCCCCACGTTGGTGAAATTGGCATCGCGTTATTTTTCCGTCTCCTCCTTGTTTCAAACCTCATGGCTGTGGCTGCCAATCTTCCAGCCACAGTCGAGGGCCTTTAAAAAAAAAAAGCCAAATGCTGTGATTCTCCTGATATCTGCCCGTTGCTGGAACCTTGGCTCCAAAATAGCAAGTACCGGGAAGCAGGCAAAATCAAAGGGTCAGTGATGCTGCAACCTTGCTGACTTTTTTCCCCAACAGTCCAGCTTTAGTGTAAATGATGACAAGAGCTACCCTTACAAAACTGACCTGAGGCTAAGTCTGCACTGGAAACCTCTATCTGTGGAACCACATTGGTTTAAGCAGTGACATTTTTATTCCTGTTTTTTATTCCTGTTAAATCCCTAGAGCAGAATTAGCTGTACTAGCAAAAGCTCCTGTGAAGGAGTGATGGGAGGCAGGTTAACAGGCAGTAGTCTCCACTCGCTAGCAGTGCCTGGGGCAGCTCTAGCTCAGCCTCAGTGTCCTTTCCTCCTCACCCTCCTCCCTCTGAACCACAGCCCACTGCCCATGAGCTGTGCCTGTGCTGGCGGGCTCTGCAGCTGCAACAGCTCAGCTCTCCTGCTACAGAGCAGCCCTTCATCATCACCCTTGCCTGTAAGATCCCTTATAGAGCAACATCTCAGTATTTCCAAGAATATGAATTTGCTGGCAATAGTGCTGATTACAAGCACTTCAAGGCAATTTACCACAACTCCTACACCAATCTCTCCTCTTATAAGATCTATAACAGCAAAAATACTCATCAGGTGGGAAAATGCTGTCATAAAGGAAGGAGGAGGGGTCCATGCATCTGAGTCATTGCTTGTGTATTAAAGATCAAGGACTGGAGTAACTACGTGAGAAGCCACTTCCCAATGTCATCATCCTTGGCTGCACTGTAGATATCATAGCTCTAACATTTAAATAAGTTACATGGATGCTAAGAGACATCCCCCTTGCCATGGACTTGCTCCAGCCCTGCTCACGCCTCCTAAGAATCGTTTTCTTTCTAGAAATCCTAGAGGTGGTTTCCTCAGCAGCAGTGAACATTTTGGGGGTGCCATGGGCACCTGAGCAGAGCCGGACCTATCCCGGATAAGGTGGCACTAGCAGGTGACAGATGGCACAGGAGAGCCTGCACACGTGTCACTTTCAGAGGCATGTCTGCAGGTGCACACCCAGGACATGAAAAACTGCCCTTTCCCGGGATACCCCCCACTGATCTCATGATGATAAAATGGATTTTTACCATTGCTGCTTTCGTAGTTACCATTGCTGACTGCCCTGGCAGGCAGGTAGAGGGATATGTTCCCTGTCCTCATCAGGAAGCTACGCCCATTACAGGGCACCCATGACTGTTCTATGTGCAGAGGCCGAGGAGGAGGAGGATGGACTCTGCTTTTCCATTCCTCACTTCGCAGCTGCAGCAAAAGATGGACTGATCCAGCCTGTAAGAAAAAAACATTCTCACTCGAGTTGCTTGTTTAACAGGGTTGGCTACTGCTGCTGTCTTCCCTCCCCAAACCTAACAGGGAAAAACCCATGGGAACCCATAGGTGCACAGCAGCTCCAGCAAGGGGCCCGGGTCAGCGACAGCAGTGGTAACGTGCCAGGACTCCTGGAGCTGAGGTACAGCTGTCAGTGCAAGAGGCGGGTGCCAAAATCACACCAGCACCTCATTAACCCGGAGAGGTGACTCTGCACAGCAGAGGAGGCAGGGATGGCCGAGGAGGGGGAGGCCAGGCTGCTGCTCGGGTGTCAAAGCACAGGCGATAATTGACAGCTCCATGCTGGCAGGCAGTAACGAAGCAGAAATCTGCAGACTTGTCCTCCCAACGTGAGGAAAGATCCGCATGGTTCTTTAACAACCTTGGTTCGGCATCACCTACCTTCCTTTTCTTGTGCGTAATAGCTACCAGCAGCAGCAGCATCTCCTGTCAATCGCTGACAAAGGATCCCACCTGGCACCGTGCAGATGCTGCCTCATGAACAACAGGCCACCAGGAGAGAGGTGTTGAGTGTTGGAAGATTTATAGGAATCAGAGTCTTCTTTGTAAAAGAGAAAAAATTGGGTGGCAAGAACAAAAAGGATGGGAATAGAAAAAAGACCGGGAGGAAAACCTGCTGTGAGGAAGTACAATAAGGGAAATAAACTACAGGAAAGAAGACAGTGGCCCTGTCAGGCTGGTGTGGTGAATTATAGTGCTGTGCTGATTTTGGTCCCCCCCCCTCCTGGTTTGGTCCCTCACTGATGCTGCTTATTATCCCTGGGGACCAGAAGTGGGGCTGTGGTGGGATTCTACTGCAATGCCAGTAAAGTCCATCGTTTGTTGCCCTCTGCCATCACAATCCTACTGACTCCTGGTACATTTAGCCCAGCAGTCCTTCACAAACTCATGATATCCCACTGGGGTATGAGTGGGGAACTTGAAATGTCTTGCTTATGTATGCAGTAACTGGCAATTCTTAAGTCCATATTCAACTTGGTCTGGCACCAAGATAATGTTACAGCAGTTCTGTCCTCTCCAGAAGTCTCTGCAGCCAGCAAAAATCTGCAAATCTGCTGATTTCTACCCTGCTTTGTCTTCCGCTTTTAAACTATGCTGGGACCTTCAGTCACAGATACTGCCTTCTAGCTGGAGGTCTGAATTTCCACAGATTGCTCCTACAACTCTTTTTAACTCATCAGACTTCCAAGCAGTTGTCATATCCCTTCCTCCAGGAGGGGCCAGTAGGTGAGAGGAAAGACCCATGCAGTGGCATTTTATCCAGATACTTCTCCACTCTTTCTTCTCGTCAATTTAAGTTTCAAAGGTGCTGAGGGCTTTTCCTCCCCTTTAAATGTCAGTAAGTGTTGATGTCAGGTAGCCCTGCATCTATGACCACAGACACAGCTCTACAGTATGTCTTCATTTTTCACCTTTTTGTTTTGTGAAGGCACAGCCCCTGTTGCTCACCTGGCAGACTGAGTCATCTGACATTACATTTGCACTTTCCCAGAGGCCAGCAGGCTTCAGCTACTAAGCCATCATCATCTAGCCTCCCCCTATGGGCATAATATGCTAATTTATACCCACAATCAAGCATCTGTGATACCATTTGTGCTGCAGATACTGTGGAGGGAATTGATGGTTATTCAGATCTTCTGTTAACTGAGGAAAAACTGATTTATTTCCCCACTGAGTGGAGCAGTTACTAAAACCAGTGTGGATGAACTCTCCTTTTTCAATGTGCCTTGGCCGCATGTTAATGGTTTGCAGTCTAGGTGACTCATTCATTGGAGAAACTTTGCTCTCTGAATTATTCACTTACTCAGCCTACTAAGCCAGATAATAGGAGATGGCAGAACCTTTCCTCATCTCTCAGAGGGTATATTAATATCTTTTAAACATTCATACTCTGCCCAAATATATATATTTCAATACTTATTTGTGCCTGTGTTCTTTTTCTTTAGTTGATTTGATACCCTTTTGTTCTAACTTCACTTGCATCACGAAGGTTTAGCTGGGAATAGAGGCGTGCTTCCACGCAAAGCAAGAAAATGGTTTCCTTTTTTACATAGACATCTCAAGTGTGAGGATGCTCAGCATTTATTCCCTATGATGGGGAAAATCCTACCACCATGGCCCCCTTTCCTGTCCTATAGACATTGTCTCTATCCAAAAATACAGTCACTTCAAATTAGTTTAAAACACAAACATCTCTATATGATTGAATCTTTCATCATCATTTACACAAATTACAGCAGCTTTTCTCTGAGATAAAAATCCAAGATATGCATTACTTCTTGTGTCTATTCAAAACAGATTTCATGACCCCTTTGTTGCTGTCTGCCCTTTTCCTTATGCTGATCCCCATTTCAAGTTCACCTCCTGCCTTACAGTCCTTTGCTGCAGCAGGACCACGCTTCCCAAAGTTCAGACCCCTTGTGCCTGCCCTCCTGTTCCAGAGGGCCCTGCTCCTCTGTCTGCTTTGCTTCCCATTCAAGCCACAAGAAGCATATGAACCTATTGGTCCCTCTGCTCTCCTTTTCACACCTTCTGTGCCAATCCTTCCTCCTGGAGCACACTGTCCACACCACAATGCTGGTCACTTGCTGTGTCCCCAGGTTGTTCCCAGCTCCTCCAACAAAGATGAATCACCAAAACCCAGCATCAGGGAGATTCAAGCCCCAAAAAAGAGAGAGGTACCCTGCACACTGGCAGGGATTTCAGCATTGCTATTGCTCTTATATATGTATTACTGCATATTTATTTATTACCATATATTCCATTAATGAGGAACAGTACTGAATCCAACAACAGACAGACAAGATAGGTCTGACCCACCATCCTAGATCCTTCTTCAAGACCCACTTCTTCCAGGATCTCTGGAGGTTGAGAAGGAGTCGCAGATGGCTGAGATGCTCTTCCAGTACAAATTTTATTTTATTCTATTGCATATCAAGTTTGTTAACATGTTTTCAGGCAAGGACCAGATCATTCAGTGATTATAAAGCACCTAGCACAGCCAAATCTTGGTCCAGCTTGTCTGTCAGCCTCCAGTTATGCAAATCATGGTAATATCTGATTTCATGTCTCTCCCTTTGACCCTCCCTTGGAGCATCCCATATGAGAAAGTCAGTCAGGGACCAAGTCACCCTTTGCATTGTCTATTGCAACAGACTCCTGTCCCAAGTTCCTCTACAGAACCAATAAAACATAATAACATACAGAATGTCTTCGCTTGTACTGGGGTTTTTTTCCATTTACTCTTACTATAGAAACTTAGCAAGGTCACATGTAATGATAATAATAATGAGATTAGGCATAATTTTGAACATATATGAGGACAGTTTCTGATCACAATAAGGTGAAACACACCTGCTGAGGCCTATTTGCTCTGAGTCATTATTTACCTCTGGCTCTTCACAATCCTGCTGTGCTAATACTGTTTCAACAGAGATTTTTAACATTTAATGAAGGCACTGTGTTAGCTTTTAACCAACTGATTGTTACATTCTGCATTGCTGAACTTAATTTTTCCCCTTCACTTTTTTCAGCCAAAGCACTACATTTCATTTCAACCCAGTTGGTCTCTGAATAGGCCGAATTTAAATATCTGCAAACTTTCTTGTGTTTTCTCCACTTCAGGATAATAAAGCAGCACATGACATAAGTGTTTCTGAAGTTTGGTGCTGAATGACACATTGAGAAATAAATAACACAGACAGTAATGGGTGAGAGAACGACACAACATGGTGAGTGCTGTTTTACGAAGAATTAACACTTTTAAGGAGAACAGGAAACACACAGGGACTGTGCCTGGCCTGTGGATATGAGCACAGGAGACACCCAAAGGAATTCCTTCTTGCACAGCCAATGTAAGCCATAGCAATACCTTTTGTGTCTGGTTGCTCCTTGTAGGGTCAAGAAGCAGTGAAAATCCAATACATATATATGGAGACACTGGCAGAGCCAAAAAAAAATGTTCCTCAAAGGTATCCAGAGTCCTATGGGTCCACACAACTGTACTATCTAGCTCAGAGCAATACGCCATCCGTTTACAGCAGGTGAATAAAGGAGAGACAGTGTTAAATTTTCTGGCATCTAGTTTAACACATCTTCCATTCTGGGACCTTAATTATATCCAGGTGGTGTCCAGGTGCAGTTGTCTGGACTATCTCCATTGGGCACATTTGCTTATAGAATAGTCTGGTTGGTGGGGTTTTTGTTTTAGAAAAATGTGTTCTCCTGGCCATTCATTACGGGCTTCCACTCTTCCCAAATTTTCCCTGTGTCCCCAAACTGAGTAACAGCTAATCAAAGCCATAAATAAAAGAAGCCTGCTTTGACAACTGAGAACACATCTAACATAGTTTATACAATATATCTGCCCTCACTGATTTTTCTGAAATCCACACCAAAGGCATATTTTAAAGCATGCAATATCATTCCTGAGGTGAATATAATTGTGCTTTTTAAATTTTTATTCTTGAGACCACTGAATTTCATCATTAAATTTAAAAAATAACCTGGACATTATAAGGGAATTATATGAGAAGGAAGCCATAATAAGAAAGAAGGATGGCACCAATATACAAGAAGAGCTTGGGGGGGGGAGGAGGGGAGGGGGAATCACTGTTGGGGGACAAAGGCATTTTCCAATGATCAGCCACTGAATTCCACCACCACATTTGGCTATGCCCAACAATCTCACTAAGGACATTGTTCGAGAAGTAAGTGCTGTCAGAAATGTTATTATGACAAACGGTGACGGCCTAGATATAGGTTAGCAACCAAATGCTTCTAATGGTAGTATGGTCTGACAATACCATTAGCTGGGATGGCCAACAAGTACCTTCACCCTCAGCAACCTTCATTCAACAAACATGAGATGATCACAGCCTAGGCTTCGTTCGGTTCATATTAAAGGCACTGTTTAAGGCACCTGATCAGAGAAAATATCTTTTACAAATTTATTACAAACTGGTTCAGCTTAAATTAAATGGGAAACACAACAAAAGTGTTTTGTAAGTAAGTTAGATCATTGATTTGAAAGAACAAAAGTGCAGGTAATTCAGCCAAACTGAATATTGAATATGAAGAAAATGTACAGCTTCCCTAAGACAAAGGTGAACAGCGTGGTCAAATAGGAAGGATGAGAAAATATCCTGCCTTAAGTTATGAAAGCTCTGCCACATGACTTTTCAAGTCTGTTGGCAAATCTCTTTGATAAAGTAATCAAGTTGTGGACAGTGCCGTAGGACTGGGGAACTGCAAGGGTATGACCTGGAATTAAGAAGGTGAAAAAATTGACCCATATTTACAGGTCTATTAGAGCCACTTGACTAGCTTGCTAGGCTTTAAAATAGCATTCTGTGGGGAGTCTAATTAATGATGCAGAGGTAAAAGCAATATGGGATAAAATGCAACATGGGTTTACTAAAGGTACACCTTGCCAAACTCACTCAATTTCTTTTTTTGAAAAGGTAACTACAAGGGCAGCAGGGGAGGTATTTCCAGTAAAAATAGGGAAGCATTCATGTCTTTGTACGAGGCCCAGGTGATACCATATGGAAAACTGCATACAATCCTGGTCACCCACATTTCAGGGAGATACCTTCCAGCTGGAAGAGGGACAGAGAGGTCAGTGGGAAGGTTAGGAAAATGGGTGCGAGACGTCTGGCTTTTCAGCCTAACAAGGGGTAGCTGACTGGGGACGCGTCTGCAAGAAGCAACCTGGGGAAAGGAGACCTATCTAAAATAAAAGACAACACTGGCACAGAACCTGTGCATACAAAGTGGTCAAGAGTAAATTTAGGCTGGAAGGAAAAAGAGCTGCAAAAGCTTTGCGGCTCAGGCAAAGGTTTCCAAGAAGAGTTGTGAGACAGAAAGCTAATTACATGTCAGGATGAGCAGTAGGTATGTGAGAAAGGATGGCCCAACAAAGTGACCTGAGGGCAGGGAGCTGTCAGACACTTGGAGGTTGTCTTTATTTCCTCAGTTCCTACTTGGTGCTTTTCAAAGACCATTGCTACAGTTTTACATAAAACATGTGCTCTGAACTAACTTGCAAATCAAATTAGATCATGTTAAGAAATCCAGCATAAAACTAGCATTTCTATTGATTTTGCAGAGTGGCAACTAAATGCAAGGTTACTTGAGAACCCATGTAAGTGGGTCACTATAACACTTCACATAATTTGTATTAAAAAATTCCTGTATTGTAATGCCAGTGAATATTATCTTAAAAATAATTTATCACGTGTGTAAGTTAATAAAGCGAGGAATAGAAATAAAGCCCAGCAGCAATACACAGTTATTGGTATAGGCTGGATGTTACTAGCCATTAATACAGACTTCCCATGTGAGTAAGAGAAGATGCAAAGACCTCAGTTCTGTTTCCAGTTAAATCAGGTGGACAGGAGTCAAGCACTCCCCCCACTCTTTGATTTGGTTTTCCCATCTGTGGCACTGTAACAGGGCATAGCATTTTTAATCAAAACTTTATTAAGGCTGGCCAGGTTGTGAAAGAAATTGTGGTGGCTCACAGTGCTCTGTAGGTGCACAAAGTTTGGGAGACACTGACATAGTAAATGGAGGCAAAGCCTGGGCAAGAAACAGAGAAAAAAAGTTGTTTTCATGTTATGTCCACTACCACTTTTAATACTTGCCACCTCTATTGTCCAGTTCTCACTAGAAACCGACTGTGTTATCACGTAACTAGTCAACAGAATAGGACCCGTCCGCAGTGGCAGGCAGGAGGTGAGGTGGCAGGAGGTGTTGCTGGCTGCTGCCAGAGTGAGTACCCTGGACCTGGGAAAGCCTGTCTCACTCTGATGGGGCAGGCTGCAGTGGGGAGATGAGTACCACACTCCGGTGGATCCCATGCATAGTAGTTCCCCTTTCACTGCCTCAGAAGCATCCCCCACCATTTAAAATCTGTCTTTCTTTAGAAGTCTCTTAAATAGGAATACAAGTGTGAGTTGTAGCACTGTACCTTCTGTGCTTTCGCTTCCTCAGAGAATCAGAGGAACTGATACAGAGAAAAAAATGGCAAAAAAAGAAAGTTAAAACTTGTTTACACATTTGAAGTGTTCTCTCTTGAACTAAATGACCTTCACAGGTCCCCTCCAACCAAAATTATGCTGCAGTTATGTGAAGTGGTACTACTGGTCCCTTCAGCCTCTTCTCCCAGCTGAGCACTCTCATGGAAGCTGGAAACACTGTGGAGCAGGAAGGCTCCGTTCAGTGACAGGTGCAGTCTACCTACAAGGGTGACACTGCAAGGCCAAGCCGTAAGAAAACTGCTTACAGCACCCTTAAACTCATGAATGTTTGAGGGGAAAAAATTAAACTTTGGGTAACATTCATTTCAACGGCATAGATCACTTTGAGAGGGACATAACGTATAACCGAGTTAGCTTTGAAACATGCTGGATTTGATGCAAACTCTGCTGTATGAGGAAGCCTTAAAATTTTTAAAATGTCTGAAGGATGGCCTGCAAAGCTGCAGCTAAGCTGCATTAAAGGTTTAAAGGCAATTTATTACTTTCTATTGATCTAAATCCTTAACTCACCTTAAACTCTTAGCTCACCTAAGACCTTAAAATAAAAAAACCTAAACTCCCTGTGTCACTGTATCAAGCGTTAATCTGACCAATATTTATTAAACTTAAGTATGTAAATAAAAGTATAAACTTTATACTATTAAAAAATTGTGAGGTTTTAGAAACGTCATGATTGAACGTGGCTCTTGACTGACTTCACAAAAGCAGTCTGCATTTGTGTGAAGGTTCAAACTTCAGGGATAATTTACTCTCTGTATTGCAGGCATCCCTCAAGTTTGGGGACCCTTCTTTGTCATTTATGAGGTTGGGGCCACTATAAGAGGGAATAATACAATGATACCATAGCATTTTTTATTTTTTTTTTTATGACTAAGGAATGCATCCCACAGTATTTGAAGCTTGTATGAATAACCACAGTCTATCATTTTGGTTTCCTTCAGTGTGGTTTTAGCCACACTTTGCACAATAGCCACCAATATTGTGGAACATAAATAGGCTTGCCACTAGTCTTCTGCTTTCTTTTTCAAATCTTCCCTCATTTTCTGGGGAAACTTTACTTTCCCTACTCAGTGTTAAGTAGCCTTGTACTTCCTCCTATCACATCTTTTGTTGTAAATGAAGGGTAGCTTTGCTTCTTCTTTCTGTTCCCTAACAAAACCACACAGATGGAGAATTTAGCTTTCCCTAGTACTGAAGAGATGCCCAGAGCAGTTAAGGATGAGAGAAGGAAAAGAAGGAAAGAAAAGAGGCTTTAAAGGACTAGCAGCTCCTGTTACTGGAGCCACCCCTGAACACTGCAACAGAGGAGGAATTCATGGCTGCAGCACCTTCATACACCCCAACAGTGCAGGGGCAGTCTAAGGACCCAGCCAAAGTGTGTACTCAGCCAAAGGTATTCCACGCTGGCCCTCGTCTCTTTGCTTCACCCTTCAAGCAAACACTTCAACCACATTAAATTTTGACCAGTAAATAAAGAGATTATAGCCTGGAAACCTCCTGAGACTGCATTTGTAGTTTAATTTGAGGTATTAAGGAGGAGCAAGTACCTTTTGCCTATAAATCGGAGCAGGAATTAAACAAAAGTTTGCAGGCAAAAAAAAGGAGTTATTTTTTTGTAAAGCCTGAAATTTAGTGAAAACCCAAAAGAATCAGAGGACTTTGCCCAGCTTTGAACTCACAAGGCCAAGGAAAATCATAAGTTAGGCAAACCCACCCTCAACGCTTGGTACATGCAAAGATAATTTAGGATTGGAGCCCCTGCAGGCTAGGCCATCCAGGTCCCTGTGCCCAGGGTACCCGGCTCTTGAGAGGTGCCTCCTGGGCATGGTGCCATGTTGCTCACCTCACATCTCTGCCCTTCTCTCTCTGGGGCAGGGCGCAGCTTTCAAATTCACCTCATAGCTGTGGAGCCCTTTTTGCCTATTAGAAAAGCTAAATTGGAGGCTAAGTGCCCTGACCATCAGCAAAGCACAGCTAACGGCAAGAGCCACCAGGGCAGTCTGAAGAGCAGCACTCCCCTTTGCAGGCTGCTGCCCCACCGCAGGCTCAGCCAGCAGCTCTTCAGGTGTCACGGTGGCAGCTCTCCTTTCAATTAATAAATCTAAACCAAGAAGAGCCATGGAGGGGCAGGAATTATGCAGGGCAGTCAAAGGGGACAAGGCAAAGGCTAATGGCCTGAAGCGAGAAAGAAAGACAATCCAAGATGAAAAGATCCTAACAGCAACGTCTGCCAAAAAGCACCCACGGGAACGCTTACGCTAGTGATTTTTGCTTTGGGAGGATCAGGGGGAGGAAGGAGAGGAGGCGATGGCCTATATGAACACTTTGTGGCTTCAAGTGCAAGAAATAAACAGGCTTACTCCAGGAATACTAATCACTAGACTTTGAGGTGCTCTACTGCGGGTGAGGTAGTCCCCTCTCCCCAACCTGACCATAAAACTGTGATATTATCAGCAGTGTGAAAGTCCAACTCACACTTTTCCCTCTCTGGGTACTTCTTTACACAGCTGACATGTCAAAAACTAGAGAAACCATTTTTTTAACCCCAGCAATCTAATAAGCTACACCCATGTTACTAACATCCTTTTTAAAAGGCACATAGCTAAAAATCTAGCAAATTTGGGGAAGAAAAAAAAAAAAAAAAAGACAGACCCTATTTAACTTGTCAGATCTTTTCCAGCCCGGGACTGGATCTAGCATAGCACTGAGTCATACCTGTTGCTCTGCTGGTTCCCTTTCTCATGAAAAATACATCCAAAGAAGTCTGCTAGGTATCCCCTTGGTAATTGATTCAGCTGATACTCAGCCAGTCCTTTCTAGCATCTAAGAAGCTGTGTGAAAAGAGACATTCAGATACAGCTCAAGCTCCTTGCCAAAACCAGAGGGTTTTTGCTTGTTTGCTGTTTTAATAGGCTACTAACTACTCCTCCTCACATCCCCCATCTGGTCCAGGCTTTTCCTTTCTACCTTTCAAGATCTGTGTGGTCCAAACAGAAGTACAGTAATTCAACACATTACCTTTGAATATGCCAGCAGTCTGTGTATGCTAGTCTATGTGTCTTTTATTCATCCATAGAAGAGATTATGTATTTTTATCCATTGGAGCACTGGTATGTAAAATGCACTTTATTGCTCAATATTCAAAGTCAAAAGTTAAAAAAAGTAAACCATATTTTTTCCAGACTAGGAGTAGCAACACTTCCCTGGAGCTGACCAGTGATACTGCCTCCAGCACCCCAGTGCAACAGGAACAAAATGCACAATCACTCCTCAAATGGAGCTACAGTTTTAGTGTCATTCTCCTCCCACCTCCCAAGTGTCACTGGAAGCCTGAAGTCCCATCAGTATGTGTAGTAAAGCCACTGATTTCAGCCTGTAAGCCCAATCAAATTAGACATGAGTTTTTCTCTAATAAGCCCTGCCCTGGTCAGCAAGGGACCAGAAGAAACCTCCTTAGCTCCATCTGAAAACTCATTGCCCCCTCCAAGTGGGTCATGGGTTTATTCTCTATTTTAAATGACAAAGCAGCTCCTCAGCTCAGGATCCCATGTTTTTGCAGGTCTAATACCTTGGTGATTTGCTCTCTACACTGGCTCCCCAGTGGAGTTCAGGACTCTCTTTTAAGGCTCAAAAGCTGGAATAAGTTTAATCCTAACCTCCTGCTTTTCCTCTCTGTGCAGATGTACCCTCCCACAATACCAAGGAGCAACAAATCTAGTGACTTCCCAAGAAATAACTTGCACCGAGGCCAGGGCCTAAGCTCTGGACATGGCAAGAATCTCTGAAGGAAATGAAAGCATTTTTGCCTCAGTTTTGGTTTAAACTCTCCTTTCTTCAGTCTCTTACAGGCACAGATTCAAGTAGCAAGGAAGATACTAACTTGCATGCTAAATGACAAGAATATTAAAAAAAAAGATAATATTGCCATTCTTTATCAAGAAAAAAAATAATAAGCATTTACATACAACTCCTCAAAGGACTCTACTTCCAGTTCCTCCAACATGAAGGGCACAACACTAGGAGTAAGGCTGTAAAAGGAGTGAGTCAGAGGCCAGCGCTGTTTGCTATCAGGACACATATAGCCTGGCGGTCTGGTGCAAAGGGGCAGAACATGGCAAAGGAAACTTGATATACGATAATGAAAAAATTAACCAGACCATTGTGACATTAACCACTGTGAACAACCCACCTACAGAGAACAGAAAAGAATCAGTGTGCCTGTCAGTATAATACCAGAAAAGCCAGGCAATGAGTTAACCTGCAATAGCAATAGTAGAACAGGTTGAAAACTGATTGATCTGTGTACACCAGAAATTATTACTGAAATATAATACAAATAATGCAGTTACACTTCAGAGACTATACCCATTAACTTCCATGGCATTATTCCAGAAAGTAATTTGGCTCATGTCCTGTAATGCAGGCATTTGCACTGACATACTGTCTTTGTATATATTTGAGGACCGACTCTACTTGCAGTCAGTGGTCAAAAGCAGCAGAATCAGTTGAATGTAAATGTCTCAGCAGGGAACTCCACTAATTTTAAGTTACAGACAGTTTCCCCAATACAAAGGGCTCAAGACAGAGGTAAAGTTGCTAAGACCCTTAGCACTCCAGGGAAAGCAGTAGAACTGAGCTCTGTCCAGCTGGGGAAGTCCTCCATCCCCAAAAACCTAGCTGAGCAGATCCCCTTGAAGCTGTCCACAGTACAGATCAGGCAGGGTTCTACTCCAGTCTAGTTTGGCACAACTTTGCTAAAGTTGATGGAGGTTTACCAAGACAGCCAAGCCAAAACTCTGATCTGTAGAAAATGACTGAGAAAGATATCCAAGTACTCATATCCAAAGCTGCAGCTTCATCATTACTTTAAGCTGACCCAAAAGGAAGCTGCTGACAAAGGGATAGGTCTCACCACTTCTGCTACACCAGCAGCTAGCACTTCTGTGCTCGTGTGATCAGCTAGATAATGTACTCTCCCTAAACTAACCAACCAAACAGAAAAATGGTTACTTTTCACCTGGATTGGTTCGTAGGCTGAATTTCCTGCACAGCTGCACAAGCCCTCATCCGGGATGGCAGCAGGGCAGGACTGCAGGGCCAGGAGCTTTTTTAGCAGCAGTCCACAATTAGAATAGACTTAAAGCAATCAGGAGAACAAATACTTTTATATCAGAGGAGAGGATGCATTTTTTCAGTGAGCTAATGCTGAGGACCTGCTTTCAGCTCAGTATGACTCTCAGTCCTTTTCCACAGGCAATAGAAGGCTCCGCTTTAAATGCAGAGCCCAGGACAATTTCTATGCAGGGCAACTTAGGAAGAAGCCCTGCACTGACTTCTGATTATCTGTATGACTAAATCTTCCTTTCTTTGCCAAGGTAATAAGCCCTTCCCCTACTCTTTTCTGCAGCAGAGTAAATATTAGATGTAATATAACAGATCTGGCGGTGGTTTTAGCAGAAAGGCGCTCATGCCAAAACATGCAGGGTTGAACATACAAACGTCACCATTTGAAAAACCCATGGATTTGCGAACTCCAAAAATACCATGTAGCACTAGTGACATCTTCAGGTGCATGTCGGTTGGAACAGCGAGAGGAAAAAATGCCAAAAAGAGGCTTCTGTGAGAAGCTGTCATAAGGAAAACCAGCAGATGCACTCACAGCACCTGCCTTCACAAGCCTACCTGGGGATGAACAGACCCTCTCGACTGCTGTCTCAGGGGGTTAAGTCAGACCCCTCCTCTAAATCACACTCTGGAGGAGCTTCTCATTTTGTTGGCAATGCAAGTGTTTGGGGAAAGCTGGCCTCCTGTTTTACAAGGCATCTACACAACAGCGTGACTGTCCTCCTTCCTAGGAGTGAGAAATAAAAGCATGATCTTCAAGGGGAGGTTGTGTTTCTTCCTCAGTCAGACCTAGGTAGGGTGACCAAGAGACACCAGTATGAAGAGGACAAACACAAATCATTGTACCTTGTTCTACAGAAAATGGGGAAATGGAGCAGCTGGTTTTAAATGTTTCCACAGCTCAAGAGAGAGCGCATCAGTGAAGAGTCACTATTGGTTATATTGAGGTTTGTTGCAACTGATAGGTCTAACGAATGCTCTTCTTTAAAGATAAGGGAGAGTTACTACCAAAAAAAAAGCATACTCAAGATAAAAAATTTGGACAGAGTTCTTTAGCAAGGAGAGAAAATGAGTAAGCAAGTACACACATGAGTGAAGATCAGAGCACCACACAAACACTTAACAGCAAGAAAGTTTGATCTAGCTTGAAGTATAGTAGGCAGATCCTGAAAAGAAAGGCTAGAGGGGAAAAGTCTCAAGAGGGCAATACCTAAATTTGGTGATGTAAGGAAGGAGATGGTCTGCTTTTTTCATTTGTGAGATAAGGCAGTGCTGTCATTTTAGAAATACTGGGGACGACACCCGTTCTGAAGTAATGAGATGCAAGAACCCTTTGTTCTACACCAAAATTACTGCAGCCTAACAGCAGGTAGGCTATGAATGGTAAAGTTTGTATAAGACAAAGGGAGGTATTTATGTTTGCGTTAGACTGCTAACAAATTAACAACAACAGGTTTTACTCAGGCAATATTCAATTTCTGTGTAGATATCTTTAAAAGAAAGGTATTTTTACAGCACAAGAAATGAGAATGAAAACAGTAATGTAAGTGGGAACAGCAATCAGAACTATCATATGTTTAGTGAAAAAGCTGTACCAATATGTGTGGGGAACTGTTGAGCAAGGCACACAGAAATATGTGTCATAGCATATCTATAGGCACTACAACAGTATGGAGGAACATGAACTACCTGATGCAAAATGGGAAAACAGGTACTACAGGAACACAAGAAATGTGGTGAGGCTGCAAGGAAAAAAAACCAAAAACCCAGCATTGAAGGATGCAGTTGAAGGGAAGACTGCTATAAAGTACTCGGACAGCACTGTTTAAAAAAATACAAGGAAAGGGTGGGATCTGGAATTGTTTTGGGGGGAAGAAGGACAAGAGATCCTTGGCAGGCAGAGCTGAGAACCTCCTGGGGAGACCCTCGTCAGACTGGATTTGCTCCATTTGTGTGATTTCTTTCTGAGAGACAAGTCATATCACAGATTATGCCACTGTGGATGACTTCAGTTCCTCAGGTATGGCTGGGGGAAAATATGACACAAACATGAGGTGACAAGCTGGGTCTGAGGCCAATCTCAGAAGTCCAGACAAAACCTCAAAAAAATGCAAAAGTCATTGCTGAGAGCAGCCTGCGGGTGCTCATATAGCTCAGGCCAGGACCACCCCAGTCTAACAGTGCTCCCAAGGGCCCAAGGTTGATGTCAGGGGTGGTGGGGGTCCAGGTGAGCTTGGTCATGGCAGTTAAGGCCTGTTGGGTGTCCACAAGGCCCTCACACAAATAGCAGTAAGATTCAACTGCTCTTGATTAAGATTTGCTCAGCAAGTGGTCCTTTATCAGTTCTTTTGGTTAGAGCCCACAGAAGATTTTTAACGAAGGACTATGCTGTTGTTCAGTAATGGAACTAAAAAGCCATGTCTCCAGAATCCAGGCAGATTTCTCCTGAAAAGTGTGACACTGTCTTTTATTCAACTCTAGCTTTTGCACTTAGATACACAATTTTTTTATAAAAGCTTTTTCTTCACACATTTTCATAGCAATTTTCAACTAAATTCTGTACTTCAAAGGAAAGTTTTACTCTGGTGTTCTGAAGCAGGTTGGTTTTTGGTTTTTTTAATGTATAAAACGGGAAGTTGTTTGGTCACTCTCACTTACCAAATGATGTGTACGTGAAAAGTCCTATATCGTTCTATCAGTACAAGGGAGGAGTGAATTCTGCACCTGACAGCAGTATCACTTTTCCCTCTAACCAGCACCCTTACTGATGCCTTTCATCAGCACAGACCCCAGGCCATGGCTTGCAGGGCCTGCACTGACCATGAGTTCAGAGCAGGTGTAGGGAGAATTTCATGTCATCGGCACTTAGGTCAGTAATGCAGCTTACTTGTGCAACTTCCATGGGGACCTACAGTTCACAAGAACCTTCTTGGACTAAACCCTCCCTCTGACAGTTCCCAATATTTCTGCTGCCTGGCTGAAGAATGAGTAAAATGTATGGAGATCCTGTGTCTTTCTCTGCTGGAAGTAACTTCTACATCAGAAGAACGAAGAGACTAATCTAGCCCCTCCCCTAAATCACTCAATTTTTCTTGCCTATCAGCTTCTTTCTTACTCTTCTACCCTACTAACAATAACTCACAAAAAGTGAGACGAGCGACCAGATTCCCAACTTACTTCCCAGTACAGTTGCAAAGGGTGCCAGAAATAAGCCAGAGGTATTACTGAAATGTCTGCCCATGCCCCTAAAACCAGGTTTGCATCAAGAAGCACTGTCCAGTTAGAGTGATTACTCTGGCAACTTCTAACACATCAAGCAAGCCCAAATGGAGGCAGTGTTACATGTTTCACTGCCCCTCACAGGAGCTAGGCTTGCGCTCAGTATCTTGCATCAACTAAGTTGCTTTTCCTAGGCCTTGCACAGGGCACTGTCGCAGACTTCACAAGGCCTCAGGCTACTTAAACATAAGTCCCTCTTGATACCAGCATTCGGCTGTTGTTCTGGCCTATACCAACCAGTTGTGGCAGAGACCAGGCTGGTATGAGAAGCAAGCAAAAGGTGGGAGCAAGGAAGAGGAAGAACACAAAAAAAATATAACTTGTCACAGATACAAGAGTATGTGTCCTTATCTACATGTGGCAATAGCTTCATTTCACAGATAGCCTTTTGATAAGCTAACCAGAATGAGATGTTTAACTCCCTACTGCTAACACTATCAAAAGCATGTCTTATAAAGCATTAAGGAACCATTTGTTCTTAAAGCTGACACAAAAGGATTTGTTTGCATATGTTCAACATTACTGACTTTACAACTTGCACTTTAAAAGATGGCAAAAGCTTTTCAGAGTAAAAGACTGGTACACACTGTGCTTAAAGAAAATAGGTGGTTGTAGTGGGCACTTGTGTTTTGTGTTCTGACCTGCTTTGGATATATCTGTTGACTTTGGGCGGTAATTACAAGCCTAACTCATTGGCTGAGATTCTATAATGCCTGGTGCTGTTTAGGCATCAACTAGAAATACTACATCTAGTCTAAAGAACAACCAAGAAGTGTATTCAGAGAATGCTGGAGAGGAGGTAGAAAAGCCAATATACTTTTGTAAACCTCTCAGTTACACCATAGGTGTCATAAGTTTACATTTTAGCTTCTGTTAGTCCAAAAAGAAATGCAAGAGAAATAAAAAAAAAAAAAATCAAAGGAAATTATAATGAGCCAGAGTCTGTAGAAGGAGAGAACTTTTCACCTCAACAGCTGAGTGTGACAGTGGAACAAGACCAGTCTGGGCTAGGTAATCAGCTGGTCTGCCTGGAAACGATGTCAACAGATGTACATCTTCTTGCTGCATTTGTCATACTGCAGCTTCTTATTAGTGATGATTAGACAGTCAAATAAGGGCTGTGCCCCTGGCTATCTGCCACATCCCAGTTTCTCAGGATGACAACTCAGGTTCATTGATTCCCAGGTCAGGATTAAGGTGAAATGACACCAGGGATCCTTTAACTCACAAAACTCAACTTTTATTTGCTCACAACAAGAATTGGCATGAAACTACATCAGAAAACTATGTAACACATGCTAACTGTACATCACCAAACATATCCTACAAGACTTGCTTGGGATCCTTGGGCATCAGTTCAGGCAAGAAAATAAGGAGAGGCCTCCCATTGAGTCACGAGGTTCAGAGCAGACCCCCTTGCTTTCTAGACTCCTCCTCAGAGAGGAAGCCAGGGGCAGCTGGATCCACTCCTAGTCCCAGACTTGGTCAACAGTTTATGTCTAAAAGGATGAGGTGTGGGGATTATGGGGAGGGTGGGGAAGAGAGAGGCAGAGAGAAAAAAGAGAAAGATTTCACCAGTCCTGGGTCCAGCATTGGTGCAGTCAGCTGAGGCGTCCCATCCTAGTGGGTGCACGCATGTGAGGCTTCAATTTGTGCCATTTTACAGTCTCCTTGCCCCTCCTTAGAGGTGGGCACTCGAACTCATTAGGCTAATTAGCCATCATGTGTGGTTTGTGCTTCCAGAACCTTCAGGAAATGGGTCGGTGGGCTTGGGGGTGGTTTGAGGAGTAACTTCTCTCTCCCTGCAGGTACAACCATTCTTTGACCTCTGGCCATACACGGTGAGCTGCCCTGTGCAGTCTGTCAGAACAGGGAACTGCACATCCTCGTCCTCCAACAGGACCTCCTCACTGGCTTCTCACCTGGGGTTTGGTACTATGCAGGGTTTGCCCTTATGCAGAACTTGCCCTACCACAATGTTTGAGACATTAACTCTTTCAGTGTCCCACACTATCATTCTCCTGACACTGAGCTCAGGTTCATGTTCTCACCTGCAGGTGTTAAGAATGACTTGTCTTCCTCAGCACTTCACACCTGAATCTTGGGCAAGTTTGTTCACAAAAAGCTGACTACCCGTCAGTGTTTCCTAGCATTTAAAAAACTTAAAAAATACCAAATTGAGATTCTTCCCTTTATTTTTTATTTTTTTTTTAATTTATGTTTTCTTTCATGCATTCTTGGCAGTATGTTATTTTCAGTTCATATGTTGTAGTCCATGATTAACATCTTCAGCAAAGCTCTATTTAAAAAACAGGTCTTTGAAGTAGTGTCTATCAACTCTTACCATTCTCAGCTCATGTCTGAGACAACACTTCCTACATTACTGAATACATGTGTAATTCGTGTAAGTAGATGAGTTTAAATTATCATATAGTATAGTAAAAGAAGTAACTGTGATTAAGTGGTAGTTTATTCCAGAAGAACATTCAGAAGAGTGTTAAGTAAAATATACTAATATACTATATGAACATACACTAAATAAAACCAGAAGGTAAAAGGGACATCCACTACCTCTCACATTTCTTTAGTATTTATACTTCTATTTATTTCCTAGACTTATACTTACTGACAGTATGGTGAAAAGAAACTATTTATATTTTAAAGAGTTACATCTGTTTATTTAGTAAGGAATCTAGTACCTAGTAATTCCAGAGTTGTGCAACTAAATAACTCTTAACAGTTTGGAAACTGTGTATTGAAAGAAGATTACCCTCCATGCTGTCTCCTCTAAGTTACCACACATACTATAAGTAGTCATCAAGGTCAGCCATTTTCGTGGCTGGTGCAGCAAACCAAATACAGCCTTACACAGTGTGTAAGAAATATACCCATTAATCATAACCTCCAACAAAGGGCTGGTAACCAAAATAGAAGTAGTACAGAAGAGGACAAATGAGATATAATATTCACGTATAGTCTGTTTCTCAATTATTCAAATTGCTTGCCTGCTGGCACGCTGAACCAAATGGGGATTTCTTCAGATGTGGAGTTGAGTTGGTCCCTGTGCATTATGTCATATTTGAAGTGAGCAGGGCTTGTAAGACCAGTGTTTCTCACAGTATGGGTTAGAGCTTCATTGGGAGTCACAAAATGATCCAGAGGGGGCTATGCAGTATTTGAGCCACTCAGACCGCTGTGCATTTCCTCCGCTGGGCCAGCAGCAGCATATTTCTCCCTCAGGAAGTAAGAACAA
Source organism: Astur gentilis (assembly GCF_929443795.1). Classification (NCBI taxonomy): domain Eukaryota; kingdom Metazoa; phylum Chordata; class Aves; order Accipitriformes; family Accipitridae; genus Astur; species Astur gentilis. The sequence continues at coordinate 3,990,582 of NC_064881.1, read as the reverse complement.
ATACTACTCTTTTCTATGATCTCTCAAAACTATAGCTGTAGAAGGCTTGTTTCTTGAAGAATAGCTGGAGATGCACATAAATGCTGTATACACCTAAATTCTCTGCTGCTGCATCTGAGCAAGTATGCAGATTAATGCCCTTCTGCAGAGAACACCTTGAGTTTTTAAAAGTAGTTGCTGTATTCCCCTGATGTCGGGACATCCTTAGTGAGAGGAAGTAATCCTGCCATGTGCCTGACAACAAAAGTCATAACTAGATGTTTTATGATAAGGAAGAAAATGCTCTGGATGCAGTACAAACTGTTCAAAAGAAATAGAATAGAGAAGATAATAACTTTAGAATACTATTGACCATAGGGCAAATACCCACCTTTATTGTACTTTTGACTAATACCACCCATGAACACTAATACAAGCTATACTGCAATTGAAGATAGTATTTTCAACAACCAGAATGAAGTTAATGTGGATAGACTACTAGGGAAAGCCAGATAGAGGCAATATCCTTTAACCAACCAATTAAAATAGCTGGAAAAAGTACAGAAACTTTGGGCATGCATATTTGTCTGAAGGAGGACATATTTCATGGAAGGCTTATCTAGGCTTTCTAACTAGACTAATCTCCTGGTAGAGACTAACTTTCACTTCAAACTGTGGCTAATTACATCCCTCATCCAGCTCCTCTTGAGCCTTTTTTTTCTTTTTCCTTCTAAAAAAAGCCTGATCTTAATGTTGCAAACTTTTTGGGACATAATATTTTCATGAAAGCCATTCGAAATTTAACATGACAGAGAGGGTAGAGAAAAGGATTCAGGGAGGAATTGAGCCACAAAAGCCAAAAGGTTATTTCATACAGGGAGTTATGGACACAGGTTCCTTGGCAGGCCCCACGAATAATCATTAGCAAAGTGTATGGGGCCCAGCAAATGGCAAAGGCACATACAATTATGGCAAGTGACTTAGCAATTTTCTTGTCCTGCTGCAGTTTTGACCCAGTCCTTGAGCAGAAAGAAACAGAGAAGTCATTTTCTGGGGTTACAGAATTGCCTCTAGATGGAGATAATTTCTCAGTTATCAAAGACTCTTTCTTTGGCCTTGGGGAGGAAGAAACGCTGTCCTCTGCTTCCGATGGAGGAGAAGATGCTCCTGGCCTTGGCAAGAAGCAAAATCTCCAGGACAGGCTGCTGCTCCTTGGAGGCTCGCAGTCCTGCGTGCTGCCGTGCCGCTGGCGCCTCTGGATGTTGTGGAAGATGTGCATGTTGAAGTAGGCCACCGAGAGCAGCGGCACGAAGAACTCCAGGGTGGACGCGCACAGGAGGAAGTACCAGTTGTCAAAGAACTCGGCGTAGCACTGATCCGCCGCTACCACACTGTGTCCGGCCACATGCTCCCAAAAGAGGATTGCTGGGCAGTAGAGGAGGAAGGCAAAGACCCAGATGGCCACCATCTTGACAACAGGGTTGGACGTTATTCCCTGCTGGGCTCTGTAAGATACCTGCGAGGGAAAAAAAAGAAGAAGGTCGCACCTGTAAGGACACATTTTGGAACCAACAGAAGTAGCAGGAGAAGAACTTAGCAGAGTGCTTGGTAATTTGGAGCTGCAGCTGTGCTGACTAGATGAACGTCACACAAGTATGTTTAATTCATTGATTGATGTTGACATAACATAGGTGTGTCTTTCTACAGGTTAATGTAACTGTGCTAGGGTCCTTTTCCAGTTGATGACACATGATCATCCAACAGTACCTAGTAATTTGGTATGCCTTGTTTGAGACATCTGTGGTCTGAATTGCCAGAGTAATAAGCATTTTATTGTTGTTCAGAGCATGGCTTCCATTCACTGACAACTCCACTGCTTTTTACAGCATGTTACAAGCAAATAGGACTATGCCTCACAGTGGTCAATAGAAAATGTGGCACATATATTTAATACCCACCTTTGAGAAAATTGTTTATTGCACAATTCATGAAGATGTGGCAATAGATTTCAGCTTTAGCTCATGAAACCACAAAGCCATCCCTTTCTTCCTTATCCCTCCACTCTGTGTCCAGTACATATTTTCCACTCTAAGTTGCAGAACAGACTGAAATATTGTAGCTCACATCCTGTTCCATCCCTTTCACAGGATGACAGGGTGAATGTGTAATTCTGGAATCTTAGACATCCAATTGAAAAAAACAAGGTTGAATTTATGTCATTAAAGTCTATCATACAAATGTCCATAGGTCTTAATTACATTTGTGCAGGTGCTCTGAATTTTGCACTTTGTAAATGCTGAGTCTTTGGCTTTCCAGTGTAATGTTTCTTACATACAAAATGTTTTGGTGTTTGATTTCTGGGATTTTTTTCTTAAAATGAAATAAAATAACATAAAATAATAAAATATAATAAAAAGGCAATTATAATAACTTAAATTAAACATAATTAACAAAAATAAACCTGAAATTCTATCATATGACATTATGTTGACATTCTCATACATCACCAAAGAGCTGGTAACTTTAGCTCTCCCTAACATTTCCCTGCCACCTGAGCTAACAGCACGGCTAGTGAGAAATGCTGATCTCCATCCTTAGCATGGACCAAGACATAAAGCACACATAAAGTGTGTAGGATGCTTTCAGAAAGCAGAGGCACGGAGTGCATCTGAAGTTTGGGGTTCTCCTCCAGGCACCAAGAGGAGTCTATCGCCACATGCCCAGAGGCAGTTGCTGCAGTCTGCACCTTGTCCCACTCTCTGCCCTCTTTGCTCTTGCTCCCAGTCTTCTCCAGGATGATTTGGCACCACGTCTCAGGTCTAGAAAACCTCCCCAATATCCTTCACTGCCCTAGCTTCACTGCCTTTTCCTCCCATGCTCGATTTTATGTCCAAAGCCAAATCCAGTTTACTTTGAATTTCTTCTTTCCTTGCCCCCTTTTTACCAGCCTTCTGCCTTGCCCTTTTCACCCCTCAGCCTGCTTTCCCTCGAGCAGTAGCACAACAGCAACCTGCAACAGACATTGTGAGAAAAGTCTTGTTTGACCAGCTCTGGGCTGGAGCATGCTCAAGGCAGAATATTCACCACACCTAGCTGCAAATATCTAATAATCTCCACATGCTAACACATTTTTGAGGGCTATTATTGCAATTAAATTTGGGCTTATACTCACCAACATGGCAAAGGTTGGTGAATATAATCCTCCAATGGTCTTGCAACAAAATCAGAGACGCTATAAACAGGGTACTTACAGCTTTAGTAACTGACAGGAAGCGGTCATAGCTGATAAGAACAATATTAAATACTGAAGCTGTGCACAGGAGATAGTCCATAACTAGCCAGAGCTTGCAGACACCTCTTCCCAAGTACCATTTCCCTGTCAGGCTGTAAGGGATGTAGAGAGGCATGCAGAACACACCTATGGGAAGCAATCACAGAGACAACATGCAGTTCATATAGATTGCAAATGGTACTCCTAGAAGCAGAGACACACACTATTCTGGTATTTGGCTAAAAAAAAAAAAAAAAAAAAAAAGATAAATCTATTAAGGTGAATATATAATTTATATACAGAAATTCTTACATTCTCGTGAAATCTGATGGTGAATTCCTATGTATTAGATCTTAGAGTATGTATACTGATTGTTGGGAATAAGCTCAAGGCACATCAGCAAAGAAGAATCTGCTGAAGAAGAAAATTGCAGTCTAACCAACTTAGAGTCTCAAAAGGTATATAATCAGTGCTGCAGCATATATGCACTGTGGTTGTGCTCTGACATGTAACCTCATCATTGTATATCCTCTCATCTTTTATCTGTGTTAGAGTTTTCCCCAAAACACATCTACAGATGTTGCTAACGTCAGTTATTATTGTAAGATTGGTTAGCATTTGTAAGCTAAAGACAATATATTGGACAGTCTGCGTGGTGTCTGGAAACCTCTTCTAGCAGAGATAGAGCAGACTCAGCAGAGGTATGAAAACTTCTCCCATTTTTAAGGGGTCTTTTAATCTCATGCTGGTTCTCCAGCTGAGATTAACTCTGGAACTATTTTTTGGTTGCTACATTTGTTTTTTGTCCAAAAAGCCTTCCACTGAAGTACTTTTATAAGAAAGTTCTGTTTGTGGTTTATTTTTAAGCCAGCAACTTCTTCAGTTTACCACTAATATTCTTTCAAAAGTATGGTGCAATAACTGAAGCTACATTCCTGAAAATGCTGATTTACCAGAGACAAGGAGAAAACTATATGCAGCTTCAAGATCCATTTTAAACTCTTCAGATTATTCTTTTCTTAATATGTCCATCAAGATCTTAGTAGTTACTGACCATATCCAGGCTGATGTGGCCCACTGACAATAAACCTCTGGGCAGTGAGCTGGCAGATTGTTATCAACAGGGAAATGCGTACATCGCTTTCAATACTGATGGCTTGTTTTAGCATATACTTTAAATACAGGCAGCATCACTTTTGTACAAAATACTCATTTTTCATAGTTGCTGATGACAGCTCCTGCTCTCATCAGCTTCAATGGGATCAATGTTTGGCACCATGTCAAGAAGTAATGACTGCTTTTAGCTATAGGTATAAATACAGATGCAAGAACCAGCTTTTAAGCATTTATATTTTAAACTATTCTCACTTTTACTAATTAGTAATTTCCATGCCTGGAAAGAGTCGAGACTTGTAAGGATTAAAAAAATACCGCAGTAGCTTCAGAAAATAAAGCATTTTCTGACGGATCGCAGAGACAAAGTCTATGATTTGCATGGTCTATAGGCCAATATAATACTGATACTAATCATTTCCTCTTGGCTGATTTAAGACTCCATGAGGCACCAGCCACAAACAAGAACTGATGTAGAAGGTAGATAGTTAAATCTCTTGACTAATCTGTAAGATACGAGGAGAGACACTCTTTTGCAGAAGACCTGAGCAAGGAAATGGCAGCTCTAGCAAATTGTCTGCCTGGAGCAAGAAGCAAAGGCTCTAGCACGTGCATTTTTGGGGTTCTGTCCCATGGGGTGAGCCACAGAACTAAGCATCACAGGTTATAAATGGCTTGAATGAAGGACATTCTTAAAGGCTAAACTAATACACTTCACTACACAGCACTGACAAAGGAACAGCAGTTAGGGGTACAGTATTGCTAGAAGTGGAGTAGGTAAATGAGTGCTATTTCCCTCCCCGTCATTCAGGGAATACTGGTCTCTGTCCTGAAGGGAAAGAACTTGTCTGCGGAAATACCTCCTTGCTAGCCTCAAGTCAAGATGTTTGCTAGAACATCTGCCACAGGACCGTGGTTTTGTGAGGCTTTCTCTGCTGCATGGGCTGTTTCCCTGGCATGAACCCTGAAGGAGTGTTGCACAAGGCATTCATCCCCCCCACCTCCTTGCCCAGCATCACCCGCCAGGGCTTGATCCATGGCACCTCCAGGGGCCAACTCTCCTAGACTTCAGCAATGACACTATGGGAAGAGGGGACTGATAAGAAAAACAGATGGGAGATGCCAGGAGGCTGCTGCTGGCATCAAACAATCCATTGATCTATAGCCCACATTAAGTGGAAGCCAGTAAAAAGTCATAGTAGTGAAGTGTTTTATTGTAGAATACACTCAGAAGCCATTAGTACTAGGTAGAGAAGTAATTGATTTACCTGTATGTACCACAGATGACTGTATAAGAAAACAGTTACACTGTCAATAAAGATGTTCTGAAGTGTGTGATGAACAATCTTACAGGAGCAAAGCTAAACCATAAACTGTAGCAAACAACCTCTTTCCTTCAGTTGGTATTCACATACAATAGTTGCTCCTTTTTCCTGAAGCAACATTAAAAGTATTTATATGAAAAAGGATGCGTTTCTCATTACAACGTATTTGGAGCCATTATAGGTTGCTAAAACACTTCACGCAGCTTCTACCATTCCTTACCCTTCCCCTAGACACACAGCTGGGAAAGAGTTCTCTTAGAAGAAAACCACCCAGAAAATAAACCCCCTTGCTTCTCCTAAGATTCCTAGGAAACAAATAGTACATGCCTCCACAGTTGTGACTTACCCACTGCAAAGTCAGAAATAGCGAGATTGAGAAAGAAATAGTTACTCCGATGCCTGAGGTTTCTGTCCATGATGAAAGCAAGGATCACCAGGATGTTTCCAAGGATGGTGACCAGAGCTAGCAACACCATGAGGAAAGCCAGCAGCACCAGCACACCCAGTGAAAACTCGGAGCTCGGTGACCGTGTGGACAAAGTCTCATTACCAGTTCCAGCCGTATGCGGAGTTTCGGCAGTGCTGTTGTGCATGTTGTGTATCCAGGTCAGTTCAGTCTGGGAAGAAAGTTGCATCTGCAAGAGTTATCCACAAGGTTGAGACAAGGCTATTAGCAGGCTGGGCTGAATACTGACACATCAAAAAAAAAAAAAATAAAAAAAAATCACAATATCAAAATAATGGAACACAAGACTGAAAGACCTGGAGTCTCTTATGTTCTTTAATCTGAATGCACCTATTGGCCTGAAAACAAAATCTATGGAAAAGACACCTCATAAGCAGCAGTTAGTGCACACTTTAAAATAAATTATCTCTTTCTCTCCTGAACGCTGATCCTTATCTACTGAGGTCAGAAAAGTTAGTCTGAAAACAACTCTTTTCACAGTCAAGCAGTTTGCATATTAGCATTGTGTAAGCATTTTTAGACATTGAATTCTGCTGAAGCTAAAACCAGGTCTCATTTTCACTTCCCCAGTGGTCAACAGGATTTAACTTATTACAATTCTGTTTCTCTTCCAGTAAAATGTAGGCACTGTTGCACTTGCTGCTATACAACTTACTAAATTTTACAGTTAAGAACAGATGTATATGTAAAATTTAGTTATACACAGCAGAAGTATCACCAATACCTTTTCAGCTCATCCTAATCAGAAGCAAGTCTAGCCTGGGCACAACAAACCAAACACCTGGGACTTCGGAGGACTTTATAAGCATCTAGTCCCATCTAATCCTGCACTTTCCAAGTAATTCCAGGTAAGCTTCCACTCCACAGAGTGCTAAACCCTTAGCCCTTTGCAGATGTGAGAAGGCATATCCCTTCCTCATCGCAATTTCATTTGTTTTGGTAAGCATGCACAGAGGTTGGCAGGCCACGGCTGTGACTCATGCCAGCAGCCCACTGGTTCCGTAGCACCATGGCACACCCTGTGACTGGCTTTTCAGACCGCAGCCATAATGCTGGGTGCTTGAGAAGGCACAGGGCAAGAAACAAGGAGAGGAAGGCAGACAAGATGTGGGGAGGAGAGGGGCAGTGCTCTGATCCTGTCTTGGGGAACAAAGGGAAATATATTGTAATTAAAGCAAAAGTTGTAGGGCAACAGGAACAGAAGAGACCTCAGGAATGATAAAATGTGGCAAACAGACACCTGCCTTGGGTACATGTGCACAAATGCAGCCTGGGAAACACACAGGAGGAACTAGAGATCCCTGTGCAGTCACAAAGCCACCAGTCACGAAGCCAGGGACATGGGGTGACATAGTGACAGGATTGTGTTGCAGAGCACCCCAATCAGGGTGAGGGAGGTGTTGAAATCTTCTTCTTGAAGCAAATCAAGGAAGCCTCTGGATCACAGACCCCGTTTCTTGTACAGGACTTCAATGTTCATGACATCTGCTGGAGGGGCAACACAGCAGGTACAAGCAGTCAACAAGATTCCTGGAGGGTGTCAGGGAGAACTTTCTGACACAAGTACTGAATGGGCCAATGCGAGTGACACACAGCTAGGTCAGCTGTTCACTGGTAAAGAAGAGCTGCTTAGGTTTGTCTAATCAATGGCAGCCTTGGCTGTAGTGACTATGAGGTAGTGGGGTTCAAGATCCTAAAGGGGGTGAGGAAGGAAAGTAGCAGTACGGACCATGGACTTCAGGTGAGCACACTTCGGTTTATTCGGGAAAGTGGTAGGTGGGATCCCGTGGGAGGCAGCTCTGAAGTGCAAAGGAGCTCAGGGAAGCTTGCAGGCCTCTGAGGACAGCAGCCTCCATGCACAAGAAAAGCCCATCCTAATTCTCAAGAAAACAAGTAGAAGTATCAGGACACTGGCTAACCAGAGAAGCTACAATGCAAAAAGGCAGCATGGAGGAGTTTGAAGCAGGGATAGGCTACAAAGGAGGAATTTAGAAATGTTGCCTGGCCACATAAGCATGATGTTAGGGAAACCAAAGCTCACCTATATCTGATGCTTGTAAAGGACATCAAGGACAACATGAAGAACTTTGGCCACCCCATTAACAGTAAAATGCTGAATAAGAAAAATGTAGGTGCTTTCCTGAATGGGACCAGTGAGCCAGTGACAGCACATGCAGATAAGGCTGAGGTACCCAATGCTTTCGTTGCTTCATTCTTCACTGACTAGGTCTCCCTCTCCCCCATGCTTAGTGAATGAGTTCAAGGAGGAGACCTGGCAGGAGCAGATGAGAATAAGGCAGGAATTACTTGAGATGACTTGACCCATAAGAGTCCGTGGGACCCAATGGACTGCACCCAAGGCTGCTGAGAGAACCAGCTACCATCCTTGCAAGGCCACTTTCTATCCTCTTTGACAGGTCATGGAGATGAAGGGAGGTTCCCAACAACTGAAGAAAGGCAAATGTTGCAACCATCTTCAAATGATGCCTCAAGGACAAAAGGTCAGCCTCTCTTTGGTCCCTGGGAAAATAATGGAGCAAGTCCTCTTGGAAGGTGTTTCTGAGAACTTGAGGGAGGAAAAGGTGACTGGGAACAGTCTGCATTGGTTTACCAAGGGTAAGTCATGCCTGAGCAACTTCGTTGTCTTCTTTGATAAAATGACTAGATTAGTGGACAAGGGGAGAGTAGTCATTTGCTTTTAAAAATCAAATGTTGAAGTTTTAGTCACAGTCCTTCATGGGGCTGAGGGAGAAATCTGTGTGGTCTCTTCTTCCTTCCTGTGGAGGAAAACCACAGCCTAACATAAAGGAGACAGACATTAGGACAATCATTATGGTTAAATACTCATCCCAGAAATAAAACAAACAAACAAACAAACAAACAAAAACAAACGAAAGATAGCACAATTTCTTCCAACATGTATGTTTTATTTGTTTGGGGTCTTTTTTAAGACCTGAGAGGGTCAAGTTAGAAAAACACTGTTGTGGTTTGAGTTGAACCTCACAGACTCCTACGCCTGCTGTCACCATGTATTTACAAGACCTGTTGGACATCTGCAAAGGCAGAAGAAGATTCAAGGACATGAAATGGTGAAATGGATGAATGAGTAGATAGAGAGACTTGGCTTAGAAATCACCTTGGCAAGCATAGTCCATTTGTGTCAGTGCATGAAAGGTAAGCCCAAGAACAAATGCTGAATAAGTATCTTACCATAACCGTGCAAAATATCTGATAGGGAGAAGACTTAGGATGCCACCCTGACCAAGACAGCTTTAATGCTGTGAGCACAGAAACTAAGTGCCTGATTTACCCTGGGAGCACTAAGCAAAATTTTCAACAATTAGAGAGATACCACAAATTCTTCAAGTATACAGGAATGGTGTCACAAAATAGTTTGAACACTGCGTGTGTAATATAGAACATCATCAAAAACATTAATCTCTAATAGCTTCACTATTCTATGTGGTTTCAAATTTGCTGCACATTGTGCTCCCTGACAAACTAGTTTTCCAATACTACAAATCGTGGCTGGATACAGTTTACCTAGTCAATAATTGCGTAGGCCATTCTTCCAAAGTAAACAACACATTCTTTAATCACAAAATGCAAACTGAATTTTTACATTACAAGCATAGGGATAGAAAAGCAGACAACTCAAATACTTTCCCATTTGGGACTACCTTCAGTTTCTCTTCTTAACAGATGTTTATTTAGCATACCAGCTATTCTATAAATGTTTTAAATGTGTGTGTTTTGTTTTTTAAGCCTCACAGAAAAACAAACCCCACAAAACCTGTGCCAGCACCTTAGCTCATAAAAGTGAAAACAGCTGTGCTGAATCAATGACCTCCTCCTGAAGCTGTATCTGTCTTAGCAATCAGGCTTACAATCCATAACATTGTCCATGTGAGGCAAGGAAACATAATGAGAATCAACGGTAAAAGATAATTTTCCACCAGTGTAAAAACTGGCAAAAGAAGTCTTCTGTTCCAGATCTCTGAACAGAATGGCATTCTAGCTCCTCAAAGCCATGAACTTTTCTGCTATGATTAAGCTGCTTACATGCATTTGAGTTGTGCTTGCAAAGGAATACTTTGCTTTTGCAACACTTGTACAGCCAATTTCAGATTAGATAAAAAATACTATTTAAACTGACTATTGTTCTTCATTGTTTTGTGAATCAGATTTCTCTTTCCATATTTTATACATTTCTATGTATACACAAAGAGGAAAGAAAATTATATTAAAGAGGAGGAAAAATATTTATCAGTGACTCTCACTTACCCATCCATGAAAGCCTTCTGGGTGAGTTGCAACACCCAACATAAGGTAAGAAAATTTGACACATGGAATGGGTTATAATCAAGCTCCATTGCCTTCTCCAACACATCTACCCACTCCTTTCAGGACTGCATATTCAACTGCTTTGTTTATTAACAGCTGCTTAAGATCCCCCTGTGTCAGCTTTCAGACCTCTGTGAATCCCATTCTCAAGCAAATATGACCCTTGTTCAGTGATAGAAAAAATCCAGTTTGATAGTGGTTCAGTGGCAGAGAAAATCCATATAATGTCACAGTAACGGGACACAAAGACCTGATCTAGTATAAAAATCATTCTGTCAGTTCAAATTTGTTCCAGACATTTTGATGGAATATCTTTGCACTTGCAAAGCTTTACACCCAAGAGCGTATTGTCTATACTCGCACAGCCAGCCAAAATCAAATCCAGTGTGAACTTTGTATTGCTTACTCTGCTAATTCAACAGGAATGTGACCATGTACCCAAGCTGGCCTACCTTGTAGGTAAACAAATAGTGCACAATTCTGGCACTAAATATCATTTAAGCATGACCAAATAGGCAGCCACTGTCAGGAGAAAAGACAGTACTGGTGAAAAGAATAACAACCATTTATGCCTGTGACAATTCTGATAACCAATCTCAAAATTCCATTACCATGGAAACTTTCATTCTCTGACAATCATCCAGAGTTACTAAATTATGTGTACTGTGTCCTGCAACACCAGGTATGGACTATATTAAAATCAGAAAAGGACAGATATGTCGGATTAGGCAGTTGTGATGGGTTGACCCTGGCTGGACGCCAGGTGCCCACCAAAGCCATTCTACCACTCCCCCATCCTCAGCTGGACAGGGGACAGAAAAATATAACAAAAAGCTTGCGGGTTGAGATAAGGACAGGAGAGATCATTCACCAATTACCGTCACAGGCAAAACAGACTCAGTTTGGGGAAAATTAACTCAATTTATTACAAATCAACCAGAGCAAGGTAATGAGAAATAAAACCAAATCTCAGAACACCTTCCCTCCACCCCTCCCTTCTTCCCGGGCACAACTTCACTCCTGGATTCCCACACCAAGCCCCGCCCAGTGGCATAAGGGGGACGGGGATGGGATTTACGGTCATCACAAGTTATTTTCTGCTGCTTCAATCCTCCTCAGGGGGAGGGCTCATCACACTCTTCCCCTGCTCCAGCGTGGGGTCCCACCCACTGGAGACAGTCCTCCACGAACTCCTCCAACGTGGGCCATTCCCACGGGCTGCAGTTCTTCACAAACTGCTCCAGCGTGGGTCCTTTCCACGGTGTGCAGTCCTTCAGAAGCACACTGCTCCAGCGTGGGTCCCCCACGGGGTCACAAGTCCTGCCAGAAAACCTGCTCCGTGGGCTCCTCTCTCCACAGATCTGCAGGTCCTGCCAGGAGCCTGCTCCAGCGTGGGCTTCCCACAAGGTCACAGCCTCCTTTGGGAACCCACCTGCTCCGGCGTGGGGTCCTCCCCGGGCTGCAGGTGGAGATCTGCTCCACCGTGGACCTCCATGGGCTGCAGGGGGACAGCCTGCCTCACCAGGGTCTTCCTCACGGGCTGCAGGGGAATCTTCACTCTGGCGCCTGAAGCACCTCCTCCTCCTCCTTCTTCACTGACATTGGGGTCTGCAGGGTTGTTTCTCTTACATGTTCTCACTCCCCACTCTGGCGGCTGTTTCTCCCTGTCCCAACTTTTTTTTCCTTCTTAAAAATGTTGTCACAGAGGCGTTATCACTATCACTGATTGGCTCGGCCTTGGCTGACGGCGGGTCCGTCTTAGAGCCGGCTGGTGTGGGCTCGCTCTCTCTCGAACACAGGGGAAGCTTCCAGCAGCTTCTTACAGAAGCCACCCCTGTAACCCCCCCCCGCTACCAAAACCTTGGCACACAAAACCAATACAGCAATCCATTAGGCAAGTCCATGACTTGCATATTGCTCACTATGGGCATTATAATGACTACAAGGGCACTATCTTGTCTTCATAATAGCTTTTAAAACAAAATTATACCGCTCCTGTAAGTATTTATACAACCTTTCAAAAGTGTAGCGGAACTGCTCCTTCACTGATAACTTTAGGTTCACAAAGAGGACATAAATTTTAACTCAGCACATACACAAACAGGTATCTCCCTCCAATGAACCTGTATAGAAGAGTTCTTTCATAGTACCAGCTCTACATATATATATATGTAAAAAAAAAAAGGTAAAGAAAAAAGTACCTCAAACCCACAAACCAAGAAGGACTTCCAGCAAAACTTGTTATTCTTTTCAATGCATTAGATGGTGTTTAACCTGGCATCATACCAGCAAAAAAAACCCCAAGATTCCAAAACCTAGCAAAATCAGGGCAAATACATACCTCTGCTGCACTTTTAACCAATGCCATTAGTAAACAAAAGTCTTTTCTCTATTTCTGTTGAAGATACATACAAAAAAATAGCACTAAATAAGAGAGGAACCTTATCTGTAAGTCATTCATTTTAACTCTCTAAAAGGAAGGTGTGTTACCTGATCTCAATGTTGCAAGCTTTTGGGGACATAATATTTTCATGAAAGCCATTCGAAACCTCATATGACAGAGAGGGTAGAGAAAAGGATTCAGGGAGGAATTGAGCCACAAAAGCCAAAAGGTTATTTCATACAGGGAGTTATGGACACAGGTTCCTTGGCAGGCCCCACGAATAATCATTAGCAAAGTGTATGGGGCCCAGCAAATGGCAAAGGCACATACAATTATGGCAAGCGACTTAGCAATTTTCTTGTCCCGCTGCAGTTTTGACCCAGTCCTTGAGCGGAAAGAAACAGAGAAGTCCTTTTTGAGAGCCGTGGGATTTGTTTGTGTTGGAGATGGACAGTTACCCATCACTGCTGATCTCCATGACCTTGCTAATGATGAAACACTGTCCTCTGCTTCCGATGGAGGAGAAGATGCTCCTGGCCTTGGCAAGAAGCAAAATCTCCAGGACAGGCTGCTGCTCCTTGGAGGCTCGCAGTCCTGCGTGCTGCCGTGCCGCTGGCGCCTCTGGATGTTGTGGAAGATGTGCATGTTGAAGTAGGCCACCGAGAGCAGCGGCACGAAGAACTCCAGGGTGGACGCGCACAGGAGGAAGTACCAGTTGTCAAAGAACTCGGCGTAGCACTGATCCGCCGCTACCACACTGTGTCCAGCCACATGCTCCCAAAAGAGGATTGCTGGGCAGTAGAGGAGGAAGGCAAAGACCCAGATGGCCACCATCTTGACAACAGGGTTGGACGTTATTCCCTGCTGGGCTCTGTAAGATACCTGCGAGGGAAAAGGACATGTCACATATTCAGGCAACATTTTGGAACAACTATCTCAAAAAACATAAGCAAGCAAGTCAAATACTGCATTTGTTCTGTAATTCCCCAGACATGTAGAAAATCTTCACTTATGTAAGGTCCTGAAAAACTCTGTTAGTGTTGCTCATCAAATACTGTAGCTCTGTGATTGATTTGAATACTTGGGATTGGAGAGGACTAGAAATTATGATTGCTAAACTCCCGTTTGTCTTCCAGGTGTGAAAGGACATGGCTTGTTTTCATCACCACCACAGTAAGGTAGCAATAAGGAATCAGTTTATGTTTCATTAAATGCCCAGGCTCAGAGGAGAGTAAAAGCAGCTGTGGGACTTTCTTCCTGCAGAGGCAAAAGTAGAAGCCTTCTGTATTAGCCAGATTGCCATGTGAGACTACAAACTCTAGACAATGTAATTTTTAATAGTGTTTCCTCTTGCCATAGCAGAAAAATCTATCCCACACATTTACATCCCTTACTTTATTGAAACATTCTCTTTTAACATTCACTTTACTTTGTAAACACGTCATTGCATTATTGCAAATCTTTATTTTTATGCCTACCCAGACTGCGTTAATTTATTTTACTCTCTAGCCATAAATATGTATCTTTGAAAAAAATATTAAGAATTAAAATCATGTCATCCAAAGTTAGGAAATATAAGACTTAAAACCGCCCTTGTAATAGCCCAGCCAGTATGCACAATACATACTTCTAGTTCTTGGTCCCCCGCTTCTTTCAGAGCATAAGATAATCAGTTAATGAGAAGCTGGACAACTTTATTTCCTCCACACTGTTCAACATTTTTCATCCCAGGCTTTCCTCAGACCCAGAGCTACTACCTTCCTCATTAGCTTCCTGTGCTTTTCATTAGGGTAGCACATGCATGCTATACAAATGTTAATGAATGGTATCTTCACAGCCACATACGATATAAGGGGCATTGTCCCTATTTTACCAGTGAGTAACTAAGCAGTAGTGCAGTATTACACATATTATTTTAGATCCTGTTTCAAACACCTGTAGCCTGAAGATTCAGCCTCCTCTACATCTTAAAGCATCATATAGTCTCAGAGCACAGCTCCAGTTCTGCAGTAATTAATTTGCAGCCCTTTGCAAGACCACAAGCGTTCAGTAAGCAGAAAACAGGAAGCTCAGCACAGCTTCACAGTTAAGTCTGAAATGACTGGCCCCCGGCCGCAAGGTAGGTTTGCAGCAGGGGCGGAGGTGGATCCCAAGTCAAAGAGGAAGCATGGTATCTTTTCTTTGGATAACTGCCCTGTGTTACGCACTCATGGACTCACTCCATCCTAATTACCTAAAGGAGAAAACCAGAATGTGATCATGTAGATGAAGACCATCAACGGTGCATGAGAACACAGAGCTCGGTTGGGTTGCAGAGGCCTTTTTAATTTACATTTCTCACATTCTGAGCTCTGCAACTTCATTAATACTTTTCAATATTACTATTTCTTAAATGCAGGGATTTTCATACTTTATTGTTCAGCTTAAAAAAAAAAAAAAAGCAGCAACAACCAACCCTAAAACCACAACACAGGGGAAGAAGAGAAAGAGATTAGGTATTGTCTCAGCACTTCCCAAATGAGAACCTCCCAATCTAACAGAGCCTATGTCACTTGAACTAGCAGACTCATTAAAATTAAAGGATGTTGGTCATCTTCCATCTGGACCAAACACCATGCAGAGCTTAGAAATGGTGAATGATAATATTTACCACTGGATTCCTCAGATATCTGCTGAAGCAGAAGAATGATAAACTCAAGAAACACCTCTTACCTCTCTGCATATTTTGATTCGTTCTTTGCACTTCAGGGGACTAGTTTCCACCCAACTGCTTGTTGGCAGCACATGTCAATCACCCCCTGTGGTAACGCAGATCGTCATCTGATCTTCAGTCAGTCTGTGCCACATATCTCTCCATACCCTCTTGGCCTTTTAAAATTCATCCCAAGCGTAAGCACATCCTCAACTCAACTTAGTTTTCATTACTACTCTTCTAATGACCAAAGCCCAATTTCTCCACACCTCTGCTGCCCCTTTCCTACCTTGACCTTCCCACCTCCTCTGTGGTGTAATTAAATAATTTCTGATCCAGATGGCAGGAGGGAAACATTGAAATCATAGGCGAGGCATTGTCCTATCTCTAAGTCCCAATGCAACATTGAAGCATCAATGTTTCTCCAGAAAGAAGTTTTATAGAAATCTCAATATATATAAAGCAATAATTAGAAGTGTTCTTCTTACAGCTTTTGTAACTGACAGGAAACGGTCGTAGCTGATAAGGACGATGTTAAACACTGAAGCTGTGCACAGGAGATAGTCCATAACTAGCCAGATCTTGCACAGGCCTCTTCCCAAGTGCCACGTCCCTGTCAGGGCATAAGGGATGTACAAAGGCATACAGAACGCACCTATGGAAATAAACCAAATACACACATCAGTCAGCACTGCAGGCAGTGCTCGTGAAAGCACAGAAACATTTCTGCAGTATCTGATAAAAGCACGATACTGACTAGAATTGCCATGTGCAAGTCTTTGTATTCTCATGCAATCAATGAACACTTTACTACAAACTAGGCACCCGTAACATTCTTATAATACCTTACTGAAAGGTGTATCGCATTTATTGTGTATCATTATTACTTCTCCTGTTTACGTCACCTACTAAAGGAAGGAACAGCTGATTTTTTTACCTGGTAAACACTATTCTGTATTAACTACTGAAATTAAAACAAACAAATAAACAAAAAAACTCACCCCCTCCCCCCATGTAATTTACTAACTCTTTTCTACAATAAATTACCTAATTGCCATGCTTGTAACCTCTTAGAAGCATGATATGGTGTCCAAAAGTGCTCCAGAAAAAAACTTCTGTAGAAATACAATATGAATTTCAGGCTAACCTTTAAAACTGTATGATCAAAAGGCTGACAAAAACTGCACAGTTAATTAAGTACACCCAGTCTAAAATTTCTTCTAATCATAATTCTTGATTATAACCACTTTTCAGTAATGAGCTGATAGGGTATTATCTGTGGGAACACACCAAACAGTGGGAACATACATGAGTGACCCACACCCATGGCTATCTAAATTTAGGCTGTTAAATCCAAATGTTGTGAAAATGCCAACATGAGCTCATTTTAATGAATTTCTAGGTGGTCACAGTACACACACTGTCAAACAATGCAGCCTTGAAAGTCTGAAGAGCTAACGATGTAGTTTGCTGTGATGCAGAAACACAGTGAACAGCATCAACACTTTAATGAAATGGAATTACTACATCTACACAGCAACTAACACTTGCTCTTTCAAGCAAAAGGTTACATTACAGATTTTAACATTCACAGGAAGGCAAAAAAGGGTATTATTTCAACTTTAGATTTACTTTGTAATAGCATATACTCCTGTATCAGGTACTGAAGGGTATCTTGAGAGTTTCCATTTCCCTAAAAATCTTACAGTTCCTGTTATTCTCCCTCTACTAAGAATCAAGAGATGACTTCAAATCCAGCTATAGGTCCAGAAGCATAGAGATAAAGCAAAAGCTGTTGAAGGTCAAAATCAGATAGATTAAAAATATAAAAAGAATATATATAGCTCTGCAAGCATGAAAGTGTGTGGTTTTAGCAAAGGGCTCTACAAGCATGAAAGTGTGTGGTTTTAGCAACAAGGATCAAGCAGAAATTAAGGATAACACAGGTATACCCTGAACCTAAATTAAGTAGCTACAGAAATACAGGTCAGTATGCAAAGCTTTTAACCAAATTTAGAATGAAAAACTAGATATTCAAGTAAACATAATATCACAAACCAAAAATTTATGGAAGTTAGGTAATGCCAAGTAAGCTCTACTTCCTTCTTTGATAGAGGACATTATTTACTCATACTTCTCAGCTAGATTATGGTATTTATTTAATATGGTGCTAGATTGTGAGCCAGATGACAGACCACTCTGTCCATTGGTTTTCTGTTCACTGCTGTGGTTTTTTCCTGTGTACCATAGCTGGACAGCAGGCAGCAAGATCTCTGCAGCACAGCAAGGCCGTTATAAGATGGAAGAAGACATCAAGTGTATGGGGGATGGGATCAAAAGACTATACAAGGAGATCTGGACATCATGAGGACCAGACTATTAGAAGCCATGCCCCTAACAGAACTTCTGACACTGGCAATGAATTTGAAGAAGAGTTTCTTCTGTTCTTTCAGTACCCTTTTTAAATGAGTAGGTTAAAAAAGTAGAATACAAACAGTTTAAAAATATTTTCTTGTGATGTGACAAGTCAGAATATAGATTTCATGAAATAGTCATAGTTGTTTAAAACCATCCTTCTACATACTCAATAATTTAACCAAGACTTTTACCAGAGACACTCAACACTTCACAGAATATTGCAATACATCAATCTGCAATAGCACATCACACTAGCATTTTAATTGTACTTTTTCTCTCAGTACAAGTTTCAAAATAAAATATGTCGCTATGTATAAATATATGTATAAGATCGAGCTCTGTAAAAACCGTTTGATTTGTTATTTTTATTTACCTATACAAACACATATTTCTAAGGTATGATTCTAGATAGAGCATGTACAGCAAAATGTTTCAAAATACTATTCATCACTATTTAGTTGCAAACTTCAGGTGATTATCTGTATTGTGTGAGAATAGATTGAAATAGAAGGTATCAATCATGTATGCAAGATCTGCCAGATAATATATGCTGTATTTGATTTGACTATCTAGATTTTAGTCAAGACTCTTCACAAACTCCAATTCTTTGTTATTCCACATAGATTCATGGACAGTGGTATTTTTTCCTGAAGCAATAACATTAAACATTACCTGTTTACCTTTCAACAGATCCATTTATTTCTGAAAAATAATAGGCTGCTAAAACACTTCACGCAGCTTCTACCATTCCTTACCCTTCCCCTAGACACACAGCTGGGAAAGAGTTCTCTTAGAAGAAAACCACCCAGAAAATAAACCCCCTTGCTTCTCCTAAGATTCCTAGGAAACAAATAGTACATGCCTCCACAGTTGTGACTTACCCACTGCAAAGTCAGAAATAGCGAGATTGAGAAAGAAATAGTTACTCCGATGCCTGAGGTTTCTGTCCATGATGAAAGCAAGGATCACCAGGATGTTTCCAAGGATGGTGACCAGAGCTAGCAACACCATGAGGAAAGCCAGCAGCACCAGCACACCCAGTGAAAACTCGGAGCTCGGTGACCGTGTGGACAAAGTCTCATTACCAGTTCCAGCCGTATGCGGAGTTTCGGCAGTGCTGTTGTGCATGTTGTGTATCCAGGTCAGTTCAGTCTGGGAAGAAAGTTGCATCTGCAAGAGTTATCCACAAGGTTGATATTCATAAGGAGTATAAACAGGATGGGCCAAAAATCCAATAAACATAAAAAAAAATTGACTCAGGCAGGGAAAAAATTAAAAGGTTTTGATGCTAGATAAATCTAGTTTTCCTAAGATTTTTTAAACTATGTATCTCTCTGGAAGAGTTACCAGTAAGAAATATGCAGGTTTTCCAAGTTTATATTTTAAAATGCAAGTTCGTCTTTATGCAACCTGATCCTTATCTGTGGAGGTCAGGAGGGCTGATTTGAGATTCTCTCTTGCTTTCCTCCCTCCCTCCCCTCCTCCTTCCTCCCTCCCTCATTCCCACCCTTACAGAATATTTTGCTTGCTAGCATTATGGACAACAACTTTTTCTGGAATTTTTTTCTTAATCTTGAGTACATATCCTTATGAGAATTTTAACTACTTTCTAATTTTATCCTTATTTATCTAGTGTCATAGTATTTCAGCAAGTCTGTGGTCTCTATTGTGTTCTATTTTTTTGGTCAGCTTCATTGTTGCTGTTGTTGTTTCTCTTTCTGTGGACCCTAGGGCTGAAAACTGATATGCTGTAAATAAGCATATATACAATTACTTACCAGAACAGTCAGCCAGCAGTGGTCCAACCCTCAGAGATCAGTTGCAAAACTCCCACTGAAATCAGTTTCAAAACTCTTAACGGCAGCCCCAGTGACACAGCATCAGCTGCTGCCATCCCAGAGTCAAGGAATGAAATACTGACTCCCTGAACGTAAATGAGAGCTTGGCAATTAACTTTAATAGGACAAGGCTTTTCTTTCCACGCTGGTGGGAGAAATCATATGTCTTCCACAAGTGCTTATATTTTGTATGAGTAATGAAGCCACTTGCAGAGAGCTGTGAGTATTCTACAGTTGTAAAAATTCAATCATTTTTATTATGGGTTCTAAAAACACTTTGGTGTCTAATTTTAGATACTTAAATTTGAAAAATGTTGGCCATCATCTCTGTGCTTCTGTTGTGGGAACAAATTCATTAGCATTTGCCAAGTGCTTTTACTAAATATTTGAATGGCAGCAGTACAAAAAATGCAAAACTTTATTATCCATACAAATATCTTCACAGCATGCATGTACATTATTTCTTTAAGCTTTATTTCATTTCTAGGTAATGTTGAAAATGTAGAGAATACACTTTGGCGATGACTACTAGGTAATACCACTAGCCTTTCTTCTGCTAGCAATACTGAAGCCGATCTACATAAGTTTTTGAGGTCCAAGCGAGTATGTGTTTGAAAAGAAAATAAAGTGGTGAACAAATGTGAGGTCAAATTAAGGGCTCGGACAAGTCTGTATTCTGTCTGTCTCAACTGCCTGTAGGCTAAGGAAGAGTGTGAGAACATGGCAAAATACACTGCTGGTGTGGTCCCCATGACTCCAGTGATTTGTGGCTCAAGGTGCCAATATGGTACCAGAAGTGACATTTGATCATTTTATTTTCACTTCATCTTATAAACAGTCACCTTCTTACCCCAATAATTTCTGCTTCTGCATTTTATTGATAATAAAAGACATCACAGGGCTCCTAGAGACCTCCAAGGAGGCTAACAGTGCTTCTGTGATTGCTTCCCTGCATCCAAATCCAGAGAACAGCAGGAAAATTGCCATGGATACTGCCAAATCATGGATCCTATATAAACTGTTACTATGTCCTAATTATACTTTTTCTTTCCTCATACCTAGCGCAACCAGTGCTTTTTGACTGGTCTCACCTTATCTCGGGAGAAACAGCTCATTCCTGTGCATTCAAAGTGACAATCCCTTGGTAAGAAGCACTGAACCTAGGGCAGCTCACACGCACCCAATATACCTGCTGCAAACCTTTGTCAGTGTGTGCTTAGAAACTGCACTGAGTCACATATCCTAGAGGAAAGTACCTAAAAGTTTTTCATCTTTTAGACATGGGGCTGCTTGCCCTTAGTCAGGAATGGGTCCTGGAATGGGTTTCCCCATCCCAGTAACACTCCCCCCTTTTCAACTGCAGAAGAGAGAGGAAGACCCAAGCTCTTCAGTATTCTTTTTTACTGGAACCTTTGGATATAATTTGTTGCCTAGCTTGTCCCTGAATGGCCAGAAATGCCAGCTTAAGCTGGCAGGCTTTCTACAAGCTGGCATCTATGATGAATCAATGCACAGCCACCAGACTCAGAAGAAAACAATTTGTTACAATCTCCTGAAAGCCCCATGAGGACTAAAGGCTGCAAATATCTTATAAAAGCAGAAAAATCATAGATCCAAACTGTGATCCGAAAGCATATAATTTTGTAAAAAGCACACAAACAGACAAGCCATGAGGCTGAAAGCCACTGTTTGTAGCAATTGCAGTTAAAACCGGATCCTCGTAACAGCAAAGTCCTTACTCAAGTTTTATGCATTTTTTTCTTCAGTGAGAATCTATGCTAAAATAATTAAAGCTACAGTGGCAGTTAAGTTATTGATGTAATTTGCAACTACTGTGCCTTAGAATGGTGCAATTACAGCTCTTTGCAAGAGTGAGTATATGTTTTGGACTCTTTTCTTCTCTCTCAAGCTGCTTTACAAAGCATAAATAGAAAGGTTCTCATTGTATGTTAAACCAAAATCTTCGGTGCTGAGGACATAACAGCTTCCAAGATACAACCACCACATCCTCACTTTTGTAGCATGCAACAAATTATTATAGTTTTTCTACACCTATATGTAACAGCTGTGCTATATCTTGTTAAGGTAAAACACAGACAAGAATCTAAACAATTAAGCTAAGAAATATGGTATCACTTTGAATTCCCTGCCATTCTTTTTATTTATTGCTGCAAGTATTAAGACATCAGTTTAACTGAAATAAAGTTTAGCAGTCATAGAGTCCCCTGGGAACCTGGAAATTGTGGGCTCCACTTCTGGTCTTTGTATCTTTTCAGTCTGTTACTTGATCTCTGCTTCAGTTTCCTCAGCTCTAAGAGAAAGGTAATACTTAGTGAGCTTCCCAAAGTCTGAGGGAAATTCTTCATTAACTAATAACATATGTCAGTGGAAGAGACTGAAAGATACACTCTCCAAAGTACCTTTAGTCTGTTAGTTAAGATAATTCATTTGGGAAGCAAGGAAGCCAGATTTCACAGCCTCCAAAATCAGGATTTATCCTAGCTGAGTACCCTACCTATATACTCTTCAGTCTCAAGAGGAGACTCAGCAGCTTCACTGTTTTTCATGGGAAACAGCTGACCTTGCCAAATGACTTAAATCCTAGGGTGCTTTCTAGGAATATATACCTACCTAATTCCTTTCCATCTTCCTCCCTTGATATTTCTTCTTGGAGTTAACTTAGGTCTAATTTGGCTTCTCTGAATCTTAGATATTAACTCTTCCACACCATGCTTGGAAAGCCTGTGTGCAGCAGGGTACCTAAAAATATGGATGCTACACTGGTGTGCCTTGTGAATGTACCTCCAATACCACAGACCTGTTTTGCACAAGTTATGATGCCGTGTAACTAATCTGTTCACATCCAGAAGATAATCTACACCAGTCAGCAAGTTTTTTCAAAACATCAGCAGTGTAAGTGAAGTTTAATAGAAGATCCACTATATACACTTTTAGCAGAATTTTTTTGTGTGGTTGTAACTATGGTTAAACCAGTCTAGAACACTTGTCTAGCTAGAAAAATGTCTGAAGTAGATAATAAACTGCTGATTTTCTACCGGCATCAGGTATATGAACTGTTCAATGATAACCCTATAAAAAGATATGGAATTTTTATTTAAATAGACATGTTAGACAATAAATGCATAGCACAGATTAATACACCTGAAGGATCCAGAAGTAAATGTTCCAGCTTTCTCTTCCAGTCCTTCTTCCCTAGGCATTAAACAAGAACCCACACTAAACAGTAAAAGCACCTCCCTGAATTACCTGCTTATTAAAGTGTTCAGACTTTGCAATATCAAGAAATTACAAACAGTACAGAATTGCTATGCTGCAATTAGAGAGACAATTCTATTCACTTTTAAAAGTTAAGGGAAGTAGATTTTAAAAACAAGTGACCTTTCTATATTTGAGCATGGAAGATTTCCAGATACATTCTTCAGGAAGGAAATCTTAAAGGCGTAGGAGCAGGTCGTCCCCATGTGCCAGAAGACAAGCCAGCAGGGAAGAAGACCAGACTGGCTGAACAGAGAGTTTTGGCTGGAACTCAGGAAAAAAAAAGAGAGTTTATGACCTTTGGAAGAAGGGGCAGGCAACTTGGGAGGACTACAAGGATGTCATGAGGTTATGCAGGGCGAAAATTAGAAGGGCCAAAGCCCAGCTAGAACTTAACATGGCTACTGCCATAAAAGACAATAAATATATTTCTATAAATACATTGGCAACAAAAGGACAGGTAAAAAGAATCTCCATACTTTATTTCATGTGGCAGGAAACATAGTGACAAAGGATGAGGAAAAGGCTGAGGTACTCAATGCCTTCTTTGCCTCAGTCTTTAATAGTAAGACCAGTTGTTTTCAGGGTACCCAGCCACCTGAGCTGGAAGACAGGGATGGGGAGCAGAAGGAAGTCCCCATAATCCCAGGGGAAATGGTTAGTGACCTGCTACACCACTTAGACACACAAATCTATGGGACTGGATGGGATCCACCCAAGGGTACTGAGGCAGCTGGCTGAAGTGCTCACCAAGCCACTTTCAATAATTTATCAACAGTCCTGGCTAACCAGGGAGGTCCCAGTTGGCTGGAGATTAGCAAATGTGACGCCCATCAACAAGAAGGGCCAGAAGGAGGATCTGGGGAACTACAGGCCCATCAATCTGACCTCGGTGCCAGAGAAGGTTATGGAGTAGATCATCGTGAGTGCCATCACACGGCATGTACAGGACAACCAGGTGATCAGGCCAACCCCGTCGGCCTGGGTTTGTGAAAGGCAGGTCCTGCTTGACTAACCTGATCTCCTTCTATGACAAGGTGACCTGCTTAGCGAATGAGGGAAAGGCTGTGGATGTTGCCTACCTAGACTTTAGTAAAGCCTTTGACACCATTTCCCACAGCAGTCTCCTGGAGAAAGTGGCTACTCATGGCTTGGGCAGGCCTATTCTTTGCTGGGTAAAAAACTGTCTGGATGGCCACACCCAAAGAGTGGTGGTGAATGGAGTTAAATCCAGTTGGCAGCTGGTCACAAGTGGTGTTCCCCAGGGCTCGGTGTTGGGCCCTGTTCTGTTTAATATCTTTATCAATGATCTGGACAAGGGGATCAAGTGCACCCTCAGTAAGGTTGCAGATGACATCAAGTTGGGCCGGAGTGTTGATCTGCTTGATGGTAGGAAGGCTTTACAGAGGATTCTAGACAAGCTGGATCCATGGGCCAATGCCAACTGCATGAGGTTCAAAAAGCTAAGTGCTGAATCCTGCACTTGGGTCACAGCAACCCCACGCAGCGCGACAGGCTTGGGGAAGAGTGGCTGGAAAGCTGCCCAGCAGAGAAAGACCTGGGGGTGCTGGTTGACAGCCAGCTGAATAGGAGCCAGCAGTGTGCCCAGGTGGCCAAGAAGGCCAACGGCATCCCGGCCTGTATCAGAAATAGCGTGGCCAGCAGGAGCAGGGAGGTGATTGTCCCCCTGTACTGGGCACTGGTGAGGCCGCACCTCGAGTCCTGTGTTCAGTTTTGGGCCCCTCACTACAGGAAAGACATTTTGGTGCTGGAGCGTGTCCAGAGAAGGGCAACCAAGTTGGTGAGGGGCCTGGAGCACAAGTCTTATGAGAAGTGGCTGAGGGATCTGGGGCAGTTTAGTCTGGAGAAGAGGTGGCTGAGGGATCTGGGGCAGTTTAGTCTGGAGAAGAGGAGGCTGAGGGGAGACCTTATCGCTCTCTACAACTACCTGAAAGGAGGGTGTAGTGAGGTGGCGGTCGGTCTCTTTTCCCAAGTAACAAGTGATAGGACAAGAGGAAATGGCCTCAAGTTGCGCCAGGTGACGTTTAGATTGAATATTAGGAAAAATTTATTCACCTAGAGGGTTGTCAAGCATTGGAACAGGCTGCCCAGGGAAGTGGTTGAGTCACCATCCCTGTAGGTATTTAAAAGACGTGTAGATGTCATACTTAGGGACGTGGTTTAATGGTGGAGTTGGCAGTGTTAGGTTAACAGTTGGACTTGATGAACTTAAAGGTCTTTTCCAACCTAAACTATTCTATGATTCTACATGGTAGGACATTTAGATGAAATGTTCTGTCTCATCACCACTTCCTGAAGAGAAGCTTGTAAGAATGACAGGAGCTCTTTTCCATTGCTCAACTGTCCTGAATTGATTAAGGCTCTTCTATCTGAAGTCTCTGTTATACAGAGAAACCACCCGGTAGTTCTTTAGAAGGTACTTTGCTAACAAAATACCCCAATCAGAGACCAGATACAAACTCCAGCTCTTGGTCCATTCACTTAAGTTTGAGCAACAAAGAAGAATAAATCATTCTGAAACTACCTTGTAGGAGACTGAAGTCCTATAATGGCTAATTCAGTTTCAGCCGTACTCCTGATTCATTTCCAGAAGAGCAAAGCAAAAACAGTAAAAGAGAGAGATAAGACAATGGAGTGGCAAAACCATCTAAATAGAAGTCACAACCCCCCTTTTTCTGCTAGTTTTTGATTCTTCACAGACACGTTTTTGACAGGCAACTGTACTGTATGTATGAATTAATGCTATAATCCTTTTCTTCTTACTTTTTTTCCAGGTAATGAAATTTGTAACTCTTCCACAAGTAGGGGATATGCATACAGCTTATATTGTCTTAAACAAATTTACAATATTTGATAACAAAAACTGTTAAAACTGCTGCTTCAGTTTAATATGATATATTCTGTTAGGACATTATTTTTAAAGTTAGTGTTGTTCCAAGCCATTTTTGTTATCTTTTCCCTTGCTGGATCCCACTTGCTAGTTCACATACACATAATTCGACGCAATCTGATTTCTCGTGACATTGCATCACCTGGTTCTGGAGTGACTAAATTTGGTGTTCCATTCTGATTTAGCTGATTTTCAATACATTTCTCTAGATCCTTGTTTTTAAATTTTTAACTTGCAGGAAAATACTAAACTGTCACTGTTTACATTGATAAATAAGATTATTACATTGTTTAGCAATAGGAGCTTAGGATATGGGTAAATATAATAATGCACTTAACAGGAGTACGGTGATTGTGTCCCCAGCTTACTCAAAAGCAAAGGCTGATCCCACCCTTGTTATCACCTGTTAGGGGAGGAAGCTGTGCCAAATCTAAAGCAGATCTCCTGTCAGCACACTTCAGATAACAGAGTGCAAAAATTCATTCCTTTACCACCCTCAGGGGTAATTTTGCTGATTCTGCTTAACTTCATTTCACCACAGAAACCTGCAAAGATGGTGACATATACCTAACAGAAAAGGCAAATCTTTCTCTTTTCTGCATAGACACATACTGAAGGCTACAATTTCTCTCTTAATGTCTGTAAATGTTACCCCAAAATAAAAATGATGACTTATCTCAGCAATAAAAACCAAATGGTCATTAGTTATCAAAATGACAGGATTATTATGATTACAAGTAGTTGTTTATTTTGTTCTCTTCACATTTTTTAATTAATAAAGGAATAGCAATCTAAAATTACTATAGTTCAGAGACAAAAGATGTCAGTACTTCCAGTCCATTGCACAGCATTACACTGGCTTCAGAATAACATACTTCACAAGCACATACTTCATCAGAGATACCAGTCTATCCAAGGTTAGACTACAGGAACCTGCAACTTCAACAAATGTTATGAAGTAGAATTTCTTTTTTTTTTTTTTTTCCTTTTTTTTAAAGATATCTGCATATTTTTTTGGAGCAATGGCTTATGGCCTCAGAGCACAAGTGACTTAGGAAGCAAGACAGCTGCTTGTAAGAGTAGGCTGACTTGTTTCCTCTCTCAGGTTCTGGGGGACCTCTGTTCTTCACTAAGAGAAACAAAATATTTATGGCATAGCCCAGTTTCTAAAGAATTTAGGTTCTTGATTTCTTTGTTAACAAGCCAAATACATTAAAGGCAATGATGAAAATGCAAGGATCAAAATATATTCCGTCTGTCTGCTGCTGCTCTGCTCTACATGTGGAATAGGTTACTTGTGTCCTTTGATTACAAGTCCCAGTGTGAAAACACTCTAAACCTCTCAAGGGCTTCAACTGCTGCATCAGTGCTAAATTTTTGATTGTGACATGTAACGACTGCTGCTACTCTATCATTTTCTGAATTACAAAGCAGAAACAATTGTATTCAGTTAAGTGATGGGATACGGCCTCCTTGAAGCATAGCTAATAGTCAAAGAGCAAGAATCACAGGTTCTTTACGTCATGAGGTATGCCGAGGCATCACTCTCAAGGGAAAGGACAAAATCCTGCATTGCAAAACTCTTCTGGAAAGCCACATGAAAACTTGTTCGTAGAATAAAGGAAGTTTAAACTTAGCAAATGCTTACAAACAAAAATAGGAAAAGAATACAACTTCTCTAACCAAAAGTGTCCACAAGACAGCTAGCCAGCACTTCATGTTCTCTCTGGAAGAAACAGCATGAAAATACAAACATATTTCCACTTTGATGGTCTGTTTCTAGCCATTTTAAGGGATGCGGGGATTCGTTTTGCTCACTGGTTGGATGACCTATATGGTCTATTTCATTTAGACAGCATGTAGTTATCAACAACTTTTTTCTTCCGTTTTGGGGTTTTGTTTTTTGCTAACAGACCACACTGAAACATGAGGTTCTTGGGGACAAGGATCAGTTGGGATTACTGGGGAAAACAGTAATAATAATAATAATAATAATAATAAAACAGACACCTAGCTTTCACATACCTCAGACTGAACACCCAAAAGTTCAGGCCTTCAGAATCACTTGCTGATTCTGAGCATTCAAAACTTAAAGGATGCTCTTTGGAAAAAAAACATGCATTACCATCAATGGAATTGCATCTTGGGCAGCTGCAGCGTAACTTCTCACGATTCACCTGCTTCCCATATTAATTGCCACATTTTCAAACTTTCATAAAAGCAACAAATCTTTGGAATACTTAAGTCAATAAGGTATTGGAAGTGAATGACAAAATTTTTGTTTTAAAAGAGTCTCTCCATAAGACAGACAAACTACGAACAAGAAATACTTGTGTGACCCAAAAAGAGCAAGACCACTACATACTGTAATATATGGTTCTCCTTTCCTGAGACGAATGCCATTTTATTGTCACAAGACAGATGATAAAAGGCTGAACCCAAGAACTTTACTATGCAGACAAGGTAATGTAACTGCATAAAATTGTTTCAATAAATCAATTGCAGGACCTCTCTGCCAGAGAATCAGCAGTAATTTTTTTTTTTTAAATCATATTTTTCAGTGGTACTTTTCAAGTTACTGAAATTGTTAAGGAGTATCTCTGTTGCTGTATCACACTCTGGAGTAGTTACTTTGATTAGATGAAGTTTGCCTTGGGAAAGGTTTTCTGGGGTACCCATGCTGGATAACTATAATGAACAGTTCAGTGTGTAAGAACATATTGGCAGAAAGATGTATACCGAACTGGAGGTCAAATAAGCTAGTCTTACAAATACACCTTTAAACTATGTAAGTGCCACTAGAGAAATGTCATTAAAAACAGTCACAGCCCTGACATTACCATATGAGCAAACTACATAAGGTATACCTGACCTAAGAAAGCACCTGTGAGTCAGCTAGTAATTAATGGATCACAAAGTTTAGAAATTAACTTGAGAAAAAAAGAAAAAATTCCCAAAATCATTAAAGTCCATCCTCCCCAAGTGGAAGATATCAAAGGAATCTTAAAAAAGGAAATTTAAATCCCATCTAAATAGCAATATGACAATTAACTGACAAAAGGTCCTGTTAATTTTTATGCAATGCATTAGAGAAGTCTGGAAGCTATTAATAGTAGAAAATTCAAGTGTTTCTGATCATATCATTAACACTTGTTTTTTTCTCCACTCTACATCAATGGAAGTCACTTCAGAACAGTTACTAATATTCACTAGTAGCTCTAACAGCCCAATTTCAAAATCCCTATATTCTTTGTTGAAATCACTGGTTCCCTTAGCTATAAACCACTTAATCCTCAGCTTTTCAACAGGCTCCTAGAGTCCCAACAGTCACAGAACAATCCTCAAAGACATTTTGAAGTAATCTCTTCACATTTCTTAGTTTATTGCCCATGCCCAGTCTTTCTTATGTCACCAACCAGACATCAACTAGCATGAACAACTGCATAGCCAGGACCAGGCCCTCCAAGGCCATATAGCACTAGGCCACATGCTTTCCTTTTAGGTATAGAAAATCTAAAACTTCATAAATGACTTGGTCTATGAACCAGGTCTCACCCTCAATACAACAAACTAGGGAATTCAATTCCTAATATAAGACAGACGTTTTGAGTTCAAACCCAGAAATGGAGAAGCTAAGTAATCGTGCTGGTTTTGGCTGGGACAGAGTTAATCTTCTTCACAGTAACTAGTATGGGGCTGTTCTGGATTTGTTCTGGAAACAGTGTTAATAATTCAGGGATGTTTTCATTACTGCTGAGCACAGCGTCAAGGCCTTTTCTGCTTCTCACCCCACCCCACCAGCAAGGGGGCTGGGGATGCACAAGAAGTTGGGAGGGGACACAGCTGGGACAGCTGACCCCAACTGACTAAAGGGATATTCCAGACCGTATGACGTCATGCTCAGCAATAAAAAGCTGGGGAAAGAAGGAAGGGGGGGGAATATTTAGAGTGATGGCATTTGTCTTCCTAAGTCACCATTACATGTGATGGAGCCCTGCTTTCCTGGAGATGGCTGAACACCTGCCTGCCGAGGGAAAGCGGTGAATGAATTCCTAGTTTGGCTTTGCTTGTGCGCACGGCTTTTGCTTTACCTATTAAACTGTCTTTATCTCAACCCACGAGTTTTCTCACTTTTGCCCTCCTGATCCTCTCCCCCATCCCACTGTGAGGGAGGTGAGTGAGCGGCTGCGTAGTGCTTAGTTGCCAGCTGGGGTTAAACCACAACAGTAACCCACATTTTAAATTAGTCAACCATCGTCCAGTGGGAGGCGGTGGAATGGGGAAATGGTTCCAGATGTTGCAATGAGTTGAAACGTGTAAGAATACAGAAAACTTGTGTCTAAGCTCTACTTCAGAACAGCAGAAGAAATCACAGAACAAGATGAAAATGTATATAGCGCTTTACTGAATTCTCTTTTCAATACAAAATGTCTGTTGTATTGGATAAGGCAATAATGTCCATGTTTTCTTTGTATAAATATGTGCAAAATAATCTTTTATAGTTTTTAAAAATAATTCAGTGTTCTGTTCTCTTCCTGTTGTCCTTCCTTATCTTTTTGCTCTTTCCTGCTTGTTTAGATGATTCTTCCTGAAACAAAAAACAAGCATTTCAAAATTTAAACAACATTCTTATATACCGTTAGTATTCTCTCAAGGTCACCCATGGGAATTATTTTTCATATGATCAGTCCTCATAGTTCACTGGGATTTATGAAAGTTTTGAGTTGTGTAGTATTTATTCACTCAGTTTCATTAATTTGTCTGCTCTTCCTAGAACTTCTTTGGAAGCTCTAGGATCAAAGAGTCTTTGCACTGATCCTTTGCATACCATCAGTGCGTCAAAGCAACCAGAGGATGATGCACATAGCATTAGTTTTCTTCTGGCAGTGACAATTTACACAAGTTCACATACAAATGCCTTCATTCTAAGTGGCAGAAACTTACCACTGAAGGTATATAGTTGTATTCCACAAGTATGTTTCTTGCACAATTGTTTATATGTTTAAAACGATCTGGTCCTAAGAGAATACCTCCATACCAGCGGGATACCACAACTAACACATTATGAACGTTCAAAATCTGTTTAAAAAAAAAAAAAGAAAAGGAAGAAAGAAAAGTTATTTTAAAATTGAATTAGTTTTACTGTTGACACCAATTTTAAACACAGAAAAAGTCTACTACCTTGCATTTTTAAGAGGATCTTACAATCAGGTCTGTGTCACACATATGTTATCAGTGGATAACAAATAGTGACAAGTCAGCAGTTGTGGTAAGACTCCCTTTCCAAGATCCTACCCAAAGGTAAATTCAAAGTAAAATGAGTCAATATATCCCTTAGAAAGGGTGCAAAGCCTCAGAAACGCAAATGTGCCCTACAGCTGCTCTGTCATGTGTCAAAAGCTTCAGGCATTACTTAAAGGGAAAAATTACTGAGTTAGATTTATTATTCTTTGATATGATGAATTATTATTTTCAGAGTACCTCTGTCACAAAGCAGATTGTCTATCCACATTTTCGGAAGTGTCAGTGGATGAGGCTAATAACAGCCAAGGGACAGGCATTATACATATGGATACCTAAAATGCCATAAGGTAGTACTGCTGCCACATGCAGGACTTGGCAACAGCACAGGGATAATACTTAAAAACCTCTGCATTTTCTAGGTTTGAGTCTTAGTCCCTTACAACCAAGCAGTTGCTTTCTGAATTTAAAAAGGCATAAAGTCCACACAACATGAAATAATTGTATTAACAATTAGGATTGAAAGGAACTAAATGACCTTTATATAGCTTTTCTAAGACTGTAACAAAATCAAGTAGAGAGTTAAACAGAAGAGATGATTTCTTTTACTGCAATTAAAGGCGAGAAACATGGAAGGCCTTCAACAGCTTTACTTTTCACAAAAGCTAAATGTGATTTGACTAGCTTGAAAGCTAGTATTTATTCCACCTCACAGAAATTCTTTCCTCAAGATCTCCCGATCATCAGCAAACACTAGTAACACAGGGAATGCCAACTGACTTAAGTATCAGAGAGAAACACACATCTTGTCAAAATATAAGATACACATTACTGCGTGGAAATGTATAGTGACGCCAGTTAGTATTTTTGCTCAAATTAGTCTTGCACGATTAGTGACCATAATCCTGAATTTGTCCCTCAAACAAAGGCATCTGAAATCTCTGTGGAATGTCTTCACTTATAAACAGCTTTCAAGTCCTGTGCAGTACTACACTAATACACACAGATGGCTTGGAGCCAGACAGAGCAAACACAGTTTTATTTGCATAAGGCTGAGAAAAACACTGTGGTCTGCAAGATACCAGGGTGGTTTGGTAGAGGTGAGAAAAATCCCTTAAGAGCTAGCTATCAATAAAGCACGTTAACAACCATTCATCATCTCCTTAAGAAGAAAAATATATATATTTGACTAATTTGAACAATACTATTAGAAGATTCTATCATTGTTTGTGAAAACAGAAATATTCTTAGAATTTTAAAATGAAACGGGTAACGTAAAAACAAAGAAAGAATGATAGGAGCAGGTTTTGTGACAGGCATTTTCTACTCTACATTCAAACATCAGCCTTAAAGTCTATGTATAGCAACTGTTCACAGTAAACAGGATGCCAAACATAGTTGGGAAATCTTTTAACTCTAAGTTCGAAAGAATTAATCTAAAATACAGTTTCTTGTAACCGGAAGGTGCTATCTTGACTGAAGTGCTAGGTTTATCTGAAACAAGATAAGGTTTCTATTGCAAAAGAGTAACTATAAGTGCTTATAACAGAAAAACTACAAGACCTATGAACATCTAGAAATCAGCCCATAAACTATTTTAATCTTTTCCCATGGGTGAAAATTGCACTTTTCTGATCCCTACAGCAGTACTCTTCCAAAACAAAAATATTCCCATTAATTAGGACTACAGATGGAGAGAGATGATCCATATGATTGAGACACATTCACATTTGAAAGGGAAGACTTCATGTCACTTTCTAAGTTGGATTTTTACAGAATATTAAGTGCCTAGACACTGTGTGACAGCTTTCAAATGTATACATTAGCATGTTGAGAAAAACCTGATAAGCTCAGAACAAACTGAGGTACAGTAACTGCAAAGTTTCTTTACATTATTTTTATTACAATAATGTTTTCACACTTATCACATATACTTGCATATATTACATAACGTAAGTTTTCCTTCCCAAGTCAGGTTTGAGTTAGGAAGTTTCAAAAAGTTCAAAATGAAAAAATGTCAAAATATTTCCATCAATTATATATTTTTCAGAAAAAAAAAGAAAGCTTTGAAATAATAATAATAAAAAAGCTTTAAAACAGTCTCCAGGAATAAGACTAGAACACATTGAGCAACAGAATATGCAAATAAGCAAAGGACAGGAAAAGAAAATGCCTGTTGTGAAGGGGACATCAGTCAAAAAAAAACAAAATTAAAAAGAATGATTAGTGTTCTGATAAAGCTAAGTGACTTAAGGCACTGTATAACATGTACCCAGCTGTCCTGTAGTTATGATATTTTATTTATGGTTTTACTAGGGCTTGCATCATGCCAGTGAATCAAAATTAATCAAACTCAATTCACATTTAGCAGCAACTTTGCTGAGGGAGTATTATTTCAACACTTGAAAACTAAAATATATGTGAATATGAGGGCTAAGGACCCAGAACTGGAAACACCGCAAAGAAACAGATTAAATGATCAAAGTAACTTAACTTCTTCACTCCCACTACCTTTTACATTTGAAGCTCTACTCTGCAAGTTCAAATATAAGTGTCTTTTTATTATGAATATTTGAGGAAACCAAATGAAAAGCAGTGCACAGGTCAGCTGTTACATTCGGTCCATTAGCTTCTTCCAGACTTCATTCTCTATATACCTTACACCACATAGTAAGCATAGGAACCAAAACTTACTTATCTTTTAACTATTCAAACTATTACTGCCACCTATGAAACACTACTTGCTTCTATGATCCAAGACTTGGAAATCGCAATTTACTACATGCATGCAACAGTCGTGTTATTTCTTTCAGCTTTGAGAAAGCAATCATCTATTTGGCTATGAACAGAGCAAGAATTAAAATAATCATCTACAAGTTTATTTACATCGTAGTGATTTTTAAAATCTTTTCAAGACTTCCAGAAGTCAAAGATTAATTTCTATGACCTGCATAAGATGAAGAAGACGTCCACCTGCTGCTGTCTCCCCATCATCTTCACAATCCTGTAAGAATGTCTGCTTATCTTCACAGTATATTCTTAAAAAAATGAACATAAAATAGATTTCAAAAATGTGAATCAGCTAACATTTTGACATCATTAATGAAGTCTCAGAGATCTTTCATACACATGTGTATCAATTGTACTTCTCTACTAAGGACATTTACATGAAAACAGGATAAGGCTTAGGGTAAACCACAAATACTTGCCTGTACAGTAGAACAAGTTTTAAGAAGCTTTTAAATAGACTTCAGCTACTGCAAGTTAACTCCAGAGTCATTACCAGCGTAAAGTCCCTAATCAGAAAAATCCTTAGGTTTTTGGCCTAATAATTAAGCCTAGCTGAAACCAACTCTATCAGATACAGATTCAAATTATGGTTGAACACGCCCACAAGTTGGAAGACTCGGACAAAAATATTATGAATAATTAGTTATGTCTATATGTCAGCAGCAGCATGAAACTATTACTGAAATTCGCCTTCAGATTCTCCATGCCATCTCCTTCCTCAGGGGGCACTCCAGGAAACTTTGGGGTATATTGTTTCATGTAAAGGACAGCTGCCCAGGTCTAATTTTCCAGAAGTAACACTCAGAGGTCTCCTGTTTGTTACCAATTGATTTCACAACTTCCGAACTTAGTTAATACACACATGACACAATGACAAAGAGGCTTCTGGTACTAGATGACATATATGAAGCAGTAAGTATGTTTCTGTTGCTTTTTTGAAGTGTATTTAGGTAGTATGCATGAAAGAAGCCAGATAGATCAGCAGCAGCAGCAACAGATATCTCCTCTTTACAGAAACCTTTTACTTAGGTAGACTTTTTGGTAAAGTAAGCTTTCACTTGCTCTCATTTCATGTTTCATTAGGATCACACCAGGATGTGCATGAACAGATCAGTGTCTATACATGCTTTTTCAGATGACTGGCTCCTCCAGTAATGAAAGGGGCTCCTTTTACTGTCACTTACATTCCTCAGAAAACCTACATCACTATCTGGACTGAGACCAATTCATTTCCAATAAGCTATGTTCACAAAAGTTGCCAGAGACAGGCCACTGCCAAACACTGAAACTTCATATGCCAGGTGTCTGCATCAGACTTTTTGTTTCAACTGTTATTTCAATTAAAAATTTTCAGCTATTTCTAAATATAAGGTTGGGGAATGAAAAGTTACTTCACCCAATTAAAAACACACTTAGTTCAGGATGACATAGCACTTCCATGCTCAAACATACAATACAAAGTATAACAACACATATTCAAATCCACTTTTAGTCTTTTTTTATTCCTAATGCTGCTTTACTATCTTAACATATTTCCTACTATATGTTCTACTTTCTTGATCTCAAATTCAAAATAAAGCCTAAAACCTTTATCATACAATTAAGAAACCTACTCCCATAAAGATTTAATAGCAAGGAATTTCTTTGATGGATTTTATTTTTCTCATGTCCTGCATTCATTTGTCAAAGAACACTGAAAAAACAAATAATAAACCACTATTCATCTCTCACCTGTATGCATATATGTTGTGGGTAGCGCTTGCAATTTTCTTATTCTCATGTAATTTTTCAAGAACTCTCTTTACCTTTAAAAAAACAGAAATACGCTTCCTTTTATAATGGGGATTTCATACACACCATCTCAATATCACTGCTAAACAAACACCACCTCCTTAATACTATAATGAAACAGTTTTACACTTTGACATAAAAGGAATTAAATATTCAGTGTGGTAACTCAGGAAGCAGCTTCTCAGTACCCTCATGCTAGTTTCAAATCATTTTTCTGAGATACTGAAAACAGCAGTTCCTTGAATTTGTGCATTGTGTACATTCATGATATTGCTGAAGATGTAGAAGTGTCAAATTGTTTTACTAAACAAGAGAGACAGTAAGATCTGGAAAACATTTTCAATCTGTATTAAGTATCAATTACACCTGCATACTTTTTTCAACTATAACATTAAGCTGGAATATAACACAACTCGACATATGTTTTCCCATTACACACTGCTTTTATCTATTTCACAAAAATGTGATGTTTAGAAAGCTCTACTACATTTTGAGTTTTTCTTTTTTCCTCAAATGTACTTTTTTCAGAGTTTCCATTTCAGAGAGAGAATAATAAAAAGTGTGTTCTATTAAGGGTCTGAAAGCATCAGTATTTCCCAGAAAACAGATATTCCCACCATGTCCATCTCTCTGCTCTTAAGAGGTACCAATTTCAAAACATTTATCAATATCAGTTCATCTTCTGTTTCTAATTAAACAAGCCAGCAATTGTTCAACCCTTTCCAATTTGGTCTAGTAAAACAGAGAGCTTTGATCAGACATTGTTTTAGTACATAATACAAAATTAATATTACTTTGAGCAAAACATTACTGAAGCTGAGAAAGCTTGGGAAAACATGCTTGGCAAGTAAATTGCCTTACACTCCAAAGAAAAATGTCTCTGAGGAGTAATCAATATACATATTTAATATCTGTCTTAGTTATACTGTGCTATTTCAAATTCTTCTGGAAGAAATTCAACTTCGAAAAATCACCTCAATGGTGATACCATATAAGATATATGATAAGATACCTCAATGAAAAAAACTCCTATTATTAACAGAGAACATTGCTTCAGACACCTATTTTCTCCTTTTTTTTCCCCCCCTAAAGGGAAATATTGAAGAAAGACAACTTATATTACTTAATACACTTTCATAAATACACTTCAATACATGGACTTAGGGTACAAAGCATATGAAATGATCATCACCTTTGACATTACTTATTTGTCAGCTACCAGGCTCCTAAAAACATACCTTAAAGATTCATTATATGTCTGTATTAGCAATGAACCTCCAAGACAGACACCTAATAGCTAAGCAATAGTTTATCCTTTTTCCTGTTGCAGCTCTTGAGCCTTTTTTTTTCCTCCTGTGCCCCTCTATTATTCCTGCTTTAGGTAATTAAGGGATGTAACTCTCTGCATGTCAGTGAGGCACCTGCTCATAAAAGATACAAGATGCTTAACAACAGATTAGTTCTTAGTCCCACTTTACTTAGTCCCACCAATGTCAAGTCCAAGAACTACATACATTTTAAGTGTCAGAATAAGCCAAATTGAAACAAGGTAACATATTCTGTTACACAAGTAACTATGGAATTACTCTGGCTATCATTATTGCAAACTATATTGGAAGTTAAATTCCACCATTAAAAATACTCAGTAAAGGAATTTACACAGCAATCTGTGCACTGCCTTAAAATATCAATTGTTTGGGGGTTGTGTGGTGGCGTTTTTGGTAGCGGGGAGGGGCTGCAGGGGTGACTCCTGTGAGAAGCTGGTAGAAGCTTCCCTGACTCCAAGTCGCACCCGCTGCTGGCCAAGGCCATCAGCAACAGTGGTAGTGCCTCTGGGAGAACAGATATAAGGGGAACCTGCAGTGAGTAGGGGGATCGGAATGTGAGAGCAACCCCTCTGCATACACCAAGATGAGTGAGGAGGAAGGAGGGGGAAGAGGTGTGCCAGAGGAGGGGATGCCCCTGCAGGCCACAGTGAGATAGCAGGCTGTCCCCCCCAGCCTGTGGAGGGGAGCGGGGGAGCAGATGCCCACCTGCAGCCCGGGGAGGAGCCCACACCAGGGCAGGTGGATGCCCCCAAAGATGGCTGTGACTCCATGGGAAGCCTGCGCTGGAGCAGTCTGTAACTGAAGATCTGCCCGTGGAAAGCACCCACGCCAGGGAAGTTTGTGAAGGACTGCAGCCCATGGGAAGGACTCACATTCATGGGAGCAACCCCACGGTGGAGCAGGGGACAAGTGAGGAGTCCTCCATCTGAGAAGGAAGGAGCGGCAGAGACAACATGTGATGAACTGACCACAACCCCCATTCCCCATCCCCCTGCAGCACTGAGGGGAGGAGGTAGAGACAACCAGGCATGGAGTTGAGCCAGGAAGGAGGGAGGGGTGGGAGGAAGGTGTTCTAAGGTTTGGGTTTTACTTCCTAATATCCTTGTTTTGATTTGATTGGTAGTAAATTAAATAGATTTTTTTCTTCCCCAAGTTGAGCCTGTCTTTTGCCCATGACCATAAGTGGTGAGTGATCCCTCCCTGTGCTTGTCTTGACCCACAAGCTTTTCTTTATATTTTCTCCTCATCCCACCAGGGCTGGGGGGGAGCAGTGAGCAAGTGGCTTTGTGGTGCTTTGTTACTGGCTGGGCTTAAAACATGACATCAGTGAATATCATTGCAACATATAAATTATGCAGATAAAGTATTATGGGCATATACTAATCTCCTCAGCTGATAAGGAAGTTAGGTTTCACTACAGGTGCAGTATTTACCCTATTCCTCACCTCTTCTGGCTTCCTTTCAGAAAAATTAGTCCATACTACAGCAAAGCTTGCCTGCAGTCTGAAGACCAATCACCTCACACTGTACAGCAAGACTCTGAAACAAGATGGATTTGACACTTGAGGAATTGCTCTATCATTATACTAACCACATACCAATAAGTCTTAACTGGAAATTCCTAGGTTTATTGAATTGTATATGTTGTCTTTAAAAAAAAGTCATAAAAGAAGAACTTAAGAATGTCTTTGCATGCAAAAGGGAAATTACTAACCTGCTTTAAGTGAGCACAATTTCTTGACGCAGACCTGCCCTTTTGGAAACCCATGTCTATGGGTGCAGAATTCCTCGTAAGTTGGAACAATCTTACTCATAAACATGATCAAAGAGCGTGAGTTTTTTAAAATGAGAAAAGGACATTAAGCCAATGATTGCAATTTCTTCCCTTTCTAAAGCAACACAGTTCACAGGGACTCACAGTTCATAGGGACTGAGCACAGCTAAGAAAGCCCCTGAAATGCAGTGCTACTTTAATCAAAATGGTAATGTACCGAGTATTTTAAAACACTGAGTTATTCCACATTAACCTAATGAATAAAATTACTTTCACTTTGCAAGCAGGAAAAGAACAGCTCAAAAAAGCTGAAAATGTGTTCAGAAAAGCTCAAGTTGTATCCCGACAAAGAAAAATAAGATAGATGACAAGATAGATGTGAAAAGCACAGCACATTTTTGAAGGTGTAAAAATAAAATTAGTAATAATTTTTTTCCTCAAACACATAAGAAGCTAAAGCTTACCAGAGACCTGTACTGCCAGCAAATAAATGTAATATATATATATAAGAGAATCACTTAAAGGAGGTACAGCTATAGCACAAAAACCTAAAAGAATGTACAGTGTGTATGATCTTAAAAGGTCAGGCAATGATGATACAGTGGAGCCTTACCACAGAATAAGGTTGAGCAAGCTGATAAAATAAATGAAAACAAATTAGCAAAGCCAGATCATATTTATGTAAAAGTTTAAAGGGAATTGGAGTATGAAGCTGTTGAACTATAGAAAAGGTACCTAACCTACCAGTTAAAACTGTTTCTGCAGCACAACGTGACTGATGCAATACCAACATCTCAAAAGTACTCCAGGAAGGATGCAGGGAACTAAAGACCAACAAGTCTTATGTCCATACTAGACAAACTGATGAGGGGGAACCAAAACCCGCCAAAACCACAGACAGCTTAAAATGTTACACCTTTTGTGTAGAAAAATATGCCTCAAAACCCTGTCAATCTGTCAACACTTTTTCCGAGTAACTGAGCACGTAGTAGAACTAGCTTACCTGGAATTTCAAAAAGCATTTGACAAGATCCCTTACCAAAAATTCTTAAAATAAAACCTAGAATTGGATAAAAGGAAAGAGGAAAATCCTCTCAAGGTTTAACTCTCAGTTAATGACAAGAAAAGACAAGCAGATCAGTAGTTTCCCCACTAAACAGGGATCATCAAAGAAGACTGATGTTAATAGATGCAAAGTGACGTACAAAGTGACTCCAAACTAGTTATTAGCATCTGCAAAAAGAGATCTTGGAGCTATAACAGACATTTCTATGAAAGTACCAGCTCAGTGCTCAGTAGAGGTCAAAAAGTAAACTGAAAGGTATTACTAGGAAAAGAACATGGAAAAAAACCTTCACACCACTCTATAAATCCTTGGAGTGATTGCATCTTCAGTGTTGTGTATAGTTCTAGTCTGCATTTCAAAAACATGACAGCATACATTACACGTACCAAAATAGACTGGGGGGGGGCAGGTCTTCAGCCTTGAAAAGAGAAAACTACAGTCTACAAAATATGATACATGTCTATAAAATCCAACTGCACAGAGAAAGCAGAGAAGTGCAACAAAGTTAGGAGTGACTGATTCACAGCAAACACAGGAAGGTGTATTTTTGTACAATGCTGTGGATTCCAAAAGTTAATTCTGGTGCAAGAAGTAACGGGACAAATTCCACAAAAGATTTTTTTAAAAAAATCAGTAATATTAAACACAAGGATACTTTCTTCACCTTGTGTTAAACTGCTGAAAGAGGGGAAGCATGACAGGAAGCAAAATGTATCTGCCCTTTTCTAGCACTCTGTCTAGGTCTACATTCACCAATGATTCCAGTAAGAGACAGGAAGTAGTGCAGACATTTCTTCTAGTTGTGGGCAAGTATAAATCTAGAAGCATGCCTACCCCTCTCACTTAGGTCCTGATAAAGATTTATTTATGAATTATCCAAGTGTATTTTTCAATAGAATTCCTTTCTGAACGAGGGAAAACATTTACTAACTCATTTTCATTCATTTTCCAAGTAACACATGGTAGACTCAGTAGCTTCCAAATATCTTGTGATAAACTCGCCAACATCCAAAAGCCAAATTTCGATGTTCTTATTCTCTTACATCTAATGGACATAATGGTAAAGAACAGCAGGAAGCACTGCAGAGCTGATATTTAGAACTATTTAGCTGACAGTGAAAACAAGAAACTGATGACTACTCAGACAGTATTAGCACACAAAGATGCAAAGACAGACAGACATATTTGGCTAATCCCAAGTATTTCAGTAATATTTTGTCAAGCTCAAAATACAGACAGAACGAGTAGAATTGATCTCTACTAACTTGTCTGGGTGTCACCACAGGAGCCAGATGTGCCTGGAAAGTACTCCTTCGATCTGTGATTGGGTTTCCATGATGTATGGATGGCAGTTCTTCATCTGCTGATCACAAACAAGGATATGCTTGTTTTCTTTTAAGG
The DNA here is from genome assembly GCF_929443795.1 of Astur gentilis. Taxonomy (NCBI): domain Eukaryota; kingdom Metazoa; phylum Chordata; class Aves; order Accipitriformes; family Accipitridae; genus Astur; species Astur gentilis. Next base: position 3,949,175 of record NC_064881.1, on the reverse strand, counting down.
GTACTGAAACAACTCGTATGGCTACCTAAGTAAAGAATGTCTCAACCTCAAAAAAGGGATTTGTTAAAGTGAAGTACGCATGACATACAGAACCAGCAAAAATATGTTCTTTTTTTTTTTTACAATTGTTATTAATCTTTATTATAATTTTAATGTTATTAATTTTACTCGAAATCTGAATAGAAAACCTGCATCTTAAGGTCTCTCTCTTCTAAATAATTTCATCAGAATTAACAAGGGCATATTTTTTACCTTCTTGACTTTCAGATGTAATGTAATTTAACATTTTAATTGGATCTTCCTGAACGGGCTGATAGTCTAGGAGAAAATCATCTACATCATCAACTTCTTCGCTGGTTTTCTTAATATCTGGTTCTATTAAGATACAAGTAGTAGAATTTTTTACACATTTTTTTGCAAGACAAGCAAGACAAAATTTCAAATTCTTTTCCCCCAAAATCTCTGGCTTTTCAGTTCAAATCAGTCTGCTGTTAAAAATTATGAAATGCAGAATAGTAACATTAATTACAACAAAACCCAGAAATTCTTAGTCCAGTATTAACTAAAATCTTCCCTAGAGTTAGGAATACAATACTTATGCTACAGGATCCATGCATAATATCTTCTGTTTCAATACTAATTAACAGTATTTCTAAGAAGAAAAGAACAACAATGTTTATAATTTCCATTAAACATTTACAATGCTACCATTAATTTCATCTGAATTTAGAGACCAAAATAATCTGTTTCACAAGACCTCTAGTCATTTATTGGTCATTTGGGGAAAAATGGAGAGCTTTTGTTCAATGCTACTTCATGAGGTTATAAAATCATTATATTTGAAACACCTCTCTGGACATGTTTCAAGCACTCTGGGATTCCCCAAATCCTGTTTTCCTTCATGCATAGGACATACAAAAAATAACAGTCAATAGCAAAAGAGTAAATATCACACAGTTAGTGCTGTGGCAACTGGATTTAGAGGGAATCTACCATACAGACAAGTTAATATATCACAATCTAATTTCCTGTTTAGAGGGCCTATGATGTAGTGATGATGCAGTTTTTTATAAGATAGGTATTTTCCATAAAAAAGCAGAGGGTGATATAGCATGTTCAAAAGGCCTAGAAAAATCATTAGATGTATTAAGTAGAAGCCACAAGGTTGCTGTCAAAATACCTAACAAATTTCCAATATTGTCAGTATAATTTTCACTTCTCAGTATCCACTCCTTTAATCATGTCAATGAAAAATTACTTTTTAAACGTCTGTGATGTAGCAACAAAATGCACAGTTTATTGAAAGACTAAAACTAGACCTTATCATGAAGCAGCACTGAAAACACACATTTTTTTTCTCTTCAGTCTTATTTTTCACAGGACTAAGCTAACATCCATGACATAGAAAAATACTTCTATTTTCTTTTGGCACAAGTGCATGCATGCATGTCACTGATGCATTTCATAGCAGTTTAGCATTTTAATGCACAAAAAACCCACAAAAAAACCCACTTTTTGAAAGAACAACTGAATTTAAACAGACTCTATCACTGTAAGAGTAACAGCAGAAGAATCACTGCAACTCTAGCAATGATGTACTTCTCATCCCAATATAGTAAAATGCAATTAAGATGGAATACTTGGTCATTTGTCTGCATACTCCACTGAAGTTTACCTTCTCTTGAGGCTAATCCCAATCCTCCAAGAGTATACTCAACACCAGAAATTAATTACTGATATGAATCATTCCTTTGCAGAACAGAGGACAATGCATAATGTGCCTGTGTGCAGCACTCTGCTTTCATGCAAGTAATTTAATTCTTGAGAGAACCGAGGACCTTGTTCTAGATCACTGAGGCCAACCTCCTCCTTTTTTTCCCCTACTGCTTTTTTTAAAAAGGAAAGCTATCACTGTAAAACAGTAAGCCATGACACTGGAGACTGTTGTTTTCTGTTATTTAGATCCAATACAAAACTGGGCATAAAGCTTTAACTTGTAATGAAATCTTAATTTGCAGTGGAACAAGAAGTAAACTGAAAAACCTGTGTATTTTCTGAAGTACCTGGGTCTGATGACTGTGCCTTTTCTATCAGAACTTCTCGTATCTTCTCCACCCATAAATAAAGTATACTTTCACCAAGGTTCTGTCTGGAAGTTAAAACTCAACAGTGAATGAAGAATCATTTTTGCAGATGTCACTTGGAAAATACACCAAATAACATACAGATTTCAGGCATGCAGAAATAGAACATTACAATCTAGTGAGATAAAGAGCTTAGACAGCCTTGTGGAAAGTTCTGTCTCAGTAGTTCACTGGGTGAAACACACAGTATCTGCATCATTATATACTCCCCCTGTGGCTTGCTTTATTTTATTTTTATTTTTAAAGATTAAAAGCACCAATGCTGGAGGAAAACAGGCAACTGACAGAAACTTTCTGGCCATTAAGGAAAGAGAAAGCAACTGTGAGAAGAGTAAGCTGGACAGTCCTCAGTATTTTCAAAAGAATACTAAGCCAGCATGTCTAGCCTTAGAGCTTGCTCTGGATCAGTTTTCTCTACAAAAAGTACTGTACTGACAGTGGTGAGCTCCTTCAGCTGCTCTGTGGCTGTAGGGGACTCCTTCCCCTCATGTTTGGGTGGGGGGCTCTTCCTTGGAACAGCCCCACCTCTCTTCACCCTCAAGCAGTCAGTGCACACAAAGCAGAGGTTGGTCTTGGTGGACTGCGATAGTAGGTCGGTAGCAGTAGACACAGGGGAGCATTGGACTGATGTGCTAGAGTTTGGCTAACAAGCAGTCCTATAGGACAGGGAGGTAAGGATTTAGGTCTAGGAGTCCTTAGTCAAGGGGCACAGGTGTGTATTAA